>NC_091806.1:42694318-42997348 GCF_041296235.1 Equus asinus | reverse complement strand
ATTAAGTAGATTGTGAAATTACTTTGGCGTCACAAATAAGTTGAACCATAGGAAATCGCCTGTATTTGACCGTTTTGACTTAAAAGATATCGGTTTCATGTGGTTCAACCTTGTAGCATTAGCAAAAATTGAGTAGAATGAACAGAACAGAAGACATTGCTGCCTTTGCCCTTGAAGCAAACAGGTAGTGTTGAAACGTTTGTTTCAGATCTTAATATGGATGTGTGTACCCCGGAGAGTTTGAGTCACAAAGTTTGAAAATTGCTGCAATTCGACTGTTAACTCTGGAGTCAGTTTGAGGGAAACTTCAAATGATTACCTTAACCACTTCTGGATTGTTTTACTTTACTGCTGCCATGAGCCTTGAAATCCTTGTCTCAGTGTCAGGGTCAAAGCCCCTCCCTGTCCAGGCTGTAGTTGGAGCTCCCTGGGGGCCACACATTGGGACGACAAGAAATAGCAATTAAAAGAACAACCTGGAAGCTCTGTGAAACAGTGGGAGACCAGGAAGTAACTATTCACCGTTTGAGTGATAATCGCCAGTAGCTAGAAATCTGGGGTGAGGTGGGGGGGCTTTTAAAGACAAAAGGTAGAGGCCTAGTGACAGGCGTATTTTCATTTCTCATGGGAAGGAGGAAAGAGTGCTGTTAAGGAAAGAAAATCTATGAGGAATACCTTTGTACGAAAACTGGAAAAGAGGATCTATAGAGCTGTAGTTTTGTATAACTGAGTATATACATTCACAAGAAAGAATAATTAAAACACACAAATCTTACAGCTGCGAAACCCGCCTTTGACAGGAGAGTTTCTTGGGGCTCAGTAAGCGGATTGTGACTCGAGGATAGGGTTCTGGGTGCCTCTTAAAAAGGTGTGGTTTCCCAGTGTCTGGGGAGGAAAATGTGGCATTATCATTTTACTTGTAAGAGGTAGAGTCTTTCTGATCCCAGCTGTCCCACTTCCTGATTTTTATGACATCCCACTTTACTTTTATGTCCCTAAAGGAAAAATAACAAAACTGTTTATTCTGGAACAACAACAAACGCCCGGGGAGAAGACCTTGCTTGGGTTATAATTGCTGATCATTCAGCATTAGCAAGAAGTATACCTAAGTATTTCTTTGTATATATAAATATTTTAAACTTGTTCCAGATGAATTTTCTATTTGATTCTTTCAAACTATAATGTTTATGTGAGGTTGTTTAAAATAAAGTTACCGTTTTGATAAGAGAAATCCTGTTTTTCTCTCTAGTGAGACACCTCTGTGATACAAGTTTTATTTTTTGGACCGTGTGCACATGACAGAAGCACCAGCCAGCACTTGGTGGCAGCATACCCAAGTGTAAGTTTTGTCCTACTAATTAGTAAACAAAGAACTGAAAGGTTGGGGGCCGGCCCGTGGCTGAGGGGTTGAGTTCGCACACTCCGCTTCAGCAGCCCAGAGTTTTGCCGGTTCAGATCCTGGGCGCGGACATGGCACCGCTCATCAGGCCATGCTGAGGCAGTGTCCCACATGCCACAACTAGAAGGACCCACAACTGAAAATATACAACTATGTACCGGGGGGCTTTGGGGAGAAAAAGGAAAAATAAAATCTTTGGGAAAAAAAAAAAAGGAACTGGAAGGTTGGGTGTGAAACCTGGTCACTGAAATGGCAAATGCCCATAGACCACAGTTCCCCCCTGGCCTGCTCTAAAAACCTCACCTCTTATCTTCCTGTGGGCTTTAAGTATCCAAGGGTGGCCCTGTCCCCAGTGTGTGTGTCCAACATACAGGCGGCAGCTGAATGCCTCAAATGGCAAGTCAGTGTTCAAGCATCCTCGTTAGAGGTCTCAGCCCAGCTGCCTCATGTGGGAGGCTGAGGAGGTGTCCTCTCGAACTTCCAGATGGCAAAATGAGCTGTTACTCACACCCCTGCCAGCCACCCGAGGATACATGACATCCTCAGTCCTCTCCAGAACCTTAGGAGTAGGGAAGGACTCCAAAATCTCAGCTCTTCCAGCAACCGCATCCACGTCCACCTCTCCTGTGCCTGTGGCATCCTCCAGGCCAGGCTGTGCTGATGCCTCTTGTCCCCACGGGGCCTGGCTGGGAATGCAGGGGAGGAGATGCTGGGCCTTCACGCAGCAGCAGGAGAGCCAGGTACCGATCATCTCCACCCGACGGGTGAGCCAGGGTCCCCAGTCACCCAGACGGCTGCAGCAGCCTCTCTGCTCCCAGCCCCCCGCTGTCCGCTGGGTGCTCCCTGTGTCTTTCAGAGTTCGAGCCCCAGGTCTCCAGTGGCCTACGTGATGCCCCCTGCCAGGCTCTCTGCCCCCGATCACCTGCTCCCCCCTCCCATTACCAATCCTTCAAGACACCAGGCCAGCGCATTCCCACTGCCCCTAAACCCTACCTCCCTGTCACCTCCCTCTCTTCAGTTCTTCTCTCAAATGATGTCCAATATCTCAAAACCTTTTTATGTTCAGATGTCTCCATGAGGCCCAGCCTGACCACCCTGTTTACATCTGAAAGTGCCCAGCCCCCCACTCACATTCCCCAAACGCTCTACCGTGCTTCATACTCGCTGTGACACGCAGGGCCTTCCGCCAGCCTGTATGATTCCCCTGAGGTATTACCTTGCCCTCCCCACCCCCATCCCCGCTAGAACGGAAGCTCCACCAGGGCAGGGATTGGGATATTTTCTGGTTTTATTGAAAACTAATTGACATACATCACTGTATGAATGTAAGGCATACAGCATGATGGTTTGGTTTACATACATTATGAAAAGGAAAAAAATGTTCTTCTGGTGAGAACTCTTAGGATTTAACAACTTCCCTGTGTATGGTACAGCTGCATTCATTTTGGTAGTCATATTGTACATTACATCCCTAGCACTTAGTTATCTTATAACTGGGAGTTTATATCTTTTGTTTTTCTTTTTTTGCAGAGGAAGATTCGCCCCACGCTAACATCTGTGCCAATCTTCCTCTTTTTTTGGTATGTGGGTCGCTGCCACAGCATGGCCACTGACAGATGAGTGGTGTAGGTCTGCGCCCTGGAACTATACCTGGGCTGCCAAAGCAGAGCACGCTGAACTTAACCACTAGGCAACCAGGCCAGCCCCTGGAAGTTTGTATCTTTTGATCGCTTTCCTCCATTCCCCCTCCCTGGACCCTCTGCCTCTGGTATTGGATCCTTTTCTTTTTAAACAGATGTCTTCCAGCCCCTAGAACAGGGCCTGCCACACAGTAGCTGCTCCGTTAATATCTGTTGAGTAAAAGGGACAGAGGTGGAGGGTCTGTTAACTGCCTTCTAGCTGCTCACTCAGCCAGAAAGCATCAGAGCCTGTCAGCCTTGTTCCAACCACCAGGCTTCTCTGCCCCCAGACCAAGGCAGACATGGTCCCCGCCCTCCGAGATCCCACAGATGCCAACTCCCAGACCAGGCTCAAACCGAGGAGGGCATCTCATAGGCACCCCCTCCCCACGGGTGTCCCGAGAGGGAGCTGAGGCCTGGAGTGGGAGGCAGGTGAGTGGTAGTGCCAGGGGAGGAACCCGGGGCTCCTGTGCCCACACAGCCACCCTTAGTTCAAGGTTCAGCCCCTTGTTCGGTAAAAAGCCCCCTCTGTTCACTCAAATGGCACAGACTCCTTGGGCTCAGAGGTGTCCATCTCCCACAAGGCCTCAGGCTGGCCCCAGCCTCCAACCACAGCAAGAGGGGCCCGGAAAGCTCAGTTGTCACTTTCCTCCATTTTACATCCGAGGAAACAGTGGTAGCACGTGAGCTGCAGGTGAACTCGTTCTCCTGGGACCCCATCCTAGCCTTTCTTCTGGATGGGCCCCCAACCCAGCTTCAGGAACCCTGGCCCCGGACCTGTGGGAGGCCCCATCTTTGGTGGCGCTTCAGCGTGGCTCAGTAGTTCTTTCCTTGCTGCCCCACAGCAGGTTTCCACCAGGTGTGAAGGCTCCCTGCCCTTCCAAGGCTGACGTGTCCCCGATATTTCCACTGCAGAGCTGGGACATGTTAGCTGGATCAGCGAGGAGTAAGATGGGAACAGCATGCCAGGGCCGCTGCAGAACCCAGTCTGCCTGCTCTGCCGCCTCCTTGCACTAGGCCACGTCCCCTCCTCTTGCTGAACCTCAATTTCTCCAGCAGTAAAGCAAGGGGACTGGATGGATGATCTCTAGAGTCCTCTTTTTTTTTTTTTTTGAGGAAGATTAGCCCTGAGCTAACTACTTCTGTCTTCCTCTTTTTTTTTGCTGAGGAAGCCTGGCCCTGAGCTAACATCCATGCCCATCTTCCTCTACTTTATACATTGGACGCCTACCACAGTATGGCGTGCCAAACCATGCCATGTCGGCACCCGGGATCTGAACCGGCGAACCCTGGGCCACTGAGAAGCAGAACGTGCAAACTTAGCCGCTGCGCTACCGGGCCGGCCCTCTAGAATCCTCTGACCATGACTGACTGCCAACCTGCCTCGCCAAAGCTCTTGGCACCCTTGCTCCACTCTTCGGGCCGAGTCGGTCAAGGCGAGCGCACTCCTGTCTGTTGCTTGCGAGTGGCTGGCCACGCTGGGTTGGGCTTTATCCCCCACCCAACCCTGGCCCTGCAGGCCCTTGCTCATGACCTGGCCGGCCGCTTCCCTGCATTGACCTCTGAGGGAGGCCTTTCTGTCTCTCAGAGCTCTTGTGGGCACCTCCAGAGAAGGTAAGAAGAGAGAAAGCCATTCGAGGAGTAGAAAGGCTCCCTTGAAGGCTGGGGTGACAGTCCTTTCTCTCCAGTGTCTGGGATCTCAGCAGGGGGCCCAGCCTGGGCTTCTCTGCCATCTGCAGTGGACATTGGGAATGTGACACCACAAGGGAGGCCCAGTGAGGGCCACTGAGACAGGAGGGAGCTCGCTGGTGACCACTTTCCATATGTGGCTTCGGTGGTCATGACAGCCCTGGCAAAGCAAGGCTATTATCCTCATCTTACAGACAAGGAAACTGAGGCCCAGAGAGACCAAGGACCTTATCCAAGGTCACACAGCTAGAAGTGGCAGAGCAGAGATTTGAACCCAAGCCTGTCTGGGACTTGGACCACCTAGGAAAATCCAGGAGCTGTGGTCACCACTGGCACATGCCGCAAAGCTTGGGAAGCTCCCTGACACTTCAGCACTCGGCTGTTTCTTATTTATACCGCCTGCCCACTTCCAGAATTTGGAGTCAGCTTCCCAGAAAGCCGTGATGTTAAAGGAATAGCAGAGAATCAGAGGCACAAAGCTTTGGAGGCAGCAGAGGTCTGGCGGGACTGGGGTGGGAACGTGCGCCAGCTCCCGCTGAGAACTGGGCAGCGATGGTGTCACAGAGCCTGGTGAAGTCCCCCAGTTGCTGGGAGGCCCGGCTGTTTGCAGCTTCCAGCTTGAATGAGTGCTCACAAGGTGTGTGCTGAAGTGAAAGTCAGTCCTTTCCTGCTTGCACCCGGGGGAGTCCCCACAACGTCGCAGCCCCCAGTCCATGCCCAGCATTCAGTTCGTCTGGAACCTTCCCCTCAGCCAGGCTTTGTTTTCTGGCTCGCGGGTTCCTGTGAAGTAACGGGAAGAGAGAGCGTCGGACTTGGTGTCAGAGACACGTGGGACATCGAGTCTGTCCCACCTGGGGATGTGACTCGCCCAAGGGATGTACCGCTGAGCGGCAGCTTCCTCAAATCTGAATCGGAGCCACGGGGCTGGCGTCAGCCTAGCGTCCATTCTCCCTTCTCCCGCCAACAGCACCCCGATGCCCTTGGGGAGTTGCCCTTCCCCACCCTCTGGTTAACATGGGGCTGACCCTCTCCCCTGGGCTCCACGAAGGGCCTGGACTCCGGCCTTGCCCATCTCACCTTACCTCCTGGCCACAGTGGCTGATATCAGGAATCAGCCGCATGACTCGAGCCAGACCAGGAGAGCCAGGCCTGCGACCTTTGTTGAAACTTGGGAAAGTGGCAGGGGGTGGAGGGATGTGTTCCGCTGCTGGGGCAGCTAAGCTGGTGTCTCTGGTGGCCATCTTACTACCATGAGCGGGCCCTGCCTGAGAGTGTACCCAGCCCAGAGGAGAGCACACAGGATAAGACATTGACTCCTGATGACATTGTTTGGGCATCATGATCCAGCCATGCCTGAAGCTGGTATGCTCTAGACTTGTTAGTATCTTAAGCTTGACTTAGATCATTTATAAAACTAAGAATCCAGAGAACCCTAATTTCCCATCTTTTGAGACTCCTTTGTAAGCATGGGAAATTTTAATCAATTTACATCAGATATTAAGTGCTGCTTCTTACCTGTGGACACAGTCATGAACTTTTTTTTCATTAAAAAGTATTTCATTAGAAAAAAAAATCTCAGGGCCGGCCCGGTGGTGCAGCCGTTAAGTGCCCATGTTCCGCTTTGGCAGCCCGGGGTTCACTGGTTTGGATCCCGGGTGCGGACATGGCACCGCTTGGCAAGCCATGCTGTGGTAGGCGTCCCACATGTAAAGTAGAGGAAGATGGGCACGGATGTTAGCTCAGGGCCAGTCTTCCTCAGCAAAAAGAGGAGGATTGGCAGCAGATGTTAGCTCAGGGCTGATTTTCCTCACAAAATAAATAAATGAAATTAAAAAAAGAAAAAAATCTCATCTCTGTTCTTACGCTCCACCATTTTTTCCTTAAAATTAATAATAATGGAATAAAATACAAGCCTGACGATAAGTGAACAAAAATTCATCAAATATTTATTGAATGCCTTTGTTGAAAGTGTAACAGATGTTTATGTGGCTTACTGTGTGCCGGGCACTGTTCTAAGCCCTTTGTATATCTCACTTCGTCAACTCCTTATATTATTAGCCCATTTTACAGGTGAGGCATAAAGAGGTTAGCTAAGTCACTTGCTCAAGATCAAGTTCCAGGCCTGGGATGGAGCCCACCCATCCTTCAATGTCCTTCCCGAAGAGCCCCTTCTCTGATCTCCCCAACAGGAAGTGCCCTGTGCCCGCTGCAGATGCCCCCACAGAGGCAGAAGGCCGTCACCCCCCTGCCCTGCCCTGCCAGTCGATGTGCTGGGCGTGTCCCACACCCCACTGGGTTGAAAACTTGTCTCAGCTCAGGCTCAACTCCCATGCGGGCCCATCCATAGTTGCCCCTGGGAAGTCAGTAGCGAGCCTCAGCACCCCCAGCAGCCGCTGGCCTCTTTCTCTGCTATCCATCATCTGAAGCTCCTGCGAGGTGCCCCGTGGAGACCGGGCCTCAAACAAGGGGTGCATATGGTGGGGGGTTCTAGAAAGAGGGTCCTCATCCTGGGCAGCTGGAGACCCCTGGCATCTCTCCAACCCCAAGAGGTGTGGGAGGAAATTGGGACAGGAATTGAGACAGCTAGCATGTATCAGTGCACTAGCTCGTCCCAAACCAGCCATGCGACCATCCCCTTCCTGTGCCTCAGTTTCCTCACTGGTAAAATGAGGAGGCTGGTTAGGGAGAGTCCCCCAGGAACCCAGGTCCTGTGGGAATGAGTAAAGCAGAAGTTTCTTTACTTATCCAAGAAGGTTTTGGGGTTCTCAGCAAGCTGCCTACTGGACTTCCATTCCTTTATTCATTAATTGAGCACCTATTATGTAGAAGCAGTGCTTGAGGCATTGGGCATGCTTGAGGGACCAAGACAGGCAGCAATCCTGCTGCCCAGGAGCTCAGTCTGCAGCTCTGGTTTTGGGAAGCCTCCGAACTTCCACCCACGGGGCTGCAGGCTTTGAACTTCTGGACCAGGCCCTTCTATACTGGGTGCGGAGAAGGACTGAGGGCTTGGAGGAGAGAGGTGTGTCCTCCCTCCAGCTCTGCCCCCTCCTGCGGGGCCACCCGGCCTCTCTGGGCATTAATTTCCTCACCTTCTGAGCGAGAGGTTGGACTGGATGGCCCTGAAGCCCGCCCTGCCAGCCTGGGAGGGCATCCAGCTCTGCGGGGAAGCCTGCACAGCCATTCCTGGTTAAACATTACCCACTCCGTGTCCCTCCCTCCCTGTCGTTTCTCAGGCAGATGAAGCCAGAAACGCTTCCTTCTTCCTCCAGGGCTCCGGCCTCCTGGGAGGGCCCAGAACGCTTGCTGGCTGTCTCTCTGCCACTTGAAGCCAGGGTCTTGAGAGGGGAAGACTAGGGGGTTCAGGTCTGAGGCTGGGGATGGTGGGGGGGGGGCACTTGGGCCCCAGCCACGTCCCCCCAGATGTTTTTTCTTGGTTACATCATGCGTGGGGTTGGCCCAGATCCCTCCCCGTGGAGCTCATGGACTGGCTTAATGAGCCCCTTGGGTGCCCGCCTCAGGCAAGATGCCCCGGCCCTCATGGTCTCTGGAAAACAAAAATAATTCAGAGAAATTGGGGCTGCTTCTCTGCATGGTGTGCCGCACTTCAGCGTCTGTTCCCAGGCCCCTCACCAGCAAGGAGGGCCAGGCCCAGCTGTCAGGCCCAATCTCGCCCACCCAGGCCTTTTAAATTATGAGCCTGCATTAATCCTGCGTTTCCATAAATCTCGGGAATGAGAATGGATTCCAGCTGCATAGTGCTTTACAACACTGTGTGCAAAGAGTTTTCTTCCCGTCCCGTTCTGCTTCATCTTCAAAACAACTTTGTAAAATCAGTCTGATTTCTTTGTCATCCCCAGCATACACTGAGAACACTGAGGCTCCAGGCAATGGACCTGGTGAATAGAGTGCCAGGAGTCAGTCACATCTTCTGACTCTAAAGCCCAAATGGTTGCACAGCCGGCGCTAGACATAGCAGGGAACCCTTACTCTCCATGCCCTACTCATGACAGACATCACTAATCAATCATGGCATGGCAGACATTGTTAATCAATTGCAGTGCTCTTTTCTAATAAGCTCAGAGGCTGCTGTGAACTCAACACAGTACTCCAGGACACCATTACTTCTCAGAAGATCAGACCCACAGTATCTGCCATTCCTGTGATCTCACACCATCAGTCTTAAGCCCTGAGGACGCACGTACAACCCCCAGATGCTCTTGTCACCAGACCACAGGAATACATTGCTCATCAGTTGCCATGAGGTTCTTGGAGAGGGCTGTTGGAGAGGGCTCCACCCCCGAACAGATGTCCCTCACCAGCATGGTCTCTCGCAGAGGGACAACAACTGTGCAGGTTTGCCTGAGGCTGTAGGGTTCGCCAAGTCTTTAATAGAAGTTTTATTATGAAACACTTCAGGTGCCCCCCAAAGTGTAGATATAATGTAATCACAGAGAACTGTGTTCCCACAGTCTCAGCAACAAGACACCAGAAGTCCCTGTGTGTCCCCCTCAGCCCCCCATTGAGGCCACCACTCTCCGAATTTTGTGTTTCTCATTCCTATGCACATTTTTATACATTTATTACATATTTATGTACCCATATTATTAACCTTTACAGAAATTAGGTTGCGCAGCTTGTCGCAGCTTGTTATTTTCATACACGTGGATGTTGTGGGCTTGTAGGAGCGATGTTAAGCGCAGCTTTGAATCTCCCATCAGGTCATAATTGCAAATATCTGTCGAGCCCTTCCTCTGTACCAGGTGTGGTTTCAGGTGCCTTACCTGCCTTAATTCATCTAACAGTCACAAAAAAATTATTTGTATCCCCACTTCACAGATTTGGAAACAAAGGCACAGAAAGGTGAATGACATACCCAAGTCACATAGCTTGGAAGCTGTGCTCCTGACTGCTGGATGTTTACTCTCTCTACTGCTGCGTGGTCTGTGCAATGAAAACACAGTCCTTTATCCATCCTCTTTTAGGGCCATTGATTACTTCTGCAGACATGCCTCAACGTGGGTCTCAGAGGGTTTGGGGGTGCTTGTATTATCTTGCTTGGTTCCTACATCAAGCCTGTGAGGGGATGTTTGTATCATCCCCCACCCTTTCCAGATGAGAGACCTAAGGCTCAGAGAGGGTGAATCACCTTCTCAGAGCTGCACAGCTCCAATGCACCAGAGGTGGGCTGTGAGCCTGGGCTCCTCCAATTCCAGAGCCCAGAGACACTCTCATATGCCACAGGAGCCCTCGGTCCCCCACTGGCTTCTCCTCTCGGCTCTGTCCCTGGCAGCCTGCCCTCCCTCCCCACACCTGGCCATAGGGCTCCGTCCTCCGGCCACCCTCCTCCTCCCAGAGAAGGGGCCCAACCGGAAGGCCAGTTCATGTTAGGAAATTCCAGCCACGTGAGCCAACCCGAGCCAGGGATTCTGAGCAGCCGGTGGCTTTAGGAGAAACTGAAACTTGGCATGCCGGGGGCGGAGTGGTCACTGGTGATTTAAAGAGCTTCCACTTCCTTGGGCCCCCAGAGGGCACTGGGAGGTCACAGCGGACGAGGAACACCTCGGATGTGAGCCTCTGCACCCCTGCCCAAGCCATGCGTCTCTGCAGGGGGGACGAGCTGCTGGCCCGGACGGTGAGTACAGGGGCCGGGGCCAGGGATGAGAAGGGGGACGTGCCGGGGAGCCCCAGTGCCCAGGCAGGGAGGCATGCGGTCAGGCCTACTAGTCCCAGCTCTGTGCACATGGGCTGTGTACCGTGGGCTCCACACACCCCCTCTCTGGGCCTCAGTTTCCCCGGGATTGGAAAGAAGGCTTTCCAGCTCTCATATTGCAGATCTAGCCTCCAGCTTAGAACTTGGCCTCTGAATACCACTCTCTCCTAACCCACCTGTCCTGGCCTCACTGCCCTCACGGGAGCCTTCTCCTGCTGGACCCAGGCACAGAAACCTGCCCCCTTCTCTCACCCCCGGTTTTTCCCCCAGGCTCCAGTCTCTCGGCCCCTCCCCCCAGCACCTGGAATGGGCCTGCTGTGGCAGTGAACCTAGGAGCGTAGAGACCTCAGCCAGGGAGGCCAGGGTCTTGCCTGAGCTCCCTACACTCCGAACACACCTCCCAGAGGGGCCTGTGGAGGGGGGGTTCGGCTGTGGGGTCTCCAACATCCCCTCTTACCTGACCTTCCAAAGCTCCGCACTTTTGGGTTAAATATTTCATGTAAGTTTCATGGACTCCCTAATTTGGGGTCTGGGGGAGGGGAGGGTCGCAGCTGCCAACCTTTGAGTCCACTCTCCTGTCAAAAGGACTCGTGATTCATTCATTCGAGGTTGCAGCCCCCCTACACTTGGTCAGGGAGTTTTGCCTGTTTTGTTCACTGCAGTGTCCCCTCAGTCAGCGCTGGGCACACAGTAGGTGCTCAATAAATATTTGTCAAGTAAGTAAAGATCAGCTTCGGCACAAGCTGGGCATGGCACGGAGACTGGAATCAGACCTGGGCCCTGCCCTCACACACGGAGCTTAGGGCTAGGCAACGCAACACCTTGACCTGGAGGATAGCAGACTCAGAAGACAGGGGCTGACCTTTATTAACCCCTGGCTCGGGGCTGGCCTGGGGCTGCCTGCTTTATGGGCTGTGAAGAAGGCACAGGTACGGATGAGTGAGGCGGCTCACCTCAGAGAAGCAAGTGGCTTGCCCAGAGCGACAGGGCCGGTAAGGAGAGAGTGGGTGTGAAGTCAGTCTTGTCTGGGTTCAACCAGCAGGCTCCCAGCTTCCTCGATTGTCCTCCCCCAATGTGAGCCGTGAGTAGGACATGTGGGTGAGGCTGACATTCCGACCAGATGTGCTGTGCCGGCGATGGGGTGTGTGGGCCCCGTTGGGGTGTGCAGGCGCGAGGGGGCGGGGAGCCAGAAGGGCGTGGCTTTATAGACCTCAGAAGGGAGGCCGCAAGCCCCTGCTTGGACCCTGAGCCCCTGCTTGGACCCTGAGCCCTCCGCCTCACGCCCTGCAGGACCCAGAGGAGCATCAAAGGCAGCTGAAGAAGAAACAGAAGAACCGGGCCGCCGCCCAGCGCAGCCGGCAGAAGCACACGGACAAGGCGGACGCCCTGCACCAGGTGGGGGGCGCCTCCCTTCCCGACGCTGACTCCACCTACCTGGCCCGGCCACCTCTTCTCCATCCGCCCATGAGCAGTTTCCCCTACTCTGCCGTGTGGTCCCCGGCCGCCTGGGTTTGGGAGGAGGAAAGGGCTCTTTGGCTGAGACTGGGAAATTCCTGGGTGCTGAGTGCACACTGTGTGCCAGATCCATGCTGGGCTCCAGGGACACAAAGGTGCCTCCGCGGCCGGCTCTGCCTTCAGGGTGTCCCCAGTCTAGGGAGAGGAGACAGGATGTGGAGGGAAACAAGGAGAACCCAGCACCTGCCCAGCTGAGACATTCTTAAGATGGAGGTCGCTGCCCCTTGCCCCGCAGGTGGAGCTGTGATGAACCACCCGGCCTGTTAGGGTTGTGATGCGGATGGCCAAGACCACGCTGTGACCGCTCTGGTTCAGGGTTAAGATGGGCTGGCTCTCATTAGCTGCAGATCACCTCCCTCACTGAGCTTCACTGTCCGCATGTGAAAATCGGGATGATAATCCAGGTCCACTGGCAGGACCCTTGTGGAGACTCAAGGAGGCAAAGGAACCCAGTAGGGCAGGGGAGGGCTCCACCTGCACTTGCTTCTTGACCTTGGATGGTAACTTGACCGTGGATGGTAACCTGACCCTTGGAGATCCGCTTCTTCCTCTGTGCAGAAAGAGAGGACACCACCAGTCCGTCCCGGGGGAGGATTAAGAGCTGGGCTCAGACCTGGCCCTCGGGGCTGCATGCACGTTAGTCCTTATAGTGATGAGTAAAATTCACAGTCCTCTGTGCCCAGAGGCCCTGTGCTCTCTGCAACCCTCAGCCCTGCCTGTGTGCCCTCCTCTCCTAACATCCTACACTCTGTTCTCCCTGTTCCTTCACTGGCTGAGCACACCCGGCCTCAGGGGCTCTGCCTTGGCTGTTCCTTCTGCCTTCACACAGCAGTCCAGCTAGATCCTCCTTCTTTCCAATTGTTTGGCTTAAATGCCACCTCCTCAGAAGGGCCTTTCTAAACCTTCTGATCTAAAGAGACCTCTCCTTGCTACTCCGCTTTATTTTTCTTGCTAGCACTGACTTTCTATTACATGTTTAGATGTTCGCTGCTTGCCTCCCTCACCAGAGTGTAAGCACCACGAGGGCAGGGAAGTATCCTGTTTCCTGCTGTTTCCCCGTCACCTACAACAGTGCCCGACAAATAGGAGGGACTCAGTAATTCTCTGGGGAGCGAAGGACAGAGTCAGAATAAAGTGTTCTGGGAACACATCGGTGGGGACAACACACAGGTAAGAGCATCAAGGTGATAGAGAGATGAAGTCTGAGCTGGTCTTGAAGGATGAATAGGAGTTTTCCAAACAGACGAAGGTAAGAAAGGCATTGCGGGCAAATGAATTAGCGCCAGCATGGGGCGAGAGAGCAGCACCCTGGAGATGTCGCGAGAATGAGGACTGATGCCCAGGATGGCGCCTGCCTGGCAGGGGTAGAGACTTCGTGTTTTCCTTTAGTCTTTCCTTCCAGAAACGCCTATCGAGCGTCTCCTGTGTGATGGGCACAGTTCTAAGTGTTGACAGCTGTGAGCACAGCCGACCAGATCCCTCCCACGCACCCATCCCTGCTCCCCAGGGCTCGCCTTCTCACAGAGGAGCCAGGCAGATGAATGAATGAGTGAGTGAGTGAGTGACTCATTTCTGAAGGTGACTCGAAGACTTTGGAGAATTTAGGTGATGGGTGACCTAATGACATGTTTTAATAACCTCATTCCACCTGCAGAAACCAGCCTAAGAGTGGGGCTGCTGGTGCCTTTGAGGCCCGTTAGAACTTTGGGTCCTGAGTAACATTTTTGTGTCATTCAGCCTGATGAGCTGTGGAAATAGTGTTCTTTCTGCATTTTCTCCCGTTGTTGTCGTCATCGATGATTGTTTAGAACTGCACGTTGATTATTGTCCCTGTGGGTTCTCAGAACCCAGTGTTCAGTGGATCAGAACCTAACAGATGCTGTTTCGGGGATGCTGAATAGAAAACACCCGTGCTGCCACCCTGTCAAATGGTACCCAGGACTCCTCCCACAGGCCTCAGTGGGCGAGCTCTGGGCACTGGGGAGGTCTGGCAGTGGCTCTAAGCAGCCTAAAGGTGTCCAGGACAGAAGGATGTCCAAGTTGCCACGAGACGGCCACATCGGGATTAGCCCCGAGGGGCTGTGTGCTGCAAGAGTGTCCAGGCAGAGGAGACAGGAAATGTGGCAAGGAAGCGGAGTCCACCTGAGGGACAGGAAGTGAGGGGGAGCAGCTGATGTCGGAGAGATAAACCTGGAGGTGTGAGCTGGGGCTATGACACACACGGGGCGTCATGGGAGCCTTTAAAGAGGTTTACTGTTCATTTATTGACACAGTTGCCGAATGGCTCCTCTGGGCCCGGAGAATGGGGTGGTTTTGGGGGGCACCCCAGTTAGGGGGCTGGTGGAGCTCCCAGGTGAGTGGAGATCGCAGGCTGGTAGAGACCCGCTGGCTCCGAGAATTGGCAGTGAGGATGGAGAGCAGGCAGATGTGAGCCGCATTAGGAGGTGGAATGGGGAGGACTTGCTGGTGGTTCTAGGGCTGGCCAGAGAGTAGCCGAGGGGCCCCAGCTCAGACATTCGCATGGTGGTGGTATATTTCCCCCTAAGCTGAGGACCCTGGGGGAGCAGGGAACATGGCTCATGCTGGGCCCCTGATGCTGGCTGACATCCCCCTCCCCGCCCATCTGCTTCTCCCTCCAGCAGCACGAGTCGCTGGAGAAACACAACCACGCCCTGCGGAAGGAGATCCAGGCCCTGCAGGCTGAGCTGCTGTGGTGGAGTCGGACCCTGCACGTGCATGAGCACCTGTGCCCGACGGGCTGTGCCTCCTGCTTGGCTCCCACGCCCCCCGGCTGCTGGACCCAGGCAGGGCCACCCCCAGGCCGTGTGCCCCACGGACAGCACGGCTGCCAGGAGCAGCCAGACCTGTTCCAGACCCCAGGCCCCTCTCCTTCTGCTCAGCAACTCTCTCCAGATCTGCATGGCTCCCCTGGCCTCCTCCTCTCCCCTCTGCCCTCACTGTCCCTTGGCTCCACTGCGGTCACTGCGTCTTCGGCCCAGCTCTCCTCCAGCCCTGTCGAATCTGCCTCGCCCACTGGCTCCACCCTGCTGAGACCCTCCTCCAACCTCAGTGCCCTCCTGCCCAGCCCAGGCCAAGCTGCCCCTCCCCAGCCCCTTGGGCTAGAGCACCCCACCAGGAGGAAGCTGGAGTCCTCCTCCCACAGCCCCTTGGCTACTCTGGGGCTGGCCTGTCTGCAGGACGGGGAGCACAAGCCTGCCTTCTCAGCAGCAGACCAGCAAGGCCTGGGTGTGGATCCTAGCCCCCATCCCCTCCTGGCCTTCCCCCTGCTCTCCTCAGCTCAAGTTCACTTCTAACCCGGCCCCCAGAGCCGGGCTGGCCCCCTGGGCTCAGGAAGCACCCTCAGCACCCAGGCATCTCTTCCCTTGCCACTGGAGGCTCTCCTTCTTGGCTGACCAGCTGGCCCAGGATTTCACCGGGGAAAGGAAGCCATGACAGCATGCCCACCCTCTGCCAGGCCCTGTCACTGCCACTGTCTTATTTCACCCTCAGGGTCATCCTGCAAAATCCAGATTATCACTGCACTTTTTCAGATAAGGAGACAGAGGCTCAGAGGAGCCAAGTGACTTGTCCAAGGTCACATAGCCTTTCCTGGGACCTGAAACACCAGTATCTGTTGTCCTTCTCCTGGTAGGATCCTGGCCCAGGCACCCTAGGGGCTGAAGTCCTGGACACTGAGGTCTGGTGTGAGGAGGTTTAAGTGCTGGGAGCAGGGAGGGGCTCTCCCTTCTGATTTGTGATTCCCAGGGCCGCAGAGCCCTGCTGAAACCTCACCCTGGCTGAAGCGGCTTAGGGAGTGGCCAAGCAGGAGCCCACTTCTTCCCCAGCAGTGTTTTCAGAGCCAAGGAACTGAATCTGTGGGTTGAAGATGGGAGAAGCCTGCGATAGTCCCCCCTGGGATTTCTACAGAACAGGGTACCCCATAGCCATAACAAGGCTTCAGAAACATTCTGCAGGGTCAGCTCTCCGGGCTATTCCCAAATAGCTCCCTGCCTCCCTCCTCCCCGCAAGGCCATGAGGGACTCCTGAGAGCCATTCATGTCATGCACAAAAGGCCTGAGGAAAGAGCAAGGGGAGGGTCAGGTGCCAGGTTACATTTAAGCAAGTGCTGGTGGCAGTGAGACCCATGTCTTCTCTGGGACCACCTCCATCTCTGGGCAGCCCCTGACCCCTATTACCCTCGGCTTCTCTGAGCAGCGCCCCTCATTGCTCTTCGGTTTGATGGCAGCTGGAGGATCAGGGGCCAGGACCAGGTGGAGCTCAGCTGCAGTGTCTACTCCAAGGGAGGTTTCTCATTCAGACTCAGGATAAACGCTGTAAGGGACCTGAGACCAGAAACTCCAGCTCTTCACGCAGATTTTCACACACGTGTAAACAGACACTACACTAGTATTTGACCCACTCCAGGATGCTGAGCACAAGTCTTGGCATGTATGTTATGGTAAATAAATTAAAGTGTTTTCCAATTCTTTTTGCTTTGGCCAGTTGTTTAAAGCTCTAGTGTATTATATATTGTTGAAGCCAAAGGGCCTTTGAAAGAAGAGGGAATTAGAATCTCAGAAGTGAGCAATCCCTTGTGGACCTCGTAATCTAATGCTCCTCTCATTTTGCAGACGAGGAAACTGAGGCCCAGAGATGGGATGGACTTGCCCAGGGTCACACAGTAAAAGTAGGTGGGATGGTCGCAGGATTGTGGATGGCGGCAGAGCTGGGGTCACCAGGCAGAGAGAGCAGACTGGCAGGGAAGCCAAGATGCTATTGATTGGAGGAAAGCTAGAGTCTGGGACAAGAGCCGATACATGCACCATGGACCAGGACATGATGGGGCCTGAGGATCCCATGGTCTGGCTTGTGTCTACATACCCTAAAATATGTCAGGCACTGTGCTGTGTTTTACTTGGGTTAACTCAATGATGCTTCTAATAAGTCTGTAAAGTAGGTATAGTTATTATCCCCACTGTTCAGAAGGGGAAACTGAGGCCCAGGGGAGTCAAGTAACAAGCCCAAGGTCACAAAGTTAGGAAACGGTATAGACCTGATGCAACGTCAGGAGCACTTAACCACAGGCGATCCTGCCTTCTGTCTTTCCCATACTGTCCCTGTAGGCCCTGCATGGAGGGGCCGACACGTGCTAATGGACATGACCAAGAGGGCAAAACTCTCCCTTAAGCTCAAAACCAATAAGAGAGGGGAGTGGCTAAATCAATGTTGGTACACTCCTATGACACAGTACCGAAGAGGTGCTCAGAACAAAGAAAGCTTTGAAGAGTGTTTAATGAGGTGAGAAAATGCTTACAACATATTAAGCAGAAAAAGTTGACTGTGCGACTGTCACTATAGTTTGCTTAAAAACATAAACAGAATCAAAGGAGTGGGAGGAGATGCTGTAGATTCTTGAGGAGGGCTATGAGCTCACATCTGTGAAGCCACAAATTTGCAAACATAGCTATCACTCTATCACTATGGCATTAGCCTTCCCCGGGGTGGAGTACATCTTAGAAATCTGTGTCTGGGTATATCTATTGCTGCATAACAGATTACTCTGAAATGCAATGGCTTAAACAACAAACATTTACGGTCACACGGTTTTTGTGGAGCAGGAATCTGGGCGTGGCTCAGCTGGGTGCCTCTGGCTCACGGCCTCTCACAGGCTGCACTCAATCTGTTGGCCAGGGCTGCAGTCATCCGAAGGGTCGACCGGGGAGGATCCACCTCAAGACTTACTTATACGGCTGTCTGCAGGCGTCAGAAAGTCCACTTCCAAGCTTGCTCACAAGGTTGTTGGCAAGATTCAGTTCCTTGAAGGCTGTTGGAATGAGGACCTCAGGTTGTTGTAGGGTGTTGGCTGGAGACATTAGTTCTTGCCACATGGGCCTCTCCATAGCACTGCTCAATATGGCAGTGGGCTTCCTTTAGAGCAAGCAAGCTAGAGAGGAGGAAAAGTGAGCAATATGGAAGCCATGGTCTTTTTGTCACGTAAGTGCAGAAATTATATCCTGTCGTTTTTCCTGTATTCTCTTCAGTAGAGGCAAGTTGCTAGATCCAGTCCACACTCAAGGGAAGAGGATTACACAGGACATGAAAAAACCAGAAGAGGGGATCTTTGGGGGACATTCATCTTAGAGGCTGCCCACCATCCTGGGCGCGAACCAGCACTTTCTTGGATCCCTTCTTTTTCCTTTCATCACCAGCAGTAGCAGTGGCTTTCTTTGGGGAGGCCATTTTTCAGAAGGACCCAATTTGGGCCCCTTTGCAGCAGTAGCCACGCCCCCAGCAGTGAGCAAAGAGGATCTGCGGGTTGGGGCTGCAGCAAGGCCCCCGGCTAGAGACTCACAGCCTCAAATTAGCCTTGCAGCAAGCACAATGTGGATGCTCCCTCCTCAGAACGACCTTTGAAGTGATGCGTGGACAGTCAGTGCTGAAATAGCAAGTATGTGTGGGCTAAGAGTCATCTATGCTTTGAAAAGTAATCACTCATTGGAGGACTAGAGTTTAAACTCAATTTAAACTCCTCTAGCTGTTTTTTTTTTTCTTTCTTTCTGGTATTCACCTCTATAGTGGGTTGAATGGCAGCTCCCTAAAAGATATATCCACCCAGAACCTGTGAATGTGACCTTATTTGGAAAAAGGATCTTTGCAGATATAATTAAATTAAGGGTCTCAAGAGGAGATCATCCTAGATTATCCAGGTGGGCCCTAAATTCAATGACCAATAAAAGGAGGTCACCAATAATTGGAAGAGAAGACACAGAGGAGAAGGCAATTGAAGGGAGAGGCAGAGATTGGAATCAGGCAGCCTCAAGCCAAGGAGCATTTGGAGCTACCAGAAGCTGGAAGAGGCAGAGAAGGCTTCTCCTCTGTGGCCTTCAGAAGGAGCGTGGAAGCAGAGAGAGTGGTGAGGAGGCTGTTGCAGTCATCCAGGCGAGCGACAGTGGTGCCATGACCCAGGTGGTAGCAAGGAGGTGGTAAGAAGAGGTCAGAGCCCGAGTGTGCTTTATAGAGAGAGCTGATAGGATGTGCTCATGGATTGGATGTGGGGAAAGGAAGGAAGAAAGGATGATGCTGTGTTTTGGGGCCTGAGCAATTGGTGGTTGGTAGTGCCAAAGACCAAGAAAGATTGGGAGAGGAGCAGTTCAGAGTGGGTGGGTGGGCGGGACATCAGGAGCCCTGTTTCGGCCATGTTCAATTTGAGATGCCTATTTGTCATCCAACTGGATAGAAAAGAGTTTGGAGATCAGAGGAATGGTCAAGGCTGGGTATATGAAAGTGGAAGGAAGCAGTGTAAAGATGGGTGGATGGACCATGAGAGCTGGGCGAGACGACCTGTGAGGACACTTGCAGCTATATCTCTATGAGGGCCTCTTCCTCTTGTGCCCCCAGAGCTCTCTCAGCCTGGCACTCCTTCCCTCCTCACTCCCGTGGGCCCGGAATGTGCCCCCATCCTTCCTCTTCAAATGCTTCTTCCTCTAGGAAGCCTCCCATGATCTTCCAAGATGAAAATGACCCTCTTTTCCTCAGGCTCCTCATCACACCTATGTGCCTTTCACTGGCATCTACCATTTTCCTTCTTGTGTGACTGTGCCTCCCTATCTTATCTCTCTCAATGGCAGAAACCTGTCTGCCACATCACGAGTACTTTCAAACAGCCCACGCGTTGGAAGGCAGTAAATCATGGTGGTTAGAGAGCTTGAGCTCCAGTGCCAGACAGGATTGGGTTCACATCCCGGCTCCACAACTTCCTGGCTCAACTTCTTCAAGCCTCAGTTTTCCCTCCTGAAAAATGGGAATTAATAAATGTACCCACCCAAAATCAACTCTATGTATATGTGTGTATGTGTATACATATCCATATATATGTGTATATATAATATGTATTATATATATAATAGAAGAATATATGTTCACCAAAAGACATGAACGTTTGCATCAGCCATATTCATAATGGTAGAAAATTGGAAACAACCCAAATGCCCCATCAACAGGTGAATGCGTAAACTGTAGAATATTTTACACAGGTAATGCTACATGGCAATGAGAATAAGCAAACCACAACTGTCTGGAGCGATATGAATAAACTGCACAAACTTAATGTTGGGCTATAGAAGCCAGACACAAAAGAGGAGACAGTTTGTATAATCCACTTATATGAAGTTCTAAAATAGAAAAAAACCTAATCTACTCTGTTAAAAGTCAAGATAGTGGTTATAGTTGGAGGCTAGCACCCAGAAGGGGACCTGAGGGGCCTCCTGGGGTGCAGACACTGTTCTGTTTCTTGATCTCTCTGATGGTTATGTGAATGTATTCACTGTGCGAAAGTTCATTGAGCTGTATGTTTATGATCTGTGCTCTTTTCCGTCGTGTCTGATACACTTCAATAAAAAGAGGTGAATGTAAGGAGCATATCACAGTCCCTGGCATAGGGTAAGTGCTCAACAAGTGTTAGCTGTTAGGAAGGAATGAATGAAAGAACCCTTGCCTTGCCCCCCAGGTAAAAGCAATTAACAATCAGAACCATGGACAGATCAGAGTGGGCCCTCAAGGAAGGCTGGAGGACCAGGAGGAGATCTCTGTCCTGATACAGGGGACTTGAGGCAGGCGAGAGTCTGACATCTTTCTTCTTGGATTAGTGGTTTAGTGTCTTCTTGGGGGACATTCCAATATGCAGGAAGGAGACTATTCCTGCTGGCCCGTGGGTATCCGTGTGTGTGCGTTCATGCAGAATTTCATTCCATTTTGAAAGTCTGCCGCTCCTTGTTTTTCCAAGCCAGTGAAGGCTGAAATCCCCCTAGAGAGTCCAGTCCTGGATCTAGGATATCCAACAGCTTGCTCAGGCTCTTTCAGGCTTTCCTCACTTTCTTGGGCTTGTGTTTATCCGGTTAGGAGGGACAGCGAAGAGAGTTCAGGCAGGGTGAAAATAACCTACGACAGAAGACCTTCTCTCCGTCATGCCCAAGCTCCGGGAAGGTAAGCACATTTTGTTTGTATCAATTTAATGAGCTGCTTTATTTGGTAGTGAGTTCCCTGTCACTGGAAGTATCCACACAGAGGCTGCACACCTCCTTGTCAGGATATTGCAAGGAGGATTCCTGCAACATGGAGAACTTACCCTGGTGGCTCCCGAGGGCCCTCTGAGCCTAAAATTCTATTATTTAATTCAACACAAAATTTCCTTGAAGCCATGAACTACTTCTCTGTGCATGAACCCCACCCCCACCCCCACCCCCATCCCCACCCCCACCCCCAGCAATATTTTCCCTTTTCCTAAGAATTAAAATATTTCGTGCTCAGTAGGAAAACTGAAAAGCGTTAGCCATACCATTGAATACTACACAGCAAACAAAGTAACGAACTACAGATACATGTGACAACTTAGATGATTGAATCGTTACAACACCACTGAGTGAAAACAGCCAATCGAAAAGGCCACATACTATACGATTCCGCTTATGTGATATTCCCAAAATGACAGAATTATAGAGATGGAGAACAGATTAGTGGTTGCAAAGGGTTAGGGTTGGAGGAGGAGGTGAGTGTGACCATAAAGGGTTACATCTTGGAGGAGATGGGACAATTCTGTATCCTGCACATGGTGGTTACATGAATCTGCACATGTGATAAAACGACATAGAACTGCGTACACACTTTACAGTGATGATGATTTTCTGGCTTTGACATTACACTAAGTCATGTAAGATGTAATCATTGGAGGAAAGTGGATGAAGTGTACAGGTCCTGTCTGTCATGTCTTTGCAACTTCTTGCGAATCTTTAATTATGTCAAAATTAAAAAAAATCAAGAGCATAGCAAACGCCACTGTTAACATTTTAGCATATTTCCTATGAATTATTTTCTTCACACATATTGTGATCATATTGTGTATAAATTTTGTATCCTGAAATCATTCTCTTAATAGAATATCACAGGCACTTTCTATGTTCTTAACTCCTCCACAAGCAACCACTTTAATAGTTGTGTAATAGGCTGATTTCATGGATATGCCGTCGTTTACTTAACCATCCATCTCTTGTTGAACACTGGGCTGTTTCAAATTTTTCACCACTATAAATACCCTCATGATGAATATCTTTGTGCAGAAATGGTTCCCTACATTTTGAATTCTTTTCATAGGCTAGATTTCCAGAAGGGAAATTATTAAGTCAAAGAAAATAATTAAAACAATTAAAATAGTCTGTCTATTTTTGTGGGGGAAGCCAGTTGCCAGTGGCCAGTTGAGGCCACTCAAGCAGCCCTGTGGAGAGGCCCAGGCAATGAAGAACTGAGGCCTCCTGCCAACAGCCAGCACCAACTCGCCAGGCATGTGAGTGAGCACTTCGGAAGCAGATCCTCCAGCCCCAATCCAGCCTTCAGATGACAGCAGCCCCAACCTACATCTTGACTGCAACCTCATGAGAGACTCCAAGCCAAAACTATCCAGCTAAGCCACTCTTAGATTTCTGACCCACAGAAACTGTGTGTGAGATAATAAATGTTTATCATTTTAAGCCATTAAGTTTTGGGGGAAAATTGTTACACAGCAATAGATAATTAATACAAGGAGTTGGCTAGGTGATGATGAGGATTCATATGGGAGGGAAGGAATTCCAGGCAAAGGGAACTGCTAGCATTGAGAAGGGCCAAGAAACGAGAGAGAGGATGCCTTTGGGGATGGAGTAGGCTAGGCCTTGTGGAACCCTAACCCAGCTTCAAGGCTGCCTCCTCCCCAAGTGCCCCATGGCACAAAGGGGCTTGATCTAGATCTACAGCAACACCAAAGGGGGGTCTGAGATGGCAAGTGGGGGACAGCTATTGAAGTCGCAGGCAGTGACTACACCAGAGCTCTGAAAGTCCTTTTGGATTGAACGGTGCTCCAGCAAGCTCCAGGGACCCCGAGGCCCGGGCCAGCTTAGGGAAGAAGGAGCTAGGAAGGACTCAGTGAAGATCCTCATTTGCAGGAACTGGCAGATGCCGGAGGAGGCAGATGACATGGAGGGGAGAGTCACACACACCAGGTTCCATGTCTGACTCTCACTTACCGGGTGGCCTTAGGCAAATTATTTAGCATAATGGAGGCTGTTTGTTCATCTATACAGACAAGACTCGTGACAAGGCTTAGCTGGCTAGGCTGGGGGCAGCTAAACGGGGTGGTTCATGGGAAGCCCCTGGTAGAGGACACGACAGACAGTCACATTTGGTGTCTGTTCATTCCATTTATTTCCTCCCTGGGTAAAAATGGGGGTGAGGAGGACAATGAATGAATGTGGCTACAGGAAGGTGGGCTTGTTGGCTCACAGGTACCTGGGACTCACCTTGGATACCCAGCTTCAGCAGCATAGAGGCAAAGCCAGGTGTCCAGGAAGAGAGACGTTGGTGAGTTGTTGCCCTGAGTTACGGACCAGGGCCATCCAGCTGCTTGGGGAGGCCAGAGAAGAACAGATTTGCACAGATACTTCCCAGAGGAAAATAGATGAAGGGTCAATCACGTGGAAAAGTGCTTGCTATCATTAGTAGAAACTACTGACGTCAATACGCTACTACTACACACCTGTCAGAACAGCTAAAATAAAAAAGGTTGACAGCACCAGACGTTGGTGTGGATGTGGAGGAACTGAACTCACACATTTTTGGTGAGAGTGTGAAATGGTACATCACTTGGCAAAAAGGTCTATACAATGAAACATATATCCATCTGATGACACAGCAATCCCGCTTTTAGGTCTTTACTCAAGAGAAATGAAAATAGACGCCCACGAGACTTGTAAAGAGTGTTCATAGCAGATTTATTCATAATATCCCAAGCCAGTGAAAGCCCAGGGTTCCACCAAATGGAAAACGGATAAATAAACTGTCGTATATTCATACAAGAAAATATTACTCAGCAATGAAAAGGAACAAACTAGGCTTATGCAACAATATGAATAAATCTCAGAAACATTTTGCTGAGTGGAAGAAGCTTTACACAGAATAGTACACACGACATGCTTTCATTTATACGAAGTTCTAAAACAAGCAAACAATCTACGATGAGAAAAAATTAGGACAGTGGTGACCTCCAGGGTGGGGGTGGAAGTCGGGGCAGGGATTGACTGGGAAGGGGCACAGGGAACTTTCTGGCACGTTGATAATGTTTTGTATCTCAATGGGGGTTTGGGTTTTACAGGTATGTGCATTTGTCAAAACTCAGCAAATGTACGCTTAAGTTTTGGGCATTTCGTTTTATGTAAATTTTATCTCAAAAGAAACAACTTGTAGGGGCTGGCCCGGTGGCATAGTGGTTAAGTTTGCATGCTGGCTTAGGTGGCCCAGGGTTTGTGGGTTCGGATCCCAGGCACAGACCTACACACTGCTTGTCAGGCCATGCTCTGGCTGTGTCCCACGGGCAGAATAGAGAAAGACTGGCATAGACGTTAGCTTAGCAATGATCTTCCTCAAGCAAAAAGAGGAAGATTGGCAATGGGTATTAGCTCAGGGCCAATCTTCCTCACCAAAAAAAAAAAGAAAGAAAGAAAAAGAAAAGTTGTAAATCAACATTGATCTCTACTTTGTTTTGTTTTGTTTTTTTGAGGAAGATTAGCCCTGAGCTAACTACTGCCAATCCTCCTCTTTTTGCTGAGGAAGACTGGCCCTGACCTAACATCCATGCCCATCTTCCTCTACTTTATACGTGGGACGCCTCCCACAGCATGGCTTTTGCTAAGCGTGCCATGTCTGCACCTGGGACCCAAACCGGCGAACCCTGGGCCGCTGAGAAGCAGAACATGCAAACTTAATCGCTGTGCCACCGGGCCGGCCCGATCTCTGCTTAATGATGTGTATGCTGAAGTATTTAGAGGGAAGTATACTGATGTCTGATAACGATAGAGTCTAGGAGGTGGGCATTCAACTTCTCTGTATGTTTGAAGATTTTCACAATAATTTTTTTTATATTGAGACAAAAATCACTTGGGATCCTTGGTACAAATGCAGAGTGGCTGTTGTGCCCCACCCTCCCCACCCCCCCGGAATGTGACTCCCTGGGGCCGGGCCTGGGACCCCGTGTCTAGAACAGGTTACAGGGAGAATTCTCTAGGGGCTCAGTCTCCCAGTTAGGTCCGAACGCAAAACCTTCTCAGCCAGTACTCTTCTGAGGGGGTCTCTCCAGCATCTGTCTCCCCTCCTTCCTGGGGTTCTCCGCTTCTGTCCCATAGCAGCCACCGCCTGCAGGAATCAGCTCTCATTATCAAAAGCACAAAGGCCTCCAAGGTCTAAGCTGAGCCCAGAAGGACAAGGCCTCTTTGAGCCGCCCTAGCCCACCCCACCGCCTCCCTGAGCTCTACAAGGCTCACACCTGGGGGCTCACCAGCTCAGACACCCAAAAGGCAAAGCAGGAGAGACAACTGGCCAACCAAATGATAGTCTCCACCCTCAGGAGACCTCCCTGCCCCCAGCGCCCGGGGCTGCTTCTCTGAGCTGGGTCAGCCCTCCCTGGGGCCCTGCCTGGCCAGTCTCTGGCCTCCAGCCTCCCCGAGCTGAAGGCCGAGGGCTGCAGCCTGGTGGGTAATGAGCCTGGGAAGCCCACAGGGAAGTGGTGGGGGCTCAGGGGCGGCGGAGCCCCAGCTGCTGAGGAAGTGGCTCAGTCCCTCGGCCTGGGAGATGACAGCCGCAGAGCTTCAGGGAGCAGCGGCTCTTAAAGGTGACAAGATCCCATTCTGACCCTCTCAGGGAGGTCGCAGGCCTGCCTGGGGAGTGTCCCAAGAGCTGCAGGGGACTCCCTTGCTCCCGGCATTCCACGGTTCCTTCCCACATCCTGGGCTTCTTTACAGGTCATGCTCAGCATTTGTTCTGTCCTCTGGGGCTCCCTGGTGGAACCACTCAGTGGGAAGGGTGCCACTTAAGGTCCCGCATGACCAGGCCCCTCTGAGAAGCCCTATAGGAGTCTCTGGGAGAAAAGGACCAGGAGGGGGTACAGTAAGCCCAGCTCCAGCTCAGAGCAAGTGAGACGCTAGTCAAGACAAAGGAAATCCCCTGAAGATGGTCAGATGGTTGTGATAAACCGCAGCAATGACGCCCCCTTGACAGTGATCGGCCCTGGGCTTGGCTGTGAGAAGTACCTGGATTGTAGCCACAGCCACACAAGGGAAATGCATCATCCAGAGGCTCGCCGAGTGTGGTCCCCACCAGCAGCATCAGCATCACCTGGGAACTTACTTTCCTTGTTCGACAAGTAAATTCTCAGGGCCCCTCTTCCCCAGACTTAGGAATCAGAGACTTAGGGATCAGGCCCAGCAATCTACAAGCTCTCTAGTTGATTCTGATCCACGTAAGTTTACGAACTAGAGCTGGGCTGCCAGAAAACTTCCTTCATTCACAAACTCATTCATATTCATCAGCACCTCCTATATGCTAGGCCCTGTGTCAAGCCCCATGAGGAGCCCGAAGTGGGGCAAATTATAGTTCCTACCCTCTAGGCAGACTGACCAGTTAAGTACAAAGCAGGGCAAAGAGCCCCAGGAAAGAGTGGATCTTTCTGGCTAGGAGAATTAAAGAGGGCTTCCCAGAGGAGGTGACCTTTGAGCTGGGCCTTGAAGGATGAGTTAGAATCCATAGGCAGGGGCCAGCTCTGTGGCTGAGTGGTTAAATTCGAGTGCTCTGCTGCGGCAGCCCAGGGTTTGGATCCTGGGCGCGGACATGGCACCGCTCGTCAGGCCACGTTGAGGAGGCGTCCCACATCCCACAACTAGAAGTACCTGCAACTAAGATATACAACTGTGTACGGTCTCGGGGCGGGTGGGGCAGTTGGGAAATAAAGCAGGAAAAAAAAAAAAGATTGGCAACAATTGTTAGCCCAGGTGCCAATCTTTGAAAAAAAAAAAAAAGAATCCATAGGCAGAAAAGGAAGGGACCAGGGGAGGGTTCCAGGAACATTTTTCTGAAGCCAAAATCAAACTTTTAAAAGTATCTTATTACTTTGGGGATAAATTCAAATGCTTCAGCATCAGCTTCTCCATGATCTAGCCCCTGTCTGCCTCATCAACCCCATCTCCAGCCACTTCACACCTGCATTCATGTATCTGAGTAAAGCTGAACTTCTCATGGACGCATATACACACAGCATGTGATTTCTTGTTGCCAGGCCTTTGCTCATGCTGTCCCTTCTGTCTGGAATACCTTCTCTGTGTCTCTTAGCCTAATACCCACCCATTCTTCAGGGCTCATTTCAGTGTTTTCTCTTCCAGGAAGCCCTCCTGACTCCTGGCTGGTTGAGTTCCATTCTCTAGGCCCCCCCAAGTCTTCAAACACAGGTGCATGAACGCCCTTACTGCATTGTATTAAAAATCTGCTTTATATGAATCCGTCTGTTAGAATGTGAAATCCGTGTCAGTAGGCATCTCCTTCAACTTTGTGACCCTAGAGCCTAGCACAGTCCCTGGCATGCAGCGGGCTTTCAATAAATATTTATTTTGCAAAGGAAAGACGTAAGGGAGAATGTTAAATAGGAGGACCAGGAAAAAAACAATGGCAGGGATGATGAAGTCTGGCCTTTTGCACATTCCGAAGACAAAGGTACAAAATGTTTTCCTCTCCACAAAACCTGGAACAGAAGAAGGTGCTTAGCAGCCAGGAGCGTCTTGCCACCTGCTTGCTGGCTTGACAGATCTGGCACATGTGCTTTGAATCCAGTTGTCATCTGCTGAGCGTTGCTGCTAAAATGTTCCAGTATGCGAGGATGAATCCACATAAGTCTCTTTAGCACTGTAAGTTGGTTTCTGAGTTGGGGCACAGGTTGATTAATTCCCAAGAACCCCAAGGGCACGTGAAAAGATGCTCAACATCATTAGTCATTAGGGAAATACAAATTAGATCTACAGCCAGGTATCATCCACATCTATTAGGATGGCAAACATTTTAAAAACTGAAAATACCAAGTGCTGGTGAGGATGCAAAGCAAATGCAACTCACCCCCTCTGCGTGCGGGAATGCAAAACGGTGCAGCCACTCTGGAAGACAGCTTGGTGGTTTCTTACAAAGCTAAACATACGCTTACCATATAACCCAACAATCCCACTTCTAGGTTTTACTCTAGAAATATGAAAACTTAAGTTCACACAATAACCTATATGTGATTGCTTATAGAAGCTCTACTCAAATGGCCAAAAATTGGAAACGATCCGAACATCCCTCAATAGGTGAATGACAAACGAATGGTGGTATATCCATACAATAGAATACTACTCAGTTATAAAAAGGAATGAACTACTGATACATGCGACAACATGGATAAATCTAAATGCATTACGCTAAGAGAAAGACCCCAGGGGCTGGCCCCGGGCAGAGTGGTTACGTTCATGCACTCCGCTTTGGCGGCCCAGGGTTTCGCCGGTTCAGATCCTGGGCGCGGACATGGCACCGCTCAACAAGCCACTCTGAGGCGACGTCCCACGTGCCACAACTAGAAGGACCCACAACTAAAAAATATACACCTACGTACCAGGGGGCTTTGGGGAGAAAAAGGAAAAAATAAAAACCTAAAAAAAAAAGACTCCAATTCCAAAAAGTGACATACTGTATGACTCCATTTATATGACATTTTGGAAAAGGCAAAGCTTTAGGAACGGAGAACAGGTTGCTAGGGGTTTGACTACAAAGGCGCAACATGAGGGAATTTCTTTGAGTGATGGAACTATTCTCTATCCTGATCTATCCTTGAATCTACGCATATGTGAAAAATCATAGACGTACACACCCAAACTGGTGAATTATGGTACTATATGTAAATCAAAAACAATTTTTAATACCAGTTTAAAGAAACAAAGAATCCCAAGGGACAAGGCAGTCAACGGGCCCATATGTGGCTTCCCCTCACTGTCACATCTGTAGTGGCCAGTGTCTGTCCCACCTCTAGCTCTTCAGACAGGGCCAGCAGGCCTGTACAACCCTCCAGGGTGGCTCACAAAAGCAATCTCCAGGATGATGTCACAGGATTGAACACACCCCCAAACAATCCTCCAACCAGTTTGATTTCAATGTCATCTCCATGATGAGGCAGTTGACTTTGCCTTGTTCACCAAGGTATCCCCAAGGACCTAGCACAATGCTTGTAAATAATAGTTAATCAGTATTTGTTATCCCTTTATCTTACTGCCTCCAAACTCCTGAATCCACCTCCTTCACTTAAATACTCACCTCAGCCCCCTTCTCCAATAATATCACTTACTCTAACTCCTCTCCTGGAATTTTGGCACTTAACATTCCTGCTCAGGGGTTGGCTCTGCCCCTCTTCCGGCTCTTCCGGCCTAAGGGTCTCCTGCTGTCGCAGGTGAGAATTCCTCCCTCTCGCTGCATTTCCATTATGGCCCCTTAGCCAGAGGCCCAGAGGAAGCAGCCCTGTCGTCTTCACAAAGGATGGTGCCCAATATGGGGCTGGCGCCCTCCACGGCGGGAAGGAAATGCCCAGGGGGCCTTACCAGGTGCTGCTCCCACCCCTCAACAGCGGTGTGTGTGTTCGTGTCTGCCAGGAGCCACTTCGGTTCAATCTCACTCACTCAAAGTGTTGGTGTGTTCCTTTTATCTCACTTGACATCCCGTAGTTGCAGATGACGGGAAGTGGGATGTTCAGCCATTTGGGGTGTAAGAAAGCCCTCTGGTTGGAGTCCCCTGGGTTTCTGCCTATTTCCCTCCAGGATGGTTGAAATTGAAGTCTATTTGTTTCCAAATAGTGGTTATTTCCTCTGTCCTTCATACCTGGCCAGGGGCCCTCCTCCACAAGACATCATCATGCACGTTATCCAGGTGGCCATTTAAGACTCATGACTTTCGTCACCACAATCTTAGGTGCAAATCATATCAACGTAGGTAGATTACAAGTAAACAGCACAGGTACAGAACAGTTTTCTCCAGCTTTATGAGAAACCTGATTCCTTTACTCTGTGTGGAACCCATCCCCACCCCATCCAAAGAAGAAAGATCTTTCTCTTGGTTCCCAGACGTGGCGAGCACAAGGGATAGGGACCCAACAGCAGCCAAAAGGCAGCCCTGCGCTGGAACTCAAGTCTTATCAATTTGGTCAACTTTTACTCTATGCCAAGCAAGGTTAGAGTGACAAATGTATGGCTCAAGAGTTGTGCCTGTCCACAAATGTGTTAGCTTCAGTCCATACAGTGTATTCGTTTTTCAGTTAGTTGCCAACATTTTTAAGTTGAGAGATTTCCCATGGAAATCAGATCTGGCATCACCAGGCCACACTTCCCACAGGCCTCCCTTCAGTGAGAGACTGGATAGCAGATGCCGTCTTGAGATGGGACAGGTGCCCTCCTGAGCTCCTCCCCTCTCCTCCCCCCTCCCCCACTTCTTCCTTTTCCTGCCTTGCTTTCCCAGGCCGTTGCACATACTACCCAGTAGCAGGCGCCCTGTTGCCCTGAGTATGAAAAGACATATAAGACTCAGCCTTCAAGGAGTGTAGTATCTGGGCATGCGGAATAGGGTTTTAGAATGGGGTGAGTTTTGGGGGCCAGGGTTCAGATCCTGCATGCAGACATGGCACGGCTCAGTAGGCCACGTTGAGGTGACGTCCCACATGCCACAACTGGAAGGACCCACAACTAAAATATACAACTATGTATGGGGGGGGGGGCGTGTGTGTAGGGATTTGGGGAGAAAAAAAAGAAGACTGGCAACAGTTGTTAGCTCAGGTGCCAATCTTTAAAAAAAAGGGGGGGGTGACAGAAATAAAACCACACATCTATGGACAGCTTATCTTTGACAAAGGAGCTGAGGGCATACAATGGAGAAAAGAAAGTCTTTTCAACAAATGGTGCTGGGAAAACTGGAAAGCCACATGTAAAAGAATGAAAATTGACCATTCTTTTTCACCATTCACCAAAATAAACTCAAAATGGATCAAAGACCTAAAGGTGAGACCTGAAACCATAAGGCTTCTGGAAGAAAACGTAGGCAGTACACTCTTTGACATCAGTATTAAAAGGATCTTTTCGGACACCACGCCTTCTCAGAGAAGGGAAACAATAGAAAGAATAAATAAATGGGACTTCATCAGACTAAAGAGCTTCTTCAAGGCAAATGAAAACAGGATTGAAACAAAAAAACAACCCACTAACTGGGAAAAAATATTTGCAAGTCATATATCTGACAAAGGCTTAATATCCAGAATATATAAAGAACTCTCGCAACCCAACAACAAAACATCAAACAACCCAATCAAAAAATGGGCTGGAGACATGAACAGACATTTCTCCAAAGAAGATATACTGATGGCCAATAGGCACATGAAAAGATGCTCATCATCGCTGATCATCAGGGAAACGCAAATCAAAACTACACTAAGATATCACCTTACACCCGTTAGAATGACAAAAATATCCAAAACTAATAGTAACAAATGTTGGAGAGGTTGCGGAGAAAAAGGAACCCTCATACACTGCTGGTGGGAATGCAAACTGGTGCAGCCACTATGGAAAACAGTATGGAGATTCCTCAAAAAATTAAAAATAGAACTACCATACGATCCAGCCATCCCACTACTGGGTATTTATCCAAAGAGCTTGAAGTCAGCAATCCCAAAAGTCCTATGCACCCCAATGTTTATTGCAGCATTATTTACAATAGCCAAGACATGGAAGCAACCTAAGTGCCCAGCAACAGACGAATGGATAAAGAAGATGTGGTACAGGGGCTGGCCCCGTGGCCGAGTGGTTAGGTTTGCGCGCTCCGCTGCAGGCGGCCCAGTGTTTCATTGGTTCAAATCCTGGGCGCGGACACGGCACTGCTCATCAAACCACGCTGAGGCAGCGTCCCACATGCCACAACTAGAAGGACCCACAACAAAGAATATACAACTATGTACCTGGGGGCTTTGGGGAGAAAAAGGAAAAAAATAAAATCTTAAAAAAAAAAAAAGGATGTGGTACATATATACAATGGAATACTACTCAGCTGTAAAACAAAACAAAATCATTCCATTTGCAATAACATGGATGGACCTTGAGGGAATTATGTTAAGTGAAATAAGCCAGCGAGAGAAGGATAATCTGTGTATGACTCCACTCATATGAGGAATTTAAAACTATGGACTAAGAACAGTTTAGTGGATATCAGGGGAAAGGTGGGGTGGGGGGTGGGCACAAAGGGTGAAGAGGTGCACCTACAACATGACTGACAAACATTAATGTACGACTGAAATTTCACAAGATTGTAACCTATCATTAACCCAATAAAAAAATAAAATAAAATAAAATAAAAAGGGGGGGTGAGTTTATGGGTGGGGGAGGCATTTCATGGAACTACACGAGCTGCAAAGACGGAGGCAGGACAATACAATAGGACTATAGGGATAAGAGCTGCGGCCACTGGCTACCTCTGAAGTGGGCAGGTCCATCGTCGGGAATGCAGCCCACCCAGCAGAGGACGGGCCAGATCGCTTAGTAATTCACAAGGCCCTGAGAATTGGATCAGCGGGAAGTGGAACAGAAAGTGCTAGGCTTTGGAATCCCACAGACCCGTGTTCGAGTCCTGGCTTATGCACGAGTCGCTCCCATTCCCGGGCCTCCGTTAAACTGGGATAGTCACCACGGCGTTACGGCACCGGGGTGAGGATTAAAGGAAAGCGTGTGCGGAAAGCGTCTGCACGATGCTCGGCACACAGGAGGGACTCCGCAGTCGACAGCTCCCGACCCGACCACAGCTGGCACGTAGCATGCGCGAAATGAACCTTCGGGGGCCAGGTCCCGGAACGACTGAGATGCGCCGGGAGTCGGTGATGCGGAAAATGGGGCTGCGCGCCGCTCCCCACCTCGCGCACCCCACGGGCGGCGTCGCAGCGGCGCGCACGCGCACACCGGGGCCAAGCCTCGGAGCATGCGCCCACCAGGATGGGGCGGGGGACAACTGAACGCAGCAGCTGCGCGTGCGCAGAAGGCCCGGCGGGCGGTGAGCGCAGCAGCGCGTGCGCAAAAGGCTTGGCGGGCACGCTGCATGAGCCGAGGAGCCGGCGAGCAGCGAGGCGATTCCTCCAGCACGGCTTCGTGCGAGGCCTGCGCCCGCCCTCCTCAGAGAGCGGTTCTCAGTCGGGCCTCCGGCCGCGGCCCCTTTAGGAGGCGCGGAGACCCCTCAGTCAGTGTGTGAGACAGCCTGGCCGAGCCCGGGAGTCCCTGGGTCTGAGGTAATGGCCCGCAGCGGCTGGTGCCCCGGGAGGTTGGCTCCTCGTTGCCTTTATTTTCTGAGAGAGCGTTCTGGCCCGGCCGCGACCTCCGCGGCTGCCCCCAGGGCACGCGGCCCCGTGGGGCTGTTGGCGCGGGTCACAGGCGTCCGTGGGCCTTGGCCGGCGCAGGGCCGAGAAGCGCGTCTCCCGCCGCAGGGGCCTCGGGCGGAAGTCGGGCTTCGGGGGGAGCCCCGCCCCGCCCGCGGCCTCTTTACAAGAACGTCTCCCAGGGACGAAGGCGTTCCTGCCCTTCTGTCACCCCGCCCCCCTCGCCCCGGCCCGGCCCGGCCAGGCAGAGCAGCGCCACGGGCCGACCCCTTCCGTGGACGCGTGCCGTCGCGCACGCTTTAGTGACGTCAGTGCGTTTCCGGCTCTCGCGTGCCTCGTGGAACCCGGAAGTGAGCGGGGGAGTCGCGGCCCTCGGTGCCGTGCTGCGCTGAGCGCAGCACGTGCTTCCGTCCTCGCCTCCGGGAAAGCGGCTTAAGCGGCGCTTTTATCGCTACAGTTCGTTGTTCAAGCAGCTAGGCGTCATCCTTGGTGTCCCCCTCCCGCACCCCATCGAGTCACCAAATCGTGGCTGGCCATCTCCCGAGCCAGTCCGCTTCTCTTCGTCTCCGCTTGGACCACTGAACGCCCTGCGTCTGTCTGCTTCTGCCTGGAACCGCAGGAGTCTCCTCGCTGGTCCTCTTCCGTCTGCTCTTCTTCCGGCTCATTTCCCACGTGACGACCGAAAGGCTTTTTCTTTAGCTCCCAGCCTTGCGGTCGCACCCCTTCTCTCTGATGCCCTTCGCGGCCTGCCTGTTGCTGGTAGGGTGGACTCCACGGTCCGTCACCTGGCCTGTGAGGGAGGTCCTCTCCCCTTCTCCGCCTGTACTTTCTCCCTGGATCGTCTCATCTGTTCCAGGAGCAGCAGATACTATCTGAATGCTGGTGACTCCAGTTTGTGTTCCATCCGGATTTCCGTCCCTTGCACACTAGGACACCGACCCCTCTGCATACCCGCTGGGGTGTCGAGCAGGCCTCTCAGACTTAACCAGAATAGAACCACTGGCTTTTCTTCACAAACCTCTTTCCCTGGAATCCTTCCCCATCTCGGTAAAGGGTATGTCCCATTATCCACCTAATAGCAAAGGCCGAAATCGGAGAGCCGTTCTCGATTCCCACATCCAGTCTGGCAGTCTAAAATACACCTCAAATTGGGGCTGGCCTGGTGGCATAGTGGTTAAGTTCCCGCGCTCCACTGTGGTGGCCCGGGGTTCGGATCCTGGGCGCAGACCTACACACCGCTCATCAAGCGCCGCTGAGGTGGCGTACTGCATAGCACTAGAAGGATGTACAACTAGGATATACAACTATGTGCTGGGGCTTTGGGGAGAAAAAGAAAGAGGAAGATTGATGACAGATGTTAGCTCAGGGCCAATCTTCCTCACCAAAAAAAACGATAATCTATTCACTAATTACTGAAATCCCAAAGTCCAAATCAGCAGCATCTTTATCCCGGACTCCTGCAAAAGATTCCTAACTGATCTCCCTGCTTCTACTCTTGTCCTCTTAGTGTTCATCTTCCTTTCGGCAGCTGGAATGATATTTCTTTTTTTCTTTGAAGATTTTATTTTTCGTTTTTCTCCCCCAAGCCCCCCAGTACATAGCTGTATATATTTTAGTTGTGGGTCCTTCTAGTTGTGGTATATGGGATGCTGCCTTGGCATGGCCTGATGAGCGGTGCGGTGTCCACGCCCAGGATTCGAACCTGTGAAACCCTGGGCTGCCAAAGCAGAGCGTGCTCACTTAACCACTCAGCCACGGGGCTGGCCCCTGGAGTGATATTTCTGAAGCATGAGTCAAATCATTTCACTCCTCTTTATACAACCGTTAGCATAAAATCTGAACTCTCCACAATGACCTACAGGCCTTACCTGATCTGGCTGCTGCCTGTCTCTCTGACTTCATCTCCCTCTACTCTGTCTTCATTCTCTACGTCCCAGTCACACTGACCTTTCTATCCATCACAGGTCATCGATGCTTGCTGGTTTTGTCTGCTTGGAGTGCTTTTCTCCTTGACTTTACGTGGTTTTTTCACTTTCCATTAAGGCCTTGACTCAGTTGTGATCTTTTCTGAAAGGTCTTTGCTGGCCACACTAGCTAAGTAGCCTCCCAGTCACTCTCTACTACAAAACCCTATTTTATTTTCTTCATAGTACTTAGAATACTTCAAATTACATTTATTTATTTATACATTTATTATTGCTCTCCACGCCTCCTGAAATGTAATCCCTTAAAGACAAGGAATCATATCTCTCTTATCATGCATTCTGTCAGTGCTCAGAACACTGCTCGACGCATAGTAGGCTTGCAAATGTGTGCTGACTGACTCACTGCTTGTCTCAGTAGTCTTATCTCATAGCACTGTCCTTGCCCACTGTGTTCCAGGTTATATACTTCTCTGTTTGGAAAGTGCCATCCTCTCTCCTGAGGTCTCTTGCATCTGCTGTTTCCTAAACCCACCCCAGACCCCACACCCACTTGCCATTTATCCTTCAGATATGAGTCACTTACTTAGAGATGACTTCCCTGACCTCCATTCTAGGTTAGGATTCCCTTCCCATATCACCTTATCCTTTTTCATAGCAGTCATCACATTGAAAATTATTTGTAAGCTCTTTGCAGGCAGGGACCAAGTTCTATTCTTCCCTCATTTTATCTCCAGCATTTAATGTCTGGGACATAGTAGGCATGCAAATATTTGTGAGCTGAATGAATGACTGTTGAGTGAATGCAAGATTGAGAGGATCAAATTATATAAAAATTAGGAGAGCAATTGGCATTGAGTGTAGGTTAGCTGAATCTGCCCTGCCTACTTCATAGAAGTTTTTGGATCTTGTGAGTTAGGGATAGGAAAGCATTATAGAAACTGAAAGTGCTTTATAAATATGAGAATTATTTTTCTTTTTTTGCTAAGGCCTATTCACCATCAGATCCCTATGGTTTGATGATCTTTCAAAGTATAAAGCTTTATGTTTCTTAGCAATAATGCCTGATTCTGTTATTTTAGAGCTAGTTTAGGTGGTAAAAATATAAAGAATTGAGGCTAATGTTGAGGCCAGATCATAAGGTAGCTACATTCTTGACACTCTTCGTTCAACTGGACCATCTTCCTTTAGCAATACATGTGAGTTTTAATCTTGCCGCAGATGTGTGACCTTGGCCAAATTAGATGATCTCCTCAAGTCAGGTATATCTTGGTAAACCTAGTGAATATAATTCCTGTCTCCCCAATATCTCGCCAGAATCGGATTAAAGTTAGTAAAATATTTCAAATTTCCTGTGTGAAATTTGCTCCCTTTATATAAAAGGTAATTTCGTTTTCTTATTAATTTAATTTCTTCAGAGTCTGCCATTGTTTCATGCCAAGAACAAAGCTGTATATTTTAGAAGCTTTCTTTTCACATTTTCCTGTATCTGTCTTGTGTCACTCAGACCCTCGAGATGTGTACATCAAGGACTCAGAGTTTATAGCTCAAAGTTGTAAAAGATGTTCGTTCCTTTTTCTCTTGCTAAGGATATTCTGTCCACCACTTGCCTTTCTGGAACTATTGATCCTTTGTTTTTTCATTTTTAATCTTCTCACTTAGATGTACTGCTTCAGGGCAATTCACCCAATGGTATAACCAAAAACTAAAATGTTCCTCATTGCCTACAGTTTTACATCCAAATGCTTTTTGCGTTCCAGGGGTCGGTAGGATTTTTCGAGTGCTGCAGTGCATTCAATGTGGTGTGTTTGCTAATAGGTTGATGATGTAACAAACCACAGCTAGTGGGCAGGGTGGTGCAATGAGATACCATTCTGTTGCTTTTCCAGAATAAGCACACTCCTCGACCTACTGACCAAAGGTGGTTTTCCCATTAGCTTTTCGAATGGTTAAGATGGGGGTGGAAGAGGCACTTAGGTGCAGAGAATAACTTAAGAGGTTGACTTAGACACCTTTTTTGTCTATTGAGTTGTCCATGGGGCCTTTTGATTTCATTTCAGGGCATCTTCCTACCTCCCCTACCTACCCCCGCCCCAATCAAGACAAAATCTGACATAGTTCCAAGGGCAAATCTATTCCTGAACAAATGCCAAAGGCATTTTAAAGATTGTGTCTTACCAGAGAGAGTAAGAAGAAAGCTAATGAGAAAGAGAATAGCATCAATAAGCGTGAAAGTATCCTGGGTAGTCTGAGATCAGTCTCTTCATGTCCCATATCTTAACATGTTGCTTTGTTTTGAAAAAGGCTATTTATTGAGTCATCTCTGTGGACAGCACCATGATGAGCAATTGTACGTGCATTATTTCATAACCATCCTAATCACCCTGCAAGATGAGGAAACTGAGAATAGTTCCGTTTGAAAATAGAGCTTGAAGACAAATGTGAATGTAACCCTTTACACCCCAAGACGTGATTCTAAGAACTTTTCCTCAAAATATCTTACTTTTTTGGTTTGATGCCTTTGTACTCAGATTGATTTTGCCTTGAGTCATCCAGAGTTATGAGAGTGACCAGGGTTACAGTTTAGTGAAATGACTGACTGGATGATGTATTTTAATGGAAAATGTCTGGGCCAAAGGAATCAACAGTCTTGGGGGAGCTAAACCTGGTTCCACACTGAGTTTTATGACCTTGTGGAAGTCATTTCCTTCTTTGGTCAAGTCACTTCCTGCTTGTCCTCTCTAAACCGAAGAGCACTTCCAGCTATAGACGACCACGAATCTCTCGTTGGAAATATAGACTCTCAGAGAGTGAATCTACTTCAGCAAAAACAGGCAGACCTCTGAGACCAGCCAAGGACTTTTGAGAGTGGAAGGAGAGTTGGTCATCTGTCTTCAATCTCAGGTCTAAAACTTGGATGTTGGATTCATAGCTTCAGTGGGATTTCCCTATTATGTTACCCATACTCATTAGTGGTTGTAGAGCCTGTCATGTTAGATCTGCTCAGTAAGTCTATTTTGAACAAATGCTTATGAAAGCTCTTTTATTCTTTAACACTGTAGAGGATTTTCCCGTCAATATCACCAGAGATGTTTAGTGACAGTACTTCCTTGTTATCATCTCCTTCCACCTCAATAGTGAATATGTATCATTATCTTCATACAGCATTCAGCGCTTCTTCAGGTTCTGTGCACCGACTCAGATGTTTCTGTATGCAAAACAAATTACTAAAACCTTGAAAACTTTCTTTTTCTAACATCAGTGCCTATGTGTCATTTAAATCTAATTATGGGGAATTTTCAAGGAAAGATTCTTGATTGGGATTTGTCGGATTTTGCACTGAGATTAAAACTAATCAGTTTTCCTCTCCTGAATTTGTTTTTCTACTGAAGCATTAAGAGAAACTCTTCAAATCTGTCAAAACAGCTAATGTTTATATAATCCTCTAGAGTTTATGAAGTGATATTTACAGCATTATCTCATTTAATCCGCACAACAATTCCAGGGGTAGGGGGGATCCCCATTTGTATATGTAGAAACTGAGAAGTGAAGAGACTAAGTGACTTGGTCAGGGTCTAATGATTAATAAGAGGCAGAGCTAGGATCAACTCCTTGGTCCTCCAATTCCAAATCTTATGTCTTTCCTACTATTCCATGTTGCCTATAATTTTTCTTCTTTTGTTTTAAAGCCATCATGTTTTGTGATCACCTGAAAATGGGTTAAAGTCTGACCCTTCATCTGCCAGATCCCATCAACATAATAATAGTTACTAGGACATAGTGTCACCATGACTGCAGTACTCGTGTTGGAAAATAACCTTGTGAAATCTTTGAACCACTACTATGTGGTTGTTTTGGATTATGCTGTCTAATCCTTATTTTCAAATGAGGTAATTAGTGTGTGATGTTTGTTTCTGAAACGGGCAGCCAGCAATTAACAAGAACAGGCCCCAGCAAGAAGAGGACTGTTTTCACTTCTTTCAGACAGCCAGCTGTGGTGCAGCAGATGAAGTTTCTTCTCTGGATCGTCATTTCCAACAAATGTCTTTCATTTCCTTTGCCCTGATGCTCCCAGCCCTCAGTCTGTGGAGAGAAGTGATTGCATTTTAGAAAAACCCTCTGAATAACTGAAAGCTAAATTTTTGTGGCAGCAACCTAAGTCTCACCAGGTGGGCTCCCTGCTACTTAGAGAAGTCATCTAGCACCAAAAACACATCAGATCTAGCCTGGGTTCCTGCTATGCCTCGGGCATGGAGAATCGGCAAGTCTTTTCTCAGGATATGAACAGTATTTCCCCTCTGGTAACTTTGCAGTTGGCACCGACTCTTTCTTTTCACTTTTGACTGCAGTTCTAGTCTAAATAGTCTCATCAGCTCTGGCTCCAACCTCCTGTCATTCTAATCCCAGGCAGCCGAGATCAGACACTGGGATAGCTCTTTCCTGGCAGACCCAGAGCTGAACTTGGGAAATTGTGGGAAATTCCATTCTTTGGGCACATAGATTTTTGACTCCACCATACAAGAGTTTTCCCTGCTGATTAGAAATGGTATCAGGGTAAAATGGAGGAAAGACTAATGAAAGTAGTCCTTTATATGTGTATAATATTTTAGTACTTATGAAATGATTTTATATTCATTATCTTGTTTTTTTCTTCCTAATAAGCAGGAAGCAGAGTGGCTAAGTGGTTAAGAGCATCAAGTCTGGATTTATACTGCCTGCGTTTGAAGCCCAACTCCAGTATTCATACCTATGGGAAGATTACTTTATCTCAGTGCCTCAGTTTCTGCATCTGTCAGATTTAGACTACTTATCTCATAGGCTTGTTGTGAGGGTTAAGTGAGGTAATATATATAAGGCTCTTAGAATAGGGCATGACAAAAAGTTGTTGTTGTACAAATTATTGTGCAAATAAGAAAACCAAGACCCAGAGAAACTAAGTAGGGACGTTGGAGCTGAGACTCAAACCTAAGTTATTCTTACTTTGTGCCTGTTCTGTCTATCCCATCTCAGCTGCCTCTGAAATCAAGACCTTGCATTGTGTATAGGTAGCTTTGATCCTCAGGAACACTGGAACTCTTACTGTCTTTATTTCTTATTTAAACTTTCATATGAAGAGACAGAAAGCGCAGGATTTATTATTTCTACAAATAAAAAGAGGCATGGAAAAGTCCTAGTGACAGAGAAAATCACAATGTGCTTGATTCTGGTGTGTACCAAATTCCCTTTTGGAGGAGAAGAGACATGCCATCCTTCTTTTTCCATCTTTCCCCTTTCCTGAGTTTCCCACAGAGAGGACCTTAAGTGGGCAGAGATTCTGAAATAGGAAAAGTAAAACTAGTAAGTGCTAGAGGGATAGTAGGCACTCTTGTGGCCAGAGCAGTCTCACATGTAGTCAAGAGGGAGAGTGGTTGAGAGGTAGGAAGATAAGGCATTCCTTGGCACCACTGGGAAACAGTGCACACCCTTATTTGCTGCATTGGTTGTGGCAGGGAGGTGTGCTCAGTCCTTAACTTCACCTAAAATTAATAGTGGAGGTCTTCCTAATTGTGCCACTTATTGGTGCATCCTTTAGATTGTTTCATTATTTGACTTTGGCCCTCTTTACTTTGGCCTAGGTTCCAGAGAAAGGGGGGGGGTCAAAGGAGGAGAATAGATTCAAGAGATATTTGGGGGATAGATTTAATCCTAACAACAAAAAAAACCCTGTGAGTCATCAGATGTTAGTATCATTAGTCTCATGGAAGAAAAGTGATTTGCACAAGGTCATAATGTAAATGACAAAACTTGAACTCAGGTCTTTTGACTTCAAGTATAGCAATCATCCCAAAACACCATGGGTTCTCCACATGCAGGTAGGAGAATAGTCCGGGTGGTTCATATCAGAACTGATCCTGGGACATAGGCAGTGGTCCTGAGTGTTAAACATTTTACTCCTGAAGAGATGCTGCAGGTGGGGCAGCCTCTTTTTCCCATACGCAAGGAGCCATCTTTAGGTTTTTAATAATTCTGTAATATTTCTACTTTATTTAGGCTATCGTTTGGAAGCAATGAGTTTAAAACCCTTCACCTACCCGTTTCCAGAGACGAGGTTTCTTCATGCAGGACCCAATGTGTATAAATTCAAAATCAGATATGGCAACAGCATAAGGTAATTTTTAAACCAGGAGTGTAGCCTTTGCAAACACAGGTTCGTGCATTCCCGCAGGTCATCCCTTCTCTGAAGGGATGGCTGAAGTAGAACCTTGTAGGACTCTCTTTCCCAGGTATTTTATATTCTGTGTATTATTATTCATGTAAGTTTCTAAGTTAGTGGTGGCATACCTTTGGAGCAGTGGTTCTCAAAATTTTTTATCTCAGGACCCCTTTGTACTCTTAAAATTATTGAGGATCCCAAAGAGTTTTTGATTGATTGTGTTATACCTGTCAATATTTATCATACAAAAATCAAAACAGAAAAATTAAAATAACACACATTGATTTAAAAATAATATATCATTAAATGTTAACAAATAACATATTTTATTAAAATATCTTTAAAAAAAATAATGATGGGGCTGGCCCCTTGGCCAAGTGGTTAAGTTCGCGTGCTCCACTGCAGGCGGCCCAGTGTTTCGTTGGTTTGAATCCTGGGCGCGGGCATGACACTGCTCATCAAACCACGCTGAGGCAGCGTCCCACATGCCACAACTAGAAGGACCCACAATGAAGAATACACAACTATGTACTGGGGGTCTTTGGGGAGAAAAAGGAAAAATAAAAAAATCTTAAAAAAATATAATAATAATGAGAAGATTGGCATTGTTCACATTGCTGGGATTTACCCCAGAAATGCAAGGATGGTACAGTATATAAAAATCAATCAATAAAATACATGACATTAATAGTATGAAGGGAAAAAAAGACACGTGTTCATCTCGATGCAGAAAAAGCATTTGACCAAATCCAGCACCCTTTCATGGTAAAAACACTCAGTAAATTAAGAATAGAGGAGAACTTCTTCTACATGATAAAGGCAAGATATGAAAAACCCACAGCTAACATCATACTTAACGGTGAAGAACTTAAAACTTTTCCCTTAAGATCAGGAAGGAGACAAGGATGCTCACTTTCACCACTTCTGTCCAACATAGTACTGGAGTTTTAGCCAGAGCAATTAATCAAGAAAAAGAAATAAAACGCATACAAATGGAGAGGAAGTGAAACTATCTCTATTTGCAGATGACATGATCTTATATGTAGAAAACCCTAAAGAATCTGCAAAAGAACTGTTAGGGCTGATCAATGAATTCAGCAAAGTTGCAGGATACAAAATCAACATGCAAAAATCAGTTGTATTTGTATACATTGGCAACAAACAATCTGAAAAGAAAAATTCGATTTACAATAGCATCCAAAAGAAAAGAGTGCTTAGCGATAAATTTAACCAAGGAGGTGCAAGACTTGCACACTGAAACCTGCAAAAAATTGCTGAAAGAAATTGAAAGCCTGGTGGCATAGTCGTTAAGTTCAAGCACTCGGCTTCTGTGGCCCAGGGTTCATGGGTTCAGATGCCAGGCATGGACCTACACACCACTCATCAAGCCATGCTGTGGTGGCATCCCACATACAAAACAGGGATATTAGCACAGATGTTAGTGACAATATTCCTCAAGCCAAAAAAATTAAAAAGAGGGGTGTAGTGGTTGAGTTCGCTCCACTCTGCTCTGCTTTGGTGGCCTGGTGTTTGCGGGTTCAGATCCTGAGCGCAGACCTAGCAGCACTCATCAAGCCACTCTATGGCAGCATCCCACATAAAATAGAGGAAGATTGGCACAGATGTTAGCTCAGCAACAATCTTCCTAAGCAAAAAGGGGAAGATTGGCAATACATGTTAGCTCAGGGCCAGTCTTCCTCACAGAAAAAAAAAAAGAGGAAGATTGGTAATAGATGTCAGCTCAGGGCCAATCTTTCTCCAAAAAAAAAAAAAAAAAGAAAAGAAAAAGAAAGTAAAGAAGACCTAAATAAATAGACGTCCTGTGTTCACGTTTTGAAAGACTTAGTATCCTTAAGATGGCAACAGTACTCAAAGCGATCTACAGATTTAATGCAATCCCTATCAAAATCCTGAAGGCATTTTTTACAAAAATGGACAAACTTATCCTAAAATTTATATGGAACTTCAGGGGACCCTGAATTGCCAAAACAATCTTGAAAAAGAACAAAGTTGGAGGACTCACTTCCCAATTTAAAAAGTTACTACAAAGCTACAAGTAATCAGAAAGTGTGGTGCTGGCATCAGGACAGACATAGACCAATTGAATAGAATTGAGAGCCCAGAAATAAACCCTTACATCTATGGCCAATTTATTTTCAACTAGAATGCCAAGACCATTCAATGGGGAAAGAATAGTCTCTTTAACAAATGGTTCTGAGAAGACACCAAAAGCACAGTCAACAAAATAAATTAGATAAGTTGGACTTCATTAAATTTTTTAAATTGTGCATCAAAGGACACTATCAACAGAGTGAAAAGGAAACCCACAAATGGAAGAAAATATTTGCAAATCATATATCTGATAAGAGTTTAATATCCAGAATATATAAAGAACTACAATTCAACAACAAAAAGATAAACAACCCAATTAAAAAATGGACAAAGGACTTGAGTAGACATTTCTCCAAAGAAGATAAACAAGTGGCCAGTAAGCACATGAAAAGAGGCTCAATATCATTAGTCACTAGGGAAATGCAAATCAAAACCACAATGAGATACCCCACTTCACAACCCTACTAGGATGGCTATAATAAAAACAGAAAATAACAGATGTTGGCAAGGATGTGGAGAAATTGGACCCCTCATCCATTGCTGGTGGAAGTATAAAATGATACAGCCGCTATGGAAAACAGTTTGGCAGTTCCTCAAAAAGTTAAACATAGAATTAGCATATGACCCAGCAATTTCCTTCCTAAGTATATGTCCAAAAGAACTGAAAACAGGGCCTCAAACTTGCTTATACAACACTGTGCATGGCAGCATTATTCACAATAGCCAGAAGGTAGAAACAACCCAAGTGCCCATCAATAGGGGAATGGGTAGACAAAATGTGGTTATATGTGTGGTATAAACATATACACAATGTAATATTATTTAGCCATAAAAGGAAATTGCAAAAGGAATGAAGTTCTGTTACATGTACAACATGGATGAACCTTGAAAATATTATGCTAAGTGAAATAATCCAGTAAAAGGATAAATTTTGTATGATTCTACTTGTATGAACATTAGAACAGGAAAATTCATAGAGACAGAAAGCAGATTAGAGGTCACTAGGACCTGGGTTGGAGGAGGGAATGGGGAGTTATTGCTTAATGAGCACAGTGTTTGTGTCTCGGGAGATAAGCTTTGGAAATAGATGGTGGTGATGGTTGCACACTATGATTATGAATGTAATTAATATCGCTGAATTGCATCCTAAAAATGATTAAAATGACAAATTTTAGGTTATATATAATTTGCCACAATTTTAAAATATATTAATTTAAAAGTAATAATATATCCATTAAGCGTTAACACATTTTTATTAAAAATAACTACATTTTCCAAAACAAAAAAATTAATGAGAAGATTGGCATCGTTTTAAGTTTCTGCAAATCCCCTTAATGTTTGGCTTAATAGAAGACTGCTAGATTATCATATCTGCTTCTGCATTCGGTCTGTTGTGAGTTTCTTTTTGATTGAGTTATATGAAAAAAATCCAGCCTCACGTGGATTTGGAGTTGGGAAAGGCAGGAATATATCAATAGCCTTCTCAGGTCATTGTGGTCATATTCTTCTCAGGTCATATTCTTCTTTGACTCTCATCAAAACTTGACAAGTGGTAGTTGTTTTGTTTTTTGGTTTTTTTTGAACGTGGTAGTTTTTTAAAGGTTAGTTGCAATCTGACATCTGAAATTACATCAGCGAACTTTTTGAACTCTGCTACATTAAAAACCATTGGTCTAGCTTGTTCTTTGAATGACTCGTTTACCTAGGATGATTTTGTAACATGATAACATTTCATTGGTCATTTGGAAAATATTGGTCCACTGACTTACGCAGATTGTCCCGAATGTTGACACATTTCATTAAACAAGATCAAAAAGCCATATTTACTAATATCACTACCTACGAATCTTACCAGAAAAATGTTGAACTATTTGGAAGCTGTCAACCTCACAGTGGTGGTTAGAAGTTTCCAAAATTGAGGTTTTTGCTTGAAATTCCAAAATTTATCATTGACAATAAATACTGTCAGTTGTTTTCCTTGAAGTGATAAGCTCACTGTTCATTGTTGAGAAAATGTCACATTCCCAGGTCTGAATAACAATCAACTGATGGTTCAGGTAAAATACCATTCCGTGAAAAGAGCTGCTAGTTCAGTTTGCAGCTTAAACATTCATGCAAGTACTTTTTCTCAAGACAACCATCATATTTTCGTATGCAGAAGTGCTTTATGCATACTTCCCATTTTATCACATGATATATTAAAAAGACATATATTCAAGGGTTGAGATTTTATAAAATTATTAGTTTTCTACTGCTTCCTCTAGGATGGTAAAGGAAACTGGATTTTTTTCCTGTGCAGTTGTAGAGATTACTACAACTGCTAGCACAGGTTAGTGCAAATGGCTAGATTTGTGCTAAGGCACCAGGAATTTTGCCCACCATTGCTTTTGCCCTAATGGTTACAAATGTTAACACAATGAAAAAGACAAACATCTTGATATTATTATGAAAATAGTTTTGCCCTTGGAGTCCCCTTGCAAGGGTCTGGAGGACCCCTAGGGGTCCACAGACTACTTTGGAGTACAACTGGTCTGACAAACTATTAACTTTCACAGTGGGAATTGCAGGTCTTGGGAGATCAACGGAGAAGATAGTTTGGTAGGGCCTTGTACTGACTCTCCGACCACACCGCCTGGGTGATCGCTTCTCCCACGAGCACTGGGTCAGCACGTGCAAGTGTTATTTACTCACATTCTTCTTTTTTATAAAGGTTTTATTTTTCCTTTTTCTCCCCAAAGCCCCCCAGTACCTAGTTGTATATGTTTTAGTTGTTGGTCCTTCTACTTGTGGTACGTGGGACGCCACCTCAGCGTGGCGTGATGAGCAGTGCCATGTCCGAGCCCAGGATTCGAACCGGCGAAACCCTGGGCCGCTGAAGCGGAGTGCTGAACTCAACCACTCTGCCACGGGGCCGGCCCCCTAGTCGCGTTCTTTAGCTCAGTGGAAGTGTCATTTTTGCTCTACTGACAGTAGAGTCTGCTGTCTCCAGAGCTTTCCTTTTTGGCTTACTTATCTCTTGTCTGTTTACCTTCTAGAGGGGAAGAGATACAAGATAAGGAAGTCATCGTCCAGGAGCTGGAGGTAGGAAGCAGACATCGTCTGGGAAAGTTATTCTTTAAGCAGAGGATGTATCCATATTCAGGTTTTAATTATTTCCTAGAAACTGAGTCACAACCTCCACTTGATTACTCGGCTTCTCCCTGCCGCATTTCCTCTGCAAAGAAACTACTGTTTTTCCAGGGAAATTAAAGCCTGTATCCTTTCTTAGTTCTCTTACTTGAAGTGTCAGCACCTTTGAGGCTGAGAGTTATTTTGTTTCCACCAGAGTTGCCAGCCATGAGCAGCTCTCTTTTGTGGCAGCTGGCATAGAGAAAGCTTCCGGAGGACTGCTGCCTTCCAAGGCTCTGGGAAACCCTGCCGCCTTCCAGGGCTCTGGGAAACCTCACCATCCCAACCACTGCCTGGTACTTGACGTTCAGGAAACTCAACTGTAAATACACAGACAAGGCTGCTGTGTCTGCATTCTAATTGGAAACATTTGCAGTTGCTTTAGTCCCGCTTCATTTTCAACCCTTTTCTACCCACCTCCTCTAGCTTTCGGTCCTCCGACAAGAAGACTGAGCAGGTGGACAGCTTTGTAAATTGGTGAAAGCATTGGGCAAGGAGTTAGAATTCTGGGGGCTAGCCCTGGATTCCAGTCCTGGCTGAGCCATTAATTTGCTATGTGACCCTAGGCAAATCATTTATCTCTCTGGGTCTTAATTGCCTCGTTTGTAAAATGAGAATTTTAAACTAGTTGATTCTCTTCTAACTTTACAACTCGGTGATTTATGACTATTGTGATTTATGAAGATATATGCTGCCATATTTCAAAGAATTCAAATACAATTAAAATACATAAACCCAAACTATGAAACCAAAAATTTGAGTCATAGCCTGAAAGGTACCTGTGGCTCTTTAGGTAAGTGTTAAAAGATACATTAGGATCTTGCAGGACCTTGGAGACATCAGAAATAATAATTATTTTAATATAGGACCATGACAATTTTCTGCTTATTTTAATTATGAGTAGAGCAGAATTTGTTTCACTTTGTATCAGTTAATTTGGGCAGAGAAAAGCTCAAGGCACCATAGTAAAGTGCAGAGAGCATAGACTTTAGAGGCAGTCAGACCTAGATTTGAATTCTGGTTCTGCCTTCACAGTGCGACTTTGGGCAACTTGCCTACCTTCTCTGAGTCTGTTTCCTCACCTGTCATTGAGGTTGATAAATAAGACCTGTTTTCAAGATTGTGGTAAGGATTAGAAATAGATGTGTTCAACACCTGGCGCACAGTAGCTCAATGAATGATAGCTAGAGAGCATTTGTATACATTTATAATCATATTAAAGTTTTCAAAGCACTTTTTATACCTTGTCTTTCTCCTACTCTCATTATTTTTGAGGCAGATGTTATCATCCTCTTTCATTCATCTAGAAAACACGTACTGATAGGCAGTATAGCTGAATGGTTACGAGGGTGAACTCTGGAACCCCACTGCCTGGGTTCATATCTTGGCTCCACTATTACTAGCTGTGTAATCTTGAATAAGTTTTTTTTACTTCTTTTTGTCTCAGTTTCCTCATCTGTAAAATGGGGATAATGGAAGTGTCTATCTCATAGGGTTTTTTGTTGTTAGTGCCATTGAGTGGATTCCGACTCCTAGTGACCCTGTGTACAGCCAGGTGAACCCTGCCCGGTCTTTTTGTGTCATCCTCTTACCTTCAGGTGCTGTATCAGACGATGCTCTGCTGCTGTTCCCTGGGTTTTCATGGCCGGTTTTCTCAGAAGTGGGTGGCCAGGTCTGTCTTCCTAGTCTGTCTTAGTCCAGAAACTCCTCTGAAACCTGTCCACTATGGGTGACCCTGCTGGAATTTGAAATACTGGCAGCATAGTTTTCAGCATCACAGCAACACGCAGCCATGACAATATGGCAGTCGACAGACTGGTAGTGTGGTTCTCTGACTGGGAAACAAACCTGGGTTGCGGTTGTGAGAGCGCTGAATCTTACCACTAGACCACCAGGGCTGGCTCATAGGGGTTTTGTAAGTATTAAATTAATGTGTATAAAACCAGTAACACTAGCTATAGTGGTTACTCAATAAATATTAGCTATTAAAATTACGAGCTAGATACTGTGCTAGTACAGGGAATACAAAGATAAGTAAGACACAGTTGCTGCCTTCTGTGAGCCTAAATATTAGGAAAATAAGGCTTAGAGAGAGAAAAATGACAAAGCTAAGGCTGAAATTCAGGGTTTTTCCCCCCATAGAGATCTAGTAGTCTTTTTATGATCCCAAATTGTTTCATTACTGTATACTAATAGGCATAGGTTAATTAGAGACTAATCAAGATTTTAATAGTAGAATAAAAGATTTGACTTATGCAAAAGCAAAATAACTATTTGTCAATAAGTACCAGTAGTATTCATTATTCAATATATGTTATTGAGGACCTGTTATGCGTCCTCTCTGGTGGACACTATCGAAGGGATGCTAAAATAAATCAGGTATATATTCTACCTCAAGGAGATTTCTCAGTAAGGAGAATAAAACGTGTGCATGGAATGTAGTAAAGACCCGAGGCTAACTGCTGTGAAGTTTGAGACTAACAGTTCCTTACAACTTGGGGAATCAGGGAAAACCTTCTGGAGGAGACGGCTTTTGAACTGTACCTTACAGGATAGGTAGGATTTGGACATATGCTGATGGGTGGAAAGGGCATTTCAGGCAGAGGGAGCAGGCTGTGCGAGAGCATAGAAATGGAGAAACAGAAGTCATTTCAGGGAACAGCAAATCGTTCAGCTTTACTAGTATGTAGGGTATGTGAAAAGCAGTGACAAGTATAAATGGAAAGGTTGGCTGAGACTAGACAGTATTAAAGTCACTTCAAATATTTTTTCCAGGATTCTATTCGTGTGGTCTTAGGAAACTTGGACAATTTGCAGCCATTTGCTACAGAACACTTCGTTGTATTTCCTTGTATCCTTTCATTTCCAAATGGAAATGAGCTACAGCTCACCTCGTAGATTCAAATGGAAGCAGCAAACCCGTAGGCAGTTTGGAGGGTAGGTCAGGAAAAGAAGAAAGGGTCTTATGCCTAAAATAGTCCTTGGGGACTTGTACTGACTTCTTTCCTCACTCCTTAGCACCTTTTCCCAGATAAAAGCAGATGGGAGAGAGTGGCCCACCTGAAATTCAAACATGGGGAAATTGTCTTGGTCCCCTATCCATTTGTTTTCACTCTGTATGTGGAGATGAAATGGATTCATGAAGACTTGTCGCCTGGTAAGTAGAATGATGGAAGTTTGGATGTGGAGAAGAAAAAGGGGAAGATTGAATGTTCAAGAGTTAGCAATGCAAGCTGAGTATGGCAAGATGGTCCGCCAGCCTGGGCCCCCACACTGAACAGTGCAGAGGTCAGGAGCAAGCGCCAAGCCAGACTGCCTGGTTCAAATCCTGGTGACTTTGCCACTTAATAGCTGTGTGACCTTAGATTAATTCCTGCTTAATCTTTCTGTGCCTCCTTTGTGAAATGGTGGAAAGTAATAATAGTACCTATCTCACTCAGTTGTTAAAAGGCTTAAATTTATAAGTATTGGTAGATGGAAAGCACAAAGTCTGACACTGAATAATCACACAATGAAAGAGACCTGTTATAGAAATACTTCCTTCCTCTTAGAGTATTCAATGACTTTCACCTTAGTCGTGTCTTAAGGGCATCCCTCAATCTCCCAATTTTTAATATCTGAGGACCATCACTATTTTTACTCATAGAGGGACAAGTAGACACCTGCCAGTTTAATTTTTAAAAGGGTGCAAAGGCCTTGTGTCAAAATATCTCCCCAATTCACTTGTCACACATGCCGGAAGTTCCACTTTTTTTCTTTTGTAGTAGGGTCCTCCCTCTTTTTTTCTTTTCTCTTTTTTTTTTGAGGAAGATTAGCCCTGAGGTAAGATCTGCTGCCAGTCCTCCTCTTTTTGCTGAAGAAGACTGGCCCTGAACTAACATCTGTGCCCATCTTCCTCTATTTTATGTGGGATGCCTGCCACAGCATGGCTTGACAAGTGGTATGTAGGTCCACACCCAGGATGTGAACCAGCGAACCCTGGGCCGCTGAAGCAGAATGCATGAACTTAACCGCTGTGCCACCGAGCCAGCCCTGAGGGATCCTCCCCTTTTAAGTGGCATATCTTTAGACTACAGTGCAAATCAAACCCTTTTCAGATTGTAGATGACAATAGTTCTAAAATAGGGGAGGAAGAGAGTTTGAAGACACTGTATTTCTAGGAAAAGTGGTACCAGGCAGAAGGGAGAAGGGCATACACAGGTTGAGGCCCAGTTCTGAGAAGTAGATGGTAGCCAGAAAGCCAGGTGAAACAGCCTTGGTCCATAATGACATTCAAATTTCCTATTGTAGGGAAACCAGTAAACGACTGTCCTCTTGGGTTGGTAAGTTTGCCTTTTCTGTACAAAATGAAAATTGCCTTTATTGCCTCTTGTTGTCCAAAAAGTCCTTTTCTCATCTCTTCCTCTTACTTTGCCCCTTGGTTGCTGCCCAGGGCCAGTCAGAATTGTCTACTTGAGACCGTCGTTTTCCCCTTGGCTAGATTTCTGAGCCTATCTCTAACAGAATGGTCTAGCCTTACCTGCAAAGCTGGTGTTAAAAGTTACCTTTGGCAATTTACAGATGAGTTTAAGGGGAGTTGTGTTCACTGTGCCCTCATGAACTGTGAGCAACTCTGGAAGAGGGGGAGTCACAGGAATCTGGTTCTTTCTGCAGGTCCTTCCTGAGAGGAAAGCAGCAGGAGCCATGATGAGGAAACGAAAACGCGTGGAAGTGCCCAGCTCCCCCGGCAGGCCAGGACTGGACAGGTCAGTGGTGTTGGGAGAGAGCCTAAATCCTGCACCCCAGTTGGCTTTGCCAGCTCTTGCTGCTGGTTGATCTCGTCCTTGGGCAAGTCATTTTCTCTCTCGGGGCTTTATTGGTACCTGCCTCGTCCAGTGGGTGGACTAAGGGAAGGAAGCAAGTTGGTATTTGTCATGTAACCTGAACACAGTCCCCTCCTCAGCAAGGCAGGATTCTTCTGCTCATCAAGGTGAAGGCTGAGAGGCAATGTGATCAGATCTATACAATTGAATCCAACCCTTATTCAGTGAGTACTTACTGTGGTCGTACTACCAGAAAACACAGTCAGAAGGCACAAGACTCAAGTCCCAGAATATTATACAAGAATCTAGAGAAACCCTCAAGAGCTTGAGAACAAATAAAATATAATTCTATTTTACCTAGTGTGCAGTAAGCTTTTGGAACTCTACCTTAAGGGGTAGTCCAGGCTAAAATGTAAATGTCTGCGAGAGTGTATGTATCAATTATTGAGTGAGCTGCTGCAATATTAGGGGAGTATTGAGCACATCCCTAACATTTTGAAGTTGCTATTGTGGAGGCTACTTATTTTCTTCTTTTGATTCTCTGTCAGAGACAGAATGAGTCAGTAAGACAACTCAGTGATTCTCGTTAGCACCCAGAGAGGGCTGCTGGAATAATCCAGGGTGTGGTTTGCTCCCAGCCCAACGTGCTTTCAGCCCAGGTTCACAGATAGCAGCTGCTCTTTTCCTGGGACTGTGTGGGTCCTGAGACATCCAGGAGCGGCGAGGGTAGACCACGGGGGAGCTGACCCCTACACTTTCTGATTGCACGTGTCACGGAAGAGGGAGGAAACGCCTTTCCTAACCAGGTGGAATGTGAGGGTACTTGGAGCTGTGAAACTTGGCTTGGTTCCATTTGACTGAATTTTCCATGGAGACGAGGCCTCACATCTTTCCTTCCTCTGGGTCGTGATACGTAGTGAAGAATTTCAAAATCTGATACCTGCTGTAAGTCGTATTCTCCCTTTCTCAGCCCCTAGATTCCTAAATGTCTCAAATTGGGATTCTACCGTGAACTAAAGCAGCACCCAAAGAGAATTTGGCTACAGACTTATTCTGCATGCCAGGAGTGGTATAAAAATAGCCAACCTGCTGAAATATTCATTTGGGCCATGTTTGCTTGAATGTGGTGATGTTGCTGCTGCCAATAACATTTCCTGGGATTTTTTCCTCCTACCACAGGGCCAAGATGGGGACTTCCAGCCAAGACTCCAGCAAAAAGAAGCCCCCTATGGAAACCAGAAGGGTAAGCACCAAAATAGAGGCTTCGAGGCTCTTGGCTGTTCCCGCTCTGTTGCAAGTCAGGATTCCTGTTACCAGCACATCTTGGTCCTAAGTACAGACTGAATTGACTGAACTCATTCTCAGGTTTCACTGTCTGCAGAACAGCATTCACCCATTCCACCTTTGCCACAACTGTCCCCAAAGTGCCTGTGTAATACACACATCAATGAATTCTCTTGTTAAAAGGTCTTCTCTTCTCAGCTTAAAAAGCTACTTCTTTTTTTTTTTTTTGAGCTAACAGCTGCTGCCAATCCTCCTCTTTTTGCTGAGGAAGGCTGGCCCTGAGCTCACATCCGTGCCCATCTTCCTCTACTTTATATGTGGGACGCCTACCACAGCATGGCTTGCCAAGCAGTGCCGTGTCTGCACCTGGGATCCAAACGGGCGAACCCCGAGCTGCCGAAGTGGAACGTGTGAACTTAACCGCTGTGCCAGTAGGGCAGCCCCAAAAAGCTACTTCTTGTACTCGGCAGTTGAGATAAGAAAATAGGTCTGTTGAATTGAAGTGGGAGTCAGTATAGAATTTTCTCTCATTTGTTCTCTCTCTCTCTTTTTTTTTTTTGAGGAAGATTAGCCCTGAGCTAATTTCTGCCACCAATCCTCCTCTTTTTGCTGAGGAAGACTGGCCCTGAGCTCACATCCGTGCCCATCTTCCTCTACTTTATATGTGGGACGCCTGCCACGGCATGGCTTGCCAAGCGGTGCCATGTCTGCACCCGGGATCCGAACCAGCGAACCCCGGGCCGCCGAAGGCGAACGTGTGAACTTAACCACTGCGCCACTGGGCCGGCCCTAGAACTTTCTCTTTAGAAACCGTTTTGCCTTCATGTGCTCTGGGGTCTGAGTCTGGGAACATCTGGTTTTTACAGACGAGCTAGGCCTGTATCAGTACAGGACGCTGGTGAGAGAAAACTTCATTTAGAGCAGCGATGGGCTGGCCCCAATAGTGTTTGATTTCATCTGTGAAGTCTCTTCTCCATATAGATATTCATATATCTGCTACTCATCCATTTCGAGGCTTCTTTTCCACAGTAGTGTCTAAAATAGTGCCCTTTTTCCCCTCCCCTCTTGAAATAGCTGTTATTTGTGCCTTTTTCCTACTTCTCTTCTATTTCTCCAAAGTAGCTCTGACCTTAAGTATCCAGATGCTCACAACTCACCTCCCTCACCTTCCCAGGACCCATAACATGAACAGGTATCAAGCCAACATTTACGTCTGCGTGCATTCAACGAACTTTCATTGAGTGTCTACCATGTGCCAAGTGCTGGCGATATCATGCTGTCCTCTGAAAACGCCAACAGTGTAAAGCTAGGCAGTGTAAAATTGCTGATGGATGTGCTGTGTGCAGAATAAAGGAAGCGCAGGGTACAAAGGAGAACCTCGCCCAGATCAGGTGGATGTGAGGGAGGGTTCCCAGGGTAGCTCAGAGAACTCAAGCCAGGAGGAAAGAGGGCAGTGCTTTTGGTGACTGCAAAGTGCCAGTGCTCCTGGAGCTTAGAGCACAGGGCTGGGAAGTGTTACTGGAGAGGTCAGCACAGGCTGGATCACGAAAGGCCTTAAGGCAATGTCCAAGATGACAGGAATTCCCTCAAACATTTTTAAGTAGACAAGTGAAGTGATTGTCATTTCTAAATGATTATTCTGTCTCCTGGTCACAGGCATTGTGTTAGGTGCTGAGGGCACCCAAACGTGTAAAGCCTGGTTTCTTTCCAGGAGCTTACTGTTTCTCTGGGAGGAGAGTGAATCCTCAGGGACTCACGCCTCTGCCTCTGTGGGCAAGGGCAGGGTCTAGGGCCCTGTTGTGCCGTTGCCAGCTGGCCCACAGAGTGATTTTAGGCAGTTGGTTGCCCTCTTCTATACTCCCATCCTTCAGAGAGGCAAGAAGAAGAAATGAGAAAGTACAAGAGGAGTGCGTGGAGCTCTGGAGAACAAAGACGCTTTATACAACCGAGATAATTACTATTAAAGGAACATTTCCCTCACTCTCTACCCTTCGTACCTTCCTATTCTTAGTCTGACACATCATCTCCCTTAAGAACAGTACCCACAGTTTCTTACTCAACATAATTACCTTTCCAACCTGATACTGGGTTTAGAAAACACTCTGAGCAAAAAAAACCTGAAAAGAACATGTTTATTGATTTTGACTCAAAGCCCAAAGACGGTCTCCATTGTAGACCCTGTTCCCGGAGAGAGGATTTCTCCTAAATTGAAATGATCACAGTGACTCTCAGTATAGCTCACTTGAGCTGGAAGAATTGAATTTGCTCCTATGGTCCAATGCTTAATATTTCCTCTCCCCTTTGGGGAAGGTTAGGGTGCAGGATCACAGTAAGTGTGGATTGTGCACGTCTGAACACATTGGGAGCCCGTGCGGGGAAAGCTCAGAAGAGTACAGCACGTATCTGAATAAGGTCTCTGTTTCATAAGAGGTGTTTGGAGAGAATGAGAAGGAAGGGCAGACCCATTCCTTTTGTTACTTCAGGTCCCAGACCTAGAGATCCAGACTTTGGAAGATAAAAAATGGGAGAGAACAGACGAATGGTCCAGAAGTGAAACAGACTGCCATGCGCATAGCTTTTTTTTGCCGCCTCTGCTTGAACTGCACTTCTATGCAGATCCGGCCCTGAACGTACAGAGGACAACCTTGCATCAGGTTTTCAGGGTATTATGTCCCCTAGATGGACATCAGTCTTATTTCAGGCTGTAATGTTTTTCCTGACCTCTGACATTTGCCTGAGAAGACCTCTCTCAAGATTTCAGGAGAGCACAAAGCTAGACTGTCTTGTGAGTGGAGTCTCCGTGGTTCAGAGGTAGGCTTTACTTCTGCCCTAGGGTCTTTGCCCTTCTGGTCCCCACTACCGACCCTAATAGATGCATTCAATGCAGCAGGATTTAAGCCCCAAACCATAGTTTCATTAAATTTGTAAGAATCATTCTCTCAAGCTAGAAATCAGAACTGGGCCCTCTAAATTCCATCTCCATCCTGTCCAGAAGAGGTGAGAGATGGTCTTCCTCCCCAGAGTTCCCTTTCACATTTACAGGAATATGACTTAGGTAGCTACCTAGATAGTCTGGCATTTGAGGGCTTGTGGAGAAGCTTATCTCAGAAATATCAGCTTATGCTTAGGATGGGGCTACGTCCTAACTTTCTTAGGGGCTTGCCATGCCTCTGCCTCCCAGACCCACCTTGACAGTCTGCAGCCCCTTGCTATGGAATTCTTCACCAGCAAAATATCTCAAGGAACTCTCCAGCACTGCTGGGTAGTCAGGCCTTTGGGTTCTGCCTGGGGGAGAGCAGTGTCCACGTGGCAGAGATTTCCAAAGAAAATATATGAACCATGTTTCTGACTATCAGGTTGTCCACTGGCAATGTTGTGGGCTTGGAACCTGGTTGTAGGACGTCCCCTTCAAAGTACAAAGGAAATTCTATAAAGGGGCAGCACAGGGAGAAATAACAAGATTGCGTTGTGGTGTGCTGGCTGCTTATGCCATAGTTATTTGTCCACTGCCCCAACTCTAGCCATGCTGATCATATTGACTCATTAATGGCACTGTGCCTTTGTACATCAAGTCCCTGTCTGGAATGCCCTGCTCTCTGACCATCTCCTCGCCCCTGTTATGACGAAACCCCACTCATCCAGCAAGGCCACCTTCAAATAGCACTTCGCCTTTGAAGTCTTCCTTGACTGACTGCCACCCACTCTATTTACGTCCTCCTCAGCAACCACTTGTGGGGTAGTCTTATCACACTGTCTTATAATACTTAGTTTACCACTAGGTTATACATTTCTCCGAGGTAAAGTTAAGGTTCTCCTGATTTCTGAAAGCTCAATATTCTGTCCTTACTAATAGTTGGCACTCAGTAACATGAAATGGTAAATTAAACCTAGCTTGTTTTGTTCTCAGCTCTTAAATCTTATGATTTTAGAGGAGGCAGTGATTAGGAAGCTGGAATGGAAAAAGGACAGTCCTGTAGAAGGAAATATAGACTCTGCCTGGGCGGTCAGAAGCCAGGCCCTAGCACTGATATGAAATCAGTTCACCAGGAAATAGCATTCAGACCACCAAGCCGTGTAGGAGTAAAGTTTAAAACTTTTCTTGGGAAATGGTGCACCTACAACACGAATGACAAACATTAATGTACAACTGAAATCACACAAGATTGTAACCTATCATTAACTCAATAAAAATAAATAAATAAATAAATAAAAATTTAAAAAAATTTAAAAAAAAAACTTTCCTTGGTCCTCTTTTTATCAGAACAGGGAAAGAAAAACCCAGCAGGAATGGCAGGAGACTCCAGCGTTTGATATCACCAATGTCCAGGACCAGGGTAGGTTCTGGGAAGTTCATATTTATTCTCCTTTAATGATCGTCCTGTCGCCTTTAGTTCTCTATGAGCAGAGAAGCACAGAGCTCTGAGTCTGCGCATGCTCAGCAGGTGAGGCGCCCTGCTCCCATGGAGGTGCCTGTTGGCCATCCTCTGGTCTGGGGGCCTGCCCTCGAGTAACAGAAGCCCCCTGGCCCCCAAGAGGAGTGAAGGGAGGCGATGCACGTCCTTCCTATGCTGCTGATAGTGAAACAGATGCTTCCACTGTTTCAGAACATTTTCCTGTGGGGTGATAAGTTTTACAGAAAAGTCGGGAGGGATGTGTTTCACTTTTCTGTCTTGCTGGAGAACGATCTCTGGGAAGCCGTCTTCCTTCTTCCCTTCTGGGCGTTAGTGTTAGTATTGAAGGCGCAGTCAGTGCTCGGCAGGGCTGGAAATGCGTGTCGAGGTTGCCCTTCCAACGTGCTGATCTTTCACCCAGCGTGAGGGTACAGTGTGGACTGCAGTTGTCGCAGATGCAGGGCTGTGAGCATGTGCGTTCTTCAGCAAGCTGTCATTCCATGTGAAGACACACCAGCCGTGGTGGGCGGCTGGGACTTGAGCAGTATAAAAATCTCAGGGGCCTCACTTTGAAAATACTCCAAGGACAGAATAGCATCTTACTGAGCCGAGATGAAATTGGGAAGGTCAGAACAAACAGATCACCTGGCTTCAAACAAATCCTGGGGTGAGGCTGCCCTTGGCTCAGGCCAGGGGTCCTGCCTCCTGCTCACATGAAAGTAGCCCACGGACTAACACCTCTTCCCTGCCTGAGTGTTCTCCTTGCAGATTCTAAGTGTGGAGATAGCGTAGCAGGGCAGATTGTCCCACCAGTGCCGCAGAACAATCCACCTCCACCTGAAGGACCCACAGAGCTGGGAACCAGTGGCTTCTTTGGGTTTCTAAGGTAGGACAGACTTCTCTCCTGCCAGCAAACTGAGACTCGGAGAGATCTAGCTCCAGAGTGTGCCTCGCTGAGTCTCTCAGGGACTCTAGAATAGAGAATAAAGCAGAACACTGCATAATCTCTCTTTGTCCAGGACAGATGATGGGGATGAGATTGAGCACAAGGGCCCTAACTGTGAGTTTAGTGAAGACTGTGTCTTGTTCGTTTTCGCACCGCCCAGCCCACCCCGATGTTCCCAGCGTCGGGCCTGGCTCCATAAGTGCTGCTCAGACAGAGGCTTGTCTTATTGTACTTGGGTCATTCAGATGATTTGTTACCAAAATGCTTCCATTCTCCCCTCTGAATCTAGGCTGTCTTCAGAGTGCTTTTGGCAGAGGACAGTCAACAAATCTCTTTATCTGTCTAGAGCTCAGCCATCCCGTTGCAATTCTCCTTCTCCATTCCTCCTCTTGAGTGTGATCTAATTTGGGTACCTTCTCCAGCACTGTTCCAGACTTGAGTTTCCACTCAGTGGTTCCCCAGAGCCAAAGTGCCCTAGCTAATGGAGCCTTAATGGGACTGGGAGAGGGGAAGGGACGTCTAGAGTCTCAGCCTGCTCTGCTCTCCTTCCTGCAGCTCGCTCTTCCCGTTTCGGTACTTCTTCAGGAAGAGCAGCCAGTGAGCCTTCCATATGCAGCCGTGGGAGGAGTGCCTCTCGCAGGGGCTCCTCTCACTCCCTCCTCTGCTTCTGACATTCCAGTCCTGGGGAATGAGGGCCCCACATTCCCTGAGTCTTCTTCCGGGTTTGTCCTGTCCTTTTCCCCTTTACAGTGGAATGTTTTTTTCAACTTAAAACACTAAGAAAAGAACGGAACTTTCTAAAATGCTCTAGTCTGAGAATTGTACTGCTCTGAGGGCCAGTTTAGGCCTTTTGTCTTCAGCACTTAGGATCCTAAAGACAATAAATTATTTATGAAGAGTTATTGACTGAGTTTAGTGAAGTAAAGAGAGTGAGGGAGAGCAAACTCCTCCTCAAGACCAGGGAAGCAATGCCCGAAACCTCCCCTGGGTCTACCTGGTCGTTGTTGACAGGATGCTTTGGAGGGTGGCGTCTGTACCTGACCTCAAACCCTAAACTCCTCTGCCAGGGGTTATGGAATGGGGTCTTGTAGGACTTACTGTCCTGAGCCCTGCTGATCCTCAGGGAATCTCTCCCCAGCCCACCCAGTTTGGCCCCCAAGTGCAGCCTCTCAGTAGATAAATGCTTCCCACCCACCCCTCTGACTTTTGACAGCAGTGCAGATTAGCTTATCAGACTCACTGGCAGTCTGTCCAGGTTAAGGTCCCTGGAGACCAGGGCACCTGAGCGCTGTCTTCATGTAACCGGAGGGCTGACCTGGGACAGACGGATTAGACTTGGGTTGTGCAGCCACAGAGGACCACAATCACAGACGGGAGTTAGGGAAACTCATTTTAGCTCAGAACAAAGAAATCACTTTTTAACTGTTAGAGATGTCCAGTATTAGAATGGGCCACCTTGTGAGGTTATGAGCCCTTGTCACCCTAGTCTTTAAACAAAGCTGATTATCTGTCAGATACTGGAAGGTTCCTGTGATGAGTGGAAGAGCTGGGACGGGACTGCTGAGGTCCTTGGAATCCCCTTATTTCACTGCCTTTACCTTGGGTGGGGAGAAGAGAAGAGGTGGGCTGCTGCTGTGGAAGGGCCCAGGACCTGAGGGGAGGGGGGCCCAAGGGGACGCTGTCACATGTGAGGACTGGGACAAGTTGCGTGTACAGCCTTTGCCCTCCTGTCCCAAACATGGCCTGTTTACAAAGCTGCTGAGAGGGAACTCCCCGATCTGGAGATCTGAGTCCATTCTGACTCTGACTAGTTTACAGTGAAGCCTTGGCAAAGTCGCTTTTGTCTCTGCTTCCTATTTTCTCATCTAGAAAATGAAGGGGTAGGATTCGATGAGCTCCCAACTGCCTTCCAGATCTGGCAGTCTGTGTGGCTGGCTCTGCCTTTCTGAGCGGGTCAGCAAGGCAGTGGCCCTGGGGGGTGGGGGCCAAATCACCACAGACTTCCTTCGTATCTCCACCCTGCCCCAGCCCCTGCGGCTACTGCTGACTAGGGGTCTTTTTCCAGCTGGCCATGTTCTTGCCCCAAGTGTAATTTAGCACCATGTACGGAGAGCAGGAGATTTGGGTTCCAAATCAGCCCTGACATTAACTAGCTGTGTGACGTTTAGTAACTTTCCTTCTCTCAGCCTTAGTTGCCTCACCTGTAAAAAGCCAGAGCCACAGCTAAACTAAACAATGCTCTTTGCTGGGGTTGACAGCTTCAGGCTCTTCCAGGAATCAGGTCCCTGTTATTCCAGGGACTAGGGGGAGCCCCACTCTGTAGCTGACCCCAGGATGAGAAGTCATCCACTTGACAGTGAAAGTGAAGCTCTGAAGTGGACTTAGGACCCCCATCACCCCCTGGCTCTGCCACCAAGCACATTTCCAGAAACTGCCCTGGTGTCATTTCCCTCGTCCATAAGAATCTCCTCCCCGACCCGTTTCCTCTGCAGTGGATAAAAGAGACAGGCAGAGTTGACTTTAGTAGTTTTAAGGGTGGGGTGGCAAGGCCCTGGACAGGGGAGTGGCCTGCCCGAGGTCACGCAGCAAAGAAGAGAACCCATGTGGCCACCACTCAGCCCAGTCTCCAGCCCTCTCTGCCCAACTGCACTCTAGCCGCTCACCCCACCAGCTCCTGGACTTTTCTCCACACCTCACTTCCCCTAGCCCTGGCCCTTGGGCAGCTTTTGGACACAAGGGAAGCAGAAAGCAGCAGAGGCGGCTCTCTGAGGACCACACCTCAGAGAAGAGCTAGATCTCCCAGGTGGGACTGCTCGAGGCCTCTGCAGGGAGGCAGGCCTGAAAGCCGATCTCCAAGAGGGCGTGGCTCCAGGATGCTGGCAAATAAAAATCCGGAGAGCCCGCACCGTCTGGAGACCAGCAGTAGGCGCGAGGACCCACTCAGCAAGCCATCACTCGGTTCCTGGGCCTTGGAAGTGGTAAGGCCCCTGAGGCAGGGGGAGCCCTGGGAGGGCCTCGGCACTGTGGATGAGGGTCCTGCAGGCCAAGAAGGGGCAGCTGGAGGGAGACGGAGGTTAGTGCTCCAGATGGTGGGAGAAATTCCGGGGGAGAATCAGTGCAGTGGGCTGACACACAAGTCACATCCAGAGACAGCTGCTCACACTCAGACCCATCCAGAGAGACACTCACAGGCAGACACACACACGCACCCAAAGGCAGACACAGGGAAAAGACAGCTCCACTCACAGAACTCAGAAAGACCAACCTAGCCAGGCTCATTCACCTGGAGGCATGCGGTGTTTAAAGAACTCGCCCTCCCACCTGCACACCCATCTAGAGACGTCTGTCTGCCCGCTGTGTTTCAGATGCCCATGGCGTCCCCCCAAACCCTGCTCCTCTGGTTGCTGGTCCTGGCAGTCACTGAAGGCCAGGGTCGGCAGGTGGCCATCCCAGGCTGCCACTTGCACCGTGAGTAACCCTGGGAGCAGAGAGCTGGGTGGGTGCAGTTAGCTGATGGACTAGACCAAGGGGCAGGTAGCACCCTCCATGTGGTTCGGGCAACAGAGCTGGGCGAGCCTTCGCAGAGGCACTGTCTACCACTCGCCTGTCTCCTTCTAGCCTTCAACGTGACGGTGCGAAGTGACCGCCAAGGCACCTGCCAGGGCTCCCATGTGGCACAGGCTTGTGTGGGCCACTGCGAGTCCAGTGCGTTTCCTTCCCGCTACTCCGTGCTGGTGGCCAGTGGCTACCGACACAACATCACCTCCGTCTCCCAGTGCTGCACCATCAGCGGCCTGAGCAAGGTGAGGGGCCAGCCCAGTGGGGGTTCCTTGGGGTTTGGGGGAGACAGACACCTAAGGTGGCCCAAAGAAGGGGGCTGGAACATGGACCCTGATCTCCCACAGGTGAAGGTGCAGCTGCAGTGTGGGGGGAACCGGAGGGAAGAGCTGGAGATCTTCACGGCCAGGGCCTGCCAGTGTGACATGTGTCGCCTCTCGCGCTACTAGCCCATCCTTTCCCCCCTCCATTCCCTTGGTCAGAGGGTTTGAGTTGGAGTATATCCTGTCTATCCCAAGCCTTACTGTGGACAACAGCTCCAACCTTCTTAAGATTCTGTGACTGTCACCTCCTGAGAAGAGGGGAGTTCCTGCCTCCGCCTGGCCTCCTAAGCAGCCTTTCATCATTTCCCTTCCCTCTCTGTCCCTAGCCCTAAATAAAGCAAGCAGTGCTCAAGTTTCTTTCTTTATTAAGTCTGCCCCCAGCCAGGGGAAGGGGGACAGACCACAGTAACTGTGACCCCCCCCTTGCCCCGGGACATGGGGAATCTCTTCTGCCTGTGCCCTCACCCCTCCCCCTGCCCAATAAATAAAAAGGGAACAAGGAAGGACAGGGGGAGGGAGGGGAGGGAAGGAGGATGCCCCAGGCCCAGGACAGTGTCTGTGTTGGGGGTGAGTGGGAGAGAATAAATAGACCATGGATCCCATGGTGGGGTGAGGAAGGACCTCGCGCTGGCACGAGGCAGGGCAGGCAAGGGGCTGAGTCCCCTTGCCTTAGGCTGGGAGCAGGGGGCGGGAACCTGCCTACAGTCTGGAGCCCAGCTTGGCAGGGCAGGGGCAGACCCCCGACGGCAGCTTCCTGGTCAACCTTGCCCTGGTCAAGTCCTGCCACAAGGGCCTGAGAGTTCTGTTGCCAGGACCACCATCTCTTCTCCTCTCCCCCCAGTGAAAGCTGCCCATGCTGGGCCAGGCAGGGAGCCCTCCGAGCCCCTCTGGCAAGGCCAGGGGTAGGTGTGGGTCTCTCTGGGCCCCTGGGCAGGAGAGGGGCTGGAGGGACTGATAGCTCTGGGTGTAGCTCCTCCCCTGCTGGGGGATCTCTAGCTCTGACCCCCACTGGCGGCCACCTGAGGTGTAAGCCGCTGGAGGGGGGCTTCTTTGGCCCCCTGGGTCCCCTGTAACCGGCGTAGCCGAAGCTCTTCCAGGCCTTGCCACAGCTCCTGACGCTCACGGGCCTTCTGCTGCTCCCTGGGGAGAGAGGGTGAGGCAGCTCCCCTACCTGGGACCCCACCTGCAGTGCTGCCTCCCTCTGCACCACCCCACCTGCAAAGGGACTCTGCGGGAGCCGCCTTCTTGTGGAGGAGAGCACTGAGCAGAGGCTGGCCCCAGCCTGCGGTCATGGAGCAGACGCGTTAGCCTGCCTCTCTGGCTGAAGGCTAGGAAGCTCCATCCTGGAAGAAGCCCTTGGGAGGAGGATTGGGGGCTGCGTGGGGAGTCGGGCACGGACGGCCCAGCACTTGGCAGGAACACAGGGAGAGACCTTAAACATCTGACCACATGGGTGTAGGGTCATCCTCTTGGTTCCCTCCAACCATGAGGAGCTGGTTCCTTCCTGCTTTTCTCCCCTCTCCCTCTGTGCCCAGCCCCTCAACACTCACTGCTGCTTCTCCAGCTTGTAGGAGGCTGTGAGCTCATCAAACAGCTTCCCGTTCATCTCCATGAAGGTCTTGAGCACATTGTAGATCAGAGATACGATGGTCCTTGGCAGGGTCAGGGGAGCGGGTGAGGAGACGAGAGCAACTTCAGTTTGACCTCCCTCTCCAGCACTCTGTCCATCCCCGCTCCCAAACACAGCACGCGGCCCTGGACACCACCAGCACTGCCCTCTTCCTGCCCCCTTCACTGCCCCTCGGCCATCTTCACATGCCTTCCCTGATCCTCTGGGCAACCCCAGGCCTGGACGGGCGGCCCTGGACCCAGCTTCCGTGGGTTAGGCCAAGGCCTGGGCACTCACTGATTCCAGTGCTCCTTGGAGACCTGATAGAGGGTCCCAAACACAGCAGGCAGCACGGTGTGGCAGTTGTCCTCAATGAGGCTCAGGATGTACTCATTGTTCCAGAAATACAGAGCCCGCTCTGCAACCTGGGACAGCGGGATGGCAGAGAGTGCCTGGCAGTGGCTTCCCTGCTGTGCAAGGCCTGGTGTCCATGCCCACCCCAAAACCCAGGGCGCCCTGCCCCCACACACCCATCCTCAGGGCTCATCTGACCCCACGGAGGAAGCAGTGGAGCGAGGAGAAAAGAGCACTGGCTTTAGGGTCCAACGCTCAGGGTTGAATCCTAGCTCTGCGACACACTGGCCATGTGACCCTGGGCGAGGCATTTAACCTTTCAGCCTCAGTTTCCTCATCTGCAAAATGAGGCTAATAGTAGCTGCCTCTCCAGGGCTGTTGTAAGAATAAACGAGATATTTAATAAACTCAAGTAGCACAGTCGAGGTGAGGCAGAACTGACTTCCACTGGGTTATGGCTCACAAGAATGGGAGAAAGTCTGTGCCCACAGGCAGGAAAACACCAATTACAAGCCAGTCTGAGGATGTGGGGAAGCCTGGCTGGGCCCTGAAGGGCACTAATGAAACTGAAGGCCACTAGGAAAAGGGGAGAAGTGAGAACAACCCATTCTGAAGCACATTTCAGTTTTCCAAATATGTTTACACTCCAATCTCTTCAGCCTTCATCACCACCTGTGAAGAGCTCACTGTTGGCCCACTTCTCAGATGAGGAAACTTAAGCAGACTCAGAGCGACGCAGTGATTTGCCCAAGGTGCCTCAGCCAGTGGGAGGCAGCTCTGAGGCTTGACCTCGGTCTCCTGACCCTAAGTCCATCGTGACCCCATTGTCAGACCCAGGAGGGTCTGGAGGAGAAACTGAGGGCAGAGGGAGCTATGTTAGGTCAACTGCCCGACCCTCCTAGTCCATACCCCAGCTCCCACCCTCATCCGTCCCCGCCCCATACCTGGAAATGGGGGCTAGACACACAGCGAGCCACCTGCTTGAAGAGGGGCTCCTGGATCTTCACAAACTGGGAGGGCTCAATGACATCAAGAATCTCTTCCATCTCCCCCAGAAACATCACCTGGCGGGTAGGACACAGTGGGCAGCAGTTCCCATCCGCCCTGACACACCTGCCTGCCTCCAGAAGCTGAGCCCTGCCACCCTCCCTCTGGTGGACGTCAAAGCCCTTCTTCATACCTCCTTCTGGGTGCAGGTTTTTGGCCAGTATTTGAGCAGCCCCCGGATCACCTGTGGGAGTTGAGGCAGGAAGGAGTCAGACCTGCAGGGCTGGGGGCCTGCCCTCCCCCCAGAGGTACTCACGTGCTCTGTCAAGGTGGCGTCCTTCTCCAGGAACTGCACCACACAGTATGCCAGCTGCAGGGGGCGAGAAAGAGGACTGGGGTCAGGAATGGACCAGGGCATGCTGCCAGATGTTTGCTTACTTACTGCATCTACTCTCTCACTCACTAAACATTTACTGATCACCTAGGGTGCACCAGGCACCATGCTCAGTGTGCGGGGACACGATGATGACCTCACATGGGAAGCATGCAGCAAACTAGGCCTTATAAGTGTTATGAAAGGTTCCATAATCAAAATCTGTATCACAATCTAAGGGAATATGGAAGCAGGAGAGTTTAGTCCTGCCCAGGGCAGGTCAAGAGGGAAGGGGCTGCGGAGGCATCACAGAGCTGATGTCTGAGATCAGCTTTAAAGGGTCATAGGAATTCTCTAAGGAAGACGGAAGAGAATTAGTAAAGACAAAGAAGGTGAGAGAGGATCCCATGAGTTCGTGACTTAGTGTGGCTGGACCCAGTGTCAGTCTGACCTGGCTGGCTGCCCTGACTCCACCTGCGCTTACCTGGGCGTGAAAGACAGACAGCGACTTGACGGAGTGCAGAGGAATCAGGACCCGAACCAGGAACTGCTTGTGCTCGGTCTTCAGGGGCAGTGCAAAGCCATTGATGATGCTGAGGAGGAGGCAGAAGAGAAGAGGAGGGCTCAGATGACTGGGCCTCAGTCCTTCCTCCCAGAACCCTGATGCTCCAGCTGAGGCCCGGGGAGAGTCACCTTCCTAAGATCTCCAGCAGCTCAGCCACGCCATTGAAGTGCTCGAGCTCATAGATGAACCTGCGAGAGGAAGAGAGGATGCAGAAGGGCTCAGAGCAATCGGAGCAGGCCCAGCCCCGCTGTCAGCCATCCTACCTGCCCACCCCCACCCTGCATGCTAATCCAACTCTCTCCCAACCCAGAGGCTATGCTCTTCTCAGTACCCCAAACCAGGCCCCACTGAGACCCATGCCCACCTTCGAATTGTCCCTCTCAGCCCAGCCACTGGCGCTACCCCACGTCCCGGCTCAAACCTCTATTCTGAGAAGCATTCCAACTCATCTCTCCCTCCCCCAGATCCTAACCCTCCTTGCCTGGTCCCCACCCAGTTAGCAGGCACCTAGCCTGCATCCTTCACTCTTCATGCCAGTCAACCAAAAGAATGACAAACGCTTAGAGCATCTACTCTGTGCTATGTACATCTCAAAATTATCTCAAGAGGTAGGGCTTATTAGATCCATCATACAGATGAGGAAATCGAGGCTCAGTAGTTCAGTGAAACTTGCCGCTAAGTTAACAAGTGGGGGATCGAATGAACTCCAGGCTCCTGGAGGACAGGGATCACGTCTTGCCTGTTTTGTAGGTAATAATGATAAGAGCTAACGTTTCAGAGTCCCAGCCTATGTCCACAACTATACTGAGTGCTTTCGAGGCATCGCCTCGTTTCATCTCCATGACTGTCCCTAGGTTAGCATAGCTATCATTCCCATTTTAGAGGTGAGCTAGGAGACAGTTTAAAGAATTTGCCCAAGTTCAACCAAATATTCGAACCAAACTCAAACACAAGCCGTCTAACTCCAGAGCCAGTCTCAACTGCGAGGCCACGTGGGCCCCTGATGCACACTGGGCACTGGTGCTCAACGCACATTTGCAGAAAGAATCTCTTTCTTTGGGTCCTTATGGCCCAGCAGGCACAATAAGGGTCAAAAGATTTAGATTCTAGGCCGCCCGGACTGACCTAGGCCCTGCAAACCACTTCATCTCTCTCAGCCTCTATTTCCTCATCTGTAAAATGGAAATAAATACCCTTTCTCTGCTGACCTCCCAGGCTTCATAGAATCACTATTATGTAATATGTTGCTGAGAGAGAACTCAGTAAACCAGAGTTCCACAGGGCCCCCAGCCCAGGAGCCTTTGCCTCAGCCCTCTCCCCACGGCTCTCCCCCTCCCTCCACAGGTCTCAACTGGGCAGGCAGCAGGCACCCACCGGAGGAAGATGTGGCTGCACTGTTTGCGGATGTACGCCCGGAGCCCCAGGAACTTGCCATAGACCCGGTGCAGGATGGTCTTGAGGTACTCACGCTCCCGGGGGTCCTCGCTATCAAATAGCTCCAGGAGCTGTGGGACCCGGGGTCGGGGGTCAGGCAAGAGGACGAGCCCGCGTTGCTTCTGTCCTATCCCCATGCCCCTCAGAGAGCCTGCCCCTGCCCCATGGCACCACCCAGCCTGGGCTCCCCACTTCACCATCAGGACAAACTTTTGATCCACGTATCTCTTGGCCACGGAGGGCTGGAAGTCTGGGCTCTCCAAGAAACGCAGGAAAAACTCATATACCAGCTGGGGGAGGGGACAGACGAAAAGGTGAGTTCAGGAACAGCCTCCCCCACTCCCCCTGCCCGCATGGCCCTCATCCAACATTCCAGGACCTAAGGAAACCCTTGGACCTCTTCTGAAACTCAGATCCTACCTTCCCCGCCCTCATACCTGCAGATGTGGCCACGAAGGCTCAAGGTTGGGCTCGTCCTCTTCAGGGTCAAATTCAGGGTTCTCACTGGGCGGCAGGGTCCGGAAGATATTCACTGAGATCTGAGGGGCAGAGCCAGTGTTCTTTGAGGAAGAGCCCCTGAAGGCAGAAGCCGGGGGTCCCTCACCTAACCGGCTCAGCTCCTGCCCCAGCAAGCAATTCATTCCTTGCCAATCATTACCCGACGCCTAGTTCCTGGAAGCCCTGGGCCGGGGCTGGGGACCCAGGGGTGAACGAGACACATCCCTGCCCTCTATTGGGTGCAGGCCAGCAGGGTACACAAGACGGAAAGCAGTAAGGTCTACGGACAGCCTAGGCAGCAAAAGGGAGATTTCTAGCTTGGGCATTGAGAGAGGCTTCATGGAGGAGGCAGCACGTGGGCCAGGCCATGGCAATAAAGGATATGGGGGGAGTGCACGCCAGGCCTCGGGAGAGCATGAGCAAAGTGCGGGCTGGGACAGGCCCAGGAGACACTGAGTGACCTATGCTGGCCCGTGCTGGGCAGCAGGGGGGCTGGTGGGGAGGGGGAAAGGAAGATGTGGGCCCTGAGGCCAAGCTGAAGAGTGGGGGTTTTATTCTCCACACAGGGACCTGCGGGCAGGTCAGTAGGGTTCCTGTGCCCCCGAAGCCCTCCCCCGAGGCTGGGTGCCAAGTGCTCACCATGCGGATGATGTCTGGGTAGACAGGCTCAATGAGGACCCCCCGGGTGCTCCCCACACACTCCACCAGCTCGTTGAGTGCTGCCCGCTTCACCTCCTTCCCCTTCAGGTCAGCTACACAGTCCAAGAAGTCAAACATCACCCCACACTGGGCCAGCTTCCGGCTCAGCAGATCATGCAGCTCAGAGGCCGGCACATCTGGGGAGGAGGCGGGGGACTGAGCCTGGGTCCCAGCTGCCACAGCTCTGGGCAGGGGCGGTCCCTACTAATCCCTGGGGCAGCCTCCCCTGCGCCCCCCTCCCCTACCCCATGCTCTGGTGCCATCCCCACTCCTTGCAGGGGGCAAAGAGCTCCTGCCCCATCCTCCATTCCTGCAGGGTAAGGGAGCTTCATCTCTGCTCCTAACCTAGGCTCAGAGAGCATCATGGCCTGACTTTAAAGGAAAGCAACAGACCCTGGATGCCTGGGCTCTCCACAGGTGCCCGGAACAGCCCTGCCTCCCTCTCTTAGGTGGCACTCCGTTCTAAGAGCCAGAAGTGGGGAGAAGGGTCAGGGCTGAAGATCTCTAGGGTGCCCTCTGGCTCAGCCAGTCAGGCCTTGTGGTCCAGAGGTGGGGGGACTACACAGTGATGGCAGGGAGCCATGCTGAACACCTGCTCCAGAAAGCAGGGCTGCTAGTAGCCTCCTGGAACCCAGGCTGTGGGCCCCACCCTTGGCCCTGGTCTGCCCCCCAGGGTGGCGCCACCTCCAGATGCCCCACCTCCAAGGATGACAGGCCAGTCAGGCCATGCGTCAGCAGAGAGGGCTAGAGAGCTGGGGTGTGGGGGTCAGCTCCGACGGTGGAGTCCCTCTCGTGGAAGGGGCCGTCCAAACTGCCTCTGATCACAGCTGCCAGCTGCTTCTCCCTACCCCCTGCAGCCTCACTGGCCACTCTGGGACTCAGGTACCCTGACAGCCAGCAGCCAGGCTCACCTTTGAGCAGGGGCAGTGGAGTGAGCTCTTGCTGGTTGCTCTGATAGCGGAACTGAGAGGAGCTATGGGAGCGCCGGGGCCGGGCCCTGCGGAGGGAACGGCGGGAGAAGCCGTCCACCTTGTCGGGTGGGGGCACAGGCGACAGCCCCGGGGAAGAGGGGCTGGTGGGGGTGCTCGCAGGGGGCAGCTTTGTCTCCATGGCGGCCAGGCGGTGGGTCGAGCCTTTAGAGCCCCTGGGGTTCCCTCTGGGCCTGGAGGATGCTGAGTGAGGCTGGGCTGACTAACTTGGGCCCATCATGGGGGGAGAGGGGGGCACAACCACAGTCCTGGCCCCCCCCCCAGGGCCTTTGGCAACTGCCCAGGCCTGGGGGGCAGGCAGGGTAGAGGGGAGGATGCCTCAGGCCTCTGGTCCTTCCTGGGGTCCCGAAGAGTCCAGTTAGGGTTCCCACCTGGGCTCTTTTGAAAACGACGTCAGGGCAGAGAGGTCAGCAAGAAAGAGACAGAGAGAGCCTGTCAGTTCTTTCAGGAAAGACAGTGTGTGGGGCTGCAACTGAGTGCCCAAGTCTTCTTTTCCCTCCTACCTTTGCCTAGACCCTAAATCGCGGTGCAGCCCCCTCCAACAGGGGACATGTGCCTCCCTTCTCCCCCCCCACCGAAAGGTCCCAGGCTCCAAAAAAACCCCTCTGGGAATAAGGCCTATCCCCCAAGCCAGACCCTACCTAGAAGGGGGCCCTGTCCCTCATCCCTGGCCCCCAGCAGAATGTGGCCCTATTCCTGCTCCACTAATCTGGCTCACCAGGGACTTCCCCCCCAAATGGGGGCCCTATCCCCATGCCACCCGCCTCCTAGAACCCAGTACCCTCCCCCACCTCAGCTCCTCCTTCCTCGCCCCCCCCCCCAAAATCTCATCCGCTCCCCGGTGCGGGGACACTCACTTCTCGGAAGCCCAGACTTTGGTCCCCGACCCCCAGGGGCTGCTGGTGGGGAGGGGGGCAGCTAGCTGTTCAGGGCTCCTTCGCAGCTGTTCCGCTCGGGGCGCTGGCACTGGGCGGCGGCGCTCCTGGGTTCTCTCTCGGGCTCCGGGGGAGCCGGAGCATGCCCCCAACTCAGGCCCCAGTCGAGCGCGGGCACCCGGCGGGCTCTGGGCTGGCGGGCAGAACGCGGACCTCTCCTCCAGTCGTGGGACCCGACCCAGCGCGGCGCGGCGCCGCGGGAGCCCCAGCTCTGTGCGCACCGGCACCCGCCGCCCAGCTGCTCAGGATGACATCAAGTCACCTCCCCCCGCCGGGCCCGCACCTCCCCGCGGGCTGGGGGGGGGGGGGGGGTTGCTGCGTCAGGAAGTTCCTGGGGCCGCTGGGAGATGTAGTCCTCCGCACCACTTAAAGAGGGCCGCCAAACCAAAGGGGTAACCCCTGAGGGCACCCGGGGACAAGGCTGAAGCAGAGTGGGATGGGGTCCAGGGGGGGCTGGGCTCCTGGGTTCTAGAAGGGAGACTGCATAGAGAGAGAGGCGGACTCAGGAGTCTGCACCAGGAAGCTGGGGTGACGCCAGGACACTGGCATGAAAGAGGCCCAATCCTACGCCAGGTTCAAAGATTTGGCCTGCTCCATCTGTGCCCCAGGCATTCCAACCCCATGGGAAGCCCACCCTCAGCCCAGAATGGCTGGACACTTCCGAACCCCCTTGGAAACCCGCACTGGACTGGTTAATAGTCTGCGGTGAGCCAGTGCTTGCTGGGAGGGGTGTGGTACACCCAAGGCTGCTGGGAAATGTAGTCCGTCCTCAAGCCTGCAGTCCCCCTCCCATCCCTTGCTGTTATGGTGACATCATGGTCTGGGGTTTAAAGGGCCAGCCTTGGAGGGGAGAAGCATCAGGGCAGGAGGTGCTCCCTGACGTTGCCACCCCACCCCAGGCAAGCTGGCCTCCCTGGATGGACCTCCCGGCCCCTCTGGGCCTAAGATGTGCTAGTGGGATTTCTTGTTCAAAGCCCGCTGCAGGGATGGTGGGATTCCAGGAGTTTAGTATTCCAGCCAAAAGTTCCCGGCCTGCAGGCCTGGACCCCTTCCTAGGGCCCTGCCCCCCAGCACCCTTTATTCCCCTGATCTCCAGCCCCTATGCCACACTGCAAAGTCTCCACTCTGAAGCATTGCCTGGATGAACAGCGGTCCCTGTGAGCAGCAGGAGTGGGCAAGGAGACCTGAAAATGAGGCCAGGGAGGGGGCTGGGGGCTGGGGCCCTCTTCAGAGTTTTCCCCACCTGCCTTGGGCCTTGGTGACCGCTCAGTGCCCCATGGAACCCTGTAGCCATCTTCCCTGTTGCAGATGGAGACTGGGTGCCCAAGAGGTGCCCGCTGCTGGAGCAACAGAAAGCCAAGGCGTCAGTCTAGCCAGGCCAGGATCCAGGACCGTACCACTGCAGAGCTGGCCAGCGACCCCCTTGCTCAGAAATCTTCAGCAGGCCTTGTCCACCCGGCCCTTGGTGTCCTTGTCTGTCAACAGAAACCCATAGTCTCCTCCTTGGCTACCTCCCAGCCTCAGGAGGTAAAGCCTCTCCTACATCCGGGCACAGCAAGCCGGGGAAGGGCAGGCCACTGAGCCTTCTACAGCCAGGAGAGGACCCCAAGGCCCAGAGAGGGGAAGTGCTCTCTGGAGGAGAGGAGGTCACACAGGCCATCCTCAAAAGTTGAGACCAGGGGCCAGGCCCCCACCTCATGGCCTAAGTCAGGAGGGCACCAGCTCCTGCCCCCCACCGAGGCACTCTGGGGCTGGTGCCCTACACTCCGAGGGTCTCGAGACCAGGCTGACTGTGGAGGGTTGGTGCTTTGTACAAAGCGGGTGCTTGATTTGAGGATTGGGGGACCGAAGAACATAAGATTGGAGGACATAAGATTTCTTGTAGGAAATGGCGTTTGAATTGGTCTCAAAATAGATATAATATCATGGCAGGGCGGAGTGCAGAGTTGAAAATTCTTTTCTTTTTTTTCTCATCTTTATTGAGATATCATTCACATACTATAAAGTTCACCCTTTTGTTATTATTTAGTGGATAGAGAGCATCAGTTTCTCAAGATGAAAAAGTTCCAGAGACTGTGTGCACAACAATGTGAATATACTTAACGCCACTGAATTGTACACTTAGAAATGGTTCAGAGAGCAAAACTTGTGTGTATTTTACCACAATTTAAACAAAATGCAAAATCCAGGCCCACCACCATGGACCAAATCAAAAGCCACAGCCCCCAGCTCCCCACCATGATCCCTTCCACACGCGTCTCTGATCCCACTGATGAAATTCCCAGAGGGGCTTCTTCTGGGTGGGCCCCACCCCCCAGGGCCCCTGAAGCCTAGAGCACGCAGTTTGCCTGAGGAGTTTCCACCTATCTAATGTGGGGAGGCCCCCAGGGAGCCCCACCAAGCCGGGCCCTCCCCCTTCTCTTTCTATGGGGGGAAACCCTGACTCCATCCCTCTCAGAGCCCTGAGTTCTCCACCACCCCATTGTCCAGTAAAAGCTCCCGAATGCAGTGCCCAGGGCCAGTGTATTTGTTAGGACTGCTGGACCTCAAGGGGGACCTGGGAGTTCATCCCAGAAACACCCCTATGAGGTCCCCAATGCCACCCTCCCTCCTAAGAGAAGATTGCCGCCTTTACCCTGCTGGGGTTTTATGCTCTCGTTCTGCTCCTAATCCAGGCATGGGCCAGGCTGCGGGATGACTGTCTTTGGAGTTGGGTTTCTGTGGAGCTGGCTGTGCCTTGTCTGGCAGAGGCGGCGGGGAGGACGTTTGTGCCCCTCTGAGTTCTGTCTCCCCCTCTGCTCTGGTACAGACATGACACTGTCCTGGCCACAGGGGGATCAGACTCAGGAGTGGACTCGCAGGCACCCACTAAGGGACAGACGTGGCTCCCAGTCAAGTTACAATGAGAGACACGTGAGTGCAGCCTCACTGGAGCAAAGTCCACCCAGGAAGCAGCTGCCCCAGATTGGGGGCCTGAATATAGGGAATGGCCTTGTGTCCCCAACCTTTGCACAGGGTGCACCCCATTCCCACTGCAGGCGAACAGTCTCCCCCTCCTAGACTGGACGCCGGGACAACTTTTCCTAAACTCCAGGATATGCCCATCTGTATTCTCGCTGCTTTTGGGAGGAGAAACGATGCTTATTCATTCACTTGTTCCAGCCTCTGTCTTCCTCTTCCATAAAATGGGCATATTAACAGTGCCTCCCTCATTGAGTGCCTCCCTCAGTGTAGTGAAGAGCAGATGAGGTAATGAACATAAAGTGACAAGCCCAGGGCCCGGGACATCAGGTGGGCTCAATTCATGATGTCTATATTTTTTTTTTGAGGAAGATTAGCCCTGAGCTAACATTTGCCGCCAATCCTCCTCTTTTAGCTGAGGAAGACTGGCCCTGAGCTAACATCTGTGCCCATCTTCCCCTACTTTATATGTGGGACGCCTGCCACAGCATCGCTGGCCAAGCAGTGCGAAGGTCCACACCTGGGATCCGAACTGGCTAACCCTGGGCCACCGAAGCGGAACGTGTGAACTTAACCGCTGCGCAACCGGGCTGGCCCCTATTTTTTTTTTTTTATTAGTTTAATAAACATTCCATGAACACACCACCACCCCTGGCCTGTCACGGGAGACAGGCAGATCTCTTGATTCATTCCACAAGCATTTTCTGAGCAGCCATCCTATTAGCATGCCTCCTTGAATGGGGACTTCCCAATGTTTCCCAAATTCTCTTAGAGGCGGTTCCTCAGTCCCTTCCAGGTAATGATTTGTCTCACCTACTAACCTAACCCCAGGTTACAGAGGATAAAACAGGCTCACAGAGGAGTAGTGACTTGCCTGAGGTCACACAGAGTTGAGACTGGGATCCAGGTCCCTGCCCCTCGGGCCAGGGCGTTGCCTTTACCTCGGGCTGACTTTGGCATTAGATTGCAGTAGAATCCATCTCCCAGGTAAGGCTAAAATAGATTATAATTACTTGTGAGCGTCTCTTAAATCACTCACGATGTAAGAGGGTTTGTGTGACCAACCCTGCAGAGCAGGGGTCGGCAAACTTTTTCCGTAAAGGGCCAGAAAATAAATATTTTAGGCTTCGCAGGCCTCAGTCTCAAGTATTCATTCAACTCTACTGCTGTAGCAAGAACACAGCCCTAGACGGTCCTTAATTGAATGAGCATGGCTGTGTTCCACCAAAACGTTGTGGCTGGACACTGACTCGTGAATTTCATATGATTTTCACGTGTTGTGAAATCTTGTTCCTCCGATTTTTTCCAACTGTTTAAAAATGTGAAAGCCATGCTTAGCTCACTGGCTGTACAAAAACAACAGCCTCCCTGCTCAAGGGTTTTAGAATCCAGGATTAGAAATACGAAAAACTATTATTATTTATTATTCCAGAGAGAGGCTGGAGGCCCAACTGCAGAGAGAGGGGAGGGTCAGTAAATCTGCTGAATATTCCAGGTGAGGAGTGGAAAAAAAGACCTCCTTGCTGATGGACTCACAGTAACCCTAATAAACCTGTTATCTGTAAAATGGTGACAGTAATCTCTACCTTAGAGGATTGTTATGAGGTCTGAATGAGATAAAGGATGATAAAGCGTTTCGTAAAATGCAAATGTTCATTCACTTAATTGTTTCTACAGCTGCGTGCTGCGGCTCTCACACTGACTTCATTCCTCTGGGAAGCTTTTTACGAAGTTTGACGGGACACTGTCCCTTTAAATCCTCCCCAACTACCTCAAGCCGTCGGACGAGTCGGCACATGCGCAGTCCTTTGCGGAGCTGGCACCTCCAGCAACAGCCTTCCCGGAGCCTGTACAGGCGAGGTTAAAGGCCGCCCCGCCCCAGAATTTATACGCAAGCGTAGATCAAAGCTGGGAGCTCTATGTCTTGCAGAGAGCCCGGTCCCTTTTTCGCGCCCGAAGGCTCCGCCCCCCGCGGCCAATCAGTAGGCCTCGCCCTTTGCAATGGCCAATGGCAGTGAGCGTGGGGGGCGTGGCTGAGCCTCCGGGGGTGCGGCCTGGCGCTGAGAGAAGCGGCGGGGTGAGCCGGGGGCTCTAGTGAACAGCGCTGCCGGAAGGGGATCGCCGGCGGGCGGCGAGCGGAGGCGGCGCGGGCCCGGCGGTCTCCGAGATGTCACGATGGCTGTGGCCATGGTCGAACTGTGTGAAAGAGCGGGTCTGCCGCTACTTGCTGCACCACTACTTGGGTCACTTCTTCCAGGAGCACCTCAGCCTGGACCAGCTCAGCCTCGATCTGTACAAGGGCAGCGTTGCCCTGCGGGATATCCACCTGGAGATCTGGGTGAGGAGACAGGCCCGAGTCCGGGAAGGGGCGGGGGCGCAGCGATCTGAGGCTCCCGGAGAAAGGGTCAGGCCGGGGGAGCAGGCACCAGCGTGGAGAGGCCGTGGGAGTCTGGCCCTTTCCAGGCGTCGGAGAGACCCGGCTCATCGCCTCCAGAGCCAGAACCTGCGCGGGATGGGGTTCCTGCCTCCTCTTCACTGGAGCAGAAACAGGCTGGAGGGGGAGATGTCACTTGTCTGGAGAATGCCAGAATGAGCACATCGAGTTTGGGGCCTGAGTTGAGGAGCGTGGTGCCGAGGGGCTAAGGAGAGGGGGAGGCGGGAGTGGAGGAACTAGGGGGCTCCGGTGGGACCTGGCCAGGGCAGTGACAGAGTTGGGGCCGTGCAGCTGGTCAGGGAAGGCTGGTAGAGGCCCGGAGCCCTGCTGAGGGCACCTGTGGGAAAGGTGCCCTGACCTCCTGACCCCACCATGGTCCTGGGCCTGGTGGGTGGCATTAACCTCCTGATATGGATGTCAACAACTTCGTCAACACCCATGTTGATCAACACCTCGTGTGACTGCTGTCACTCCTTACTTCCTGCTTTAGGGAGAGTGGGATGGACCAAGCGGGTGTTTGGGGATGGGCTTGGGGGAGTCAGCAACCCCACCTGGAGGGAAGCCCCCAGGAAAAGTGGAGCGGTCTGGCCTCTGGCAGGCAGGAAGCCCAGGGAGATGCTGGGGAAGCAGAGAGGAGTGAGGTCTGGGTCAGAGGCCTGAGGCTGGGGGCGGTGACTCATGGCTCAGCTGACCTGGGAAGTTGCAAAGGAGCCACCAATTAGAGGCGCCAGCCCAGAGCTAGCACTGGGTCAACCCTCCATGCCAGGGCAGCAGGAGTGCGCATGGGGCAGGGGTCTCTGGCTGAGACAGGGTGCCTGGCTTCAGGGTAATCGGGGCGGAAGAGCTGGGCTTTAGGGGCCAGCCAGGCCTTCCTGAGCAAATGTAGGGTAGGGGGAGACCCCCTGAGCCCAGAGTTGGGGGCACCTCCCGGTAGCCTCTTGCCTGTGAATCCCAGTGGAGGAGGCCTTTTCTGACCTCTGACTTCAGCCCCTTAATCTGGCCTGAAAGAAATGACCTAGACCTCTAGGCCACCTCTTTCTACTTCCGATCCCAGAAAACAGTCCCACCCACCCCACCCAGCCCCAGTGCTGGCGATTGAATTGGCTCCTAGCGAGGCTGCTTTCGGGGCTGGCCTCCGTGGAGGAGTTGGGCCCTGGTGGAGTGCAGGTGCTTTTCCAATAGCCAGCCCCTCCTCCCAGCTGCTCGGCCTGCAGCCCCTACCTTGAAGACCCCAGAAGAAGCCGAGTGCCTGCGGACCCTGGACTGCGATGGAGTAGAGAGGCCTGGGTCCCAGTCTCAGTCCCTACAGGACACTGGGTGACTAGACTAGTCGCTTCTCCTCTGTAGGCTTCAGTTTCCCCATCCGTGGATCTCTGGGGGAGGAATTTGGACTGGATCCCTATGGGCCTTCTAGTTCTGTCATGTATGTGTTTATTCACCAATCCAGCAAGTGGTTACTGAGGCCCTCTCTGGGTGGCACCACATGCGCTGTGGTCACACAGAGAAAGCAGGTAGGCTGCTGCCCTCAGGGAGCTCCCAGGCTGGTGTGGGTGCACTTACTCCCCTATTTGTACCTGGGGGCTCGACCTTGTGCCTCAGAGATGTTCAGCACACCAGTGTTTGGAGTTGGGATGGTCCCCTCAGCTCAGGTCAGCCCCCTGCCTGCCTATCCTGGACCCTCCCCTTGAACCCCGTGCTCACCCAGAGTGAACTTGGGGTGCTGCTGCTCTCTGCTGGGCCTTTGCACATGCTGTTCCCATGCCTGGAACACTCCGCCTTCCATCCCCTCTGCCTGGCTTCCCCCCTTCATCCTCCAGCTCTCCCGCCTTGGACTTGAAAGATTGGGCATGAGAAGATGATGCTGGGATAGGGTGGGCCAAGAGTAGGGATCAGCATGAGCAAAAGTAGGATCTCTGCAGTAGCATGTGGAGGGATGGGGAGAGCGAGGCGCTCTCCAAGGTGGAACAGCCAGACGAGGGGTGCGGCAGCCGGGGAGACAGCCAGATTTGGGGTTTCCCTGAGCCGGCTCTGTCCCCTGCTACTCTTAGTCTGTGAACGAGGTGCTGGAGTCCATGGAGTCGCCCCTGGAGCTGGTGGAAGGCTTCGTGGGCTCCATCGAGGTGGCCGTGCCCTGGGCTGCGCTGCTCACCGACCACTGCACCGTGCACGTGTCAGGCCTCCAGCTCACCCTGCAGCCCCGCCAGGGCCCAGGTGAGTGCAGGGCGAGGCTGGGCTGAGGGCAGAGCAGGTGGTGGGAGGGGGCCTGCCTGCTCTGAGACTCTCTTCCTACCAGCAGGGCCAGGGGCCGCCGACTCGCAGAGCTGGGCCTCATGCATGACCACAAGCCTGCAGCTGGCTCAGGAGTGCCTGCGGGACGGGCTGCCCGAGCCCTCTGAGCCACCACAGCCCCTGGAAGGGCTGGAGATGTTTGCCCAGACCATCGAGACTGGTAAACGGGCCCTTCTCCACCACCCTGCCCCTCTGAGGTCCACGGGACAGAGGGGGCCCAGACGGCAGTGAGGCCACCCCCCTGCCCCAGCAGGGGAACTCTGCCTGTCCCTTGCTGCTCCACGTGACCTGAGACCCCTCTCCACCCCTCAGTGCTGCGAAGGATCAAGGTGACCTTCCTGGACACTGTCGTGAGGGTGGAGCACTCTCCAGGTGACGGGGAGCATGGCGTGGCAGTGGAAGTCCACGTGCAGAGGTAGGGCAGGCCAGGTGGGGTGGGCTGGCATGAGGAAGAGGGGAGTGGGGGGCTGCAGAATGACTCTGTCCTGCCCCACCCCCAGCCTGGTCTTGGGAAGGGCACGTCTGAGTGGGCCTGGGCGGTGGCCGAAGCAGGGGGAGGCAGGCTGTGCTGTGAGCCTGGAGCAGTGTTCAGGGGCCAAGGCTGGGGCCCCAAGGATCAGATTCCATGCCGTGGGTCTGAGGAGCGGTGCTGAGCCCCCAAGCTGGCCATGGAGGTCCAGGATGGCCTGGCTAGGATGGGACAGCTCTGCAGGCCAGACTCTCTGACCCCAGACCCCTAGAACAGAATACTTTGCGGGGGGGCTTCAGGCTCAGGGTACCTGGGCAAGGGCTGACCCTGCACTCCCCAGACTGGAGTACTGTGACGAGGCAGTGCGGGACCCAAGCCAGGCGCCCCCGGTGGACGTGCACCAGCCTCCCGCCTTCCTGCACAAGCTGCTGCAGCTGGCGGGGGTTCGCCTGCACTTCGAGGAGCTCCCCGCACAGGTGGGCCAACTCTGAACCCACAGTCTCTTTCTCCTTCTAATCTCTGTCCTCTCTGGCCCTTGACCCCTCTGCCCCCCCATCCCTTCTGACTGTCTCTGACCTCATCTTCTCCACCCCTTCCCTCCTGTATCCTCTCATCTCCCAGGAAGAACCCCCAGAGCCCCCCTTACAGATCGGCAGCTGCTCAGGGTACATGGAGCTGACGGTGAAATTGAAACAAAATGAGGCCTTCCCAGGCCCCAAGGTGGGTCCCGAGGCCCCTGGAGAGGAGGGAGTGGGCCCCATCTCAGACTCCTCCTCAGCGATTCTGACCTTCCCTGGGACAAAGTGGGGTCGTTGAATGGGGAAAATTACTGCCTCCTTGGCAACTGGAGAAAATGAGGCTGAGAGAAGTCAAGTTGGGGCCAGGGTCACACAGCTAGTTGGTGACAGAGCTTAGGCTGGCAACTGGCATCCTGTCCGCTCAGGATGAGGGCAGGTGGGTGGTGGGTTTAGGCTCCATGGCTGCCCCATCTGCCCCCAGCTGGAGGTGGCCGGACAGCTGGGCTCCCTGCACCTGCTCCTCACCCCACGGCAGCTCCAGCAGCTTCGGGAACTGCTTGATGCCGTGAGCCTTGCCGGTAAGGCCTCTGGGAGGTCCCGGGGGTAGGATGGCTGGGGAGGGCCCGGCCCGGCTGGCTTCACACAAAGAAGTGTCCTCTCTGTAGACCCCGAGTGCCTGATTGACAAGCTCAACAGGAGCCGGCCGCTCGGGGCTGAAGACTTGTGGCTGATTGAGCAGGACCTGAACCAACAGCTGCAGGCGGGGGCTGTGGCCGAGCCCGTCAGCCCAGACCCCCTTGTCAATCCTGTTGTCAGCCTGGACAGCACTGGTGGGTGTGGGGCCAGAGCTGGCCGTTAGCAGGGTGGCTAGTGTGGGTGCAGGAGTTGGAGTCGAGCCCGGCTGGCCCTGACGCCCCTCCTCTGGCCGCCAGACCTCTTCTTCTCCATGGCGGGCCTCACGAGCAGCGTGGCCTCGGCCGTCTCTGAGCTCTCCCTCTCCGATGTCGACCTGGGCTCCTCTGTGCACAGCGACTCGGCCCCCCGTCGGCTGTCTGCCCAGGGCCACCCAACTGGTGAGTGCTCTGGGGCAGGAAGAGCTGGAAGAGGACCCAGTACCGACGTGATGTCACATGCGCATGCCTGGAGGTCCACCGTTGGTGACTTGGTTCCCTGGGGATGCTCAGTAATGGACAGAGCCTAGGTTTCAGCGTCAGGGATCTTGGGCCAAGCTCTTCGACTCTCTGAGACTTAGTTTCCCCTTCCATTCAAGGGAGATGAGATCTGCCCCTGCCAGGCTGTATGTTGGCCTATGTTTGTTGAGAGCTTGTGTGTCAGGTGCTGGGCTGATGCTCTATTCCTTCTAGTCCCTTCCACTCCCTTGACAGGGTTGAATTGGGCCTGGTCTCAGCACCTGGCATAACGAGGCTCCATGTCACCCCTGCCTGGCCAAGCCCCCTGCCAGAGCCCCTGCCAGCTGGGTCAGGGCTTCTCCCAGCCTCCAGCCTGGTGTCTGTCACTCTACTTGGGATGCCCGTGAGCTCTGGGGAGCCTCTGGTGAAGCTTCTGTCCCCTCAGGCAAGACGGCCCCCACGCCCCTCCCAGACACCCTGCGCCCTGACTCGCTGCTAAAGATGACCTTGGGGGGTGTGACCGTGACCTTGCTTCAGACGTCCGCCCCGTCTTCTGGACCACCTGACCTCACCAGCCACTTCTTTGCCGAATTTGATGCCACCAAGGATGGGCCCTTCGGTTCCCGTGACTTCCACCATCTCCGACCGCGCTTCCAGAGGGCCTGTCCCTGTAGCCATGTCCGGTACAAGCCCGTGGCAGAGGCCTGAGGAGGGTCTGCCTGAGCTCCCCACGTCCGCCCTCTGATGCCCAGCTTCTTCGCTGCAGGCTAACGGGTGCTGCCGTGCAGCTGTCCTGGGAGCTGCGGACCGGCAGGGGCCGGCGGACCACCAGCACGGAGGTGCACTTTGGGCAGCTCGAGGTGCTGGAGTGTCTGTGGCCCAGGGACACTTCGGAGCCTGAGTACACAGAGGTGAGGGCCACGGAGCATCAGTGTGCACGCCAGGGCCTGGAGGTTCGGCTGGGCGTGGGGCTTGGCCTGACTTTCACCTCCTGTGTCCCATCCCAGATCCTGAGCTTCCCCAGCAGCCTGGGCTCCCAGGCCTCAGCTCGGCCCTGCGCCCACCTGCACCACACACAGACCCTACGCCGTGTGCCCAAGGTAACCCACCCCTCTCCAGACCTAGGGGCCCTTGGCTGTTTCCCGTGGTGTGTTGACCCCCTCCCACCAGGCTTCCCCGGTGTCTCCCCACTCCCGCCCTCCACCCGCTTACCCTGTGCTCCAACCAGAGCACAGCCCGGGGCCCTTGAATATGTCTGCGTCATTCTCAGCCTGGTTGCCCCTCTTCTGGCTCATCATGGCAATCCCCTGCTGGCCTCCAGGGCTGGGAGTGGCGAGTATTGGGTAGCTTTTATTAAACCAACATGGTTTTCTGCCTTGGGCAGGGTGGTGAGGGTCTCCCATCCCCTCCTGGGTCCCCTGCCCGAGCTTTTCTCCTTACCACCCAGGAGGGCTCTGTGTTCTGTTTTTGCTCAAAGGGGCCCCTTCCCATCCTGCCCTCACCCACCCCACAGCCTTCGCTGACCTGAACACCCTCGCCCTCAGAGCCGACCCCGGCGCCCAGCTGCCTGCCATTGCCACTCAGAAATAACCCTGGACCTGGCTGACTTCCAGGCGGATGTGGAGCTGGGGGCCCTGGACCGGCTCACTGCCCTGCTGCACCTGGCCACCACACCCCCTCCCGAGCCGCCTGCCGGCCTGCTGGTGAGATGCCCAGCAGGGGCGGGGAGTGGGGCACGGACCCTCTGCCTGAGACCACAGTGGTGGGGGCCCTCATGGCACCTCTGACCCCCCACCTCCTGCAGACGGAGCCCCCCGCAGCTGCCGAGCAGCAGACAGTGATGCAGCTCTCAGCACCCCGGGCCACACTGCGGCTGCGATTCCCCATTGCCGACCTGCGGCCTGAGCGGGACCCGTGGGCAGGCCGGGCTGTGCGGGCTGAGCAGCTGCGGCTGGAGCTGAGCGAGCCCCAGTTCCGATCAGAGCTGAGCAGTGGGCCTGGTCCCCCGGCCCCCACCCGCCTCGAACTTACCTGCTCTGACCTACATGGTGAGAGCCCCAGGGGGATGACACCAGGTGCAGGGGGCTTGGGGCTACAGAAGGGGCTGGGACATAGCGGGGCAGACCCTGGCCAAGGCCTCACCAGCTCTGTGGGGCATCAGTATTGCCTGGCAGCGAGCAGAGTGGACCTTTATCCCTGGGCTGCTGCACACCATGGGCATGAGGGAGGACACAGGTCTGTAAACAGTAAAGGACAGTCACTGCGGTGGGGGTCCACGCCCCCGCTGACCCCACCTGGCATTGGGGAAGAAATAATCATGAGAGGCAGCAGTGATAACCCCCCACCCCGCCCATCCTCTCCAGGCACCTATGAAGATGGGGAGAAGCCCCCTGTCCCCTGCCTGCGGGTCTCCAGAGCCCTGGATCCCAAGAGCCCTGGACGCAAGTACTTCCTGCCCCAGTAAGTGGGGTCTCTGGAAGGGGCAAGCAGGAGAGGAGGGCTTTGCCACTGAGGGTGGTGGGAGGCCATTCGGGACCAGGGGCTGGGGGCTTGCATGCCAGTGACAGGCCTGTGCCCCGGCAGGGTAGTGGTGACCCTGAACCCCCAGGTCAGCAGCGCACAGTGGGAGGTGGCCCCGGAGAAGGGAGAGGAGCTGGAGCTGTCGGCCGAGAGTCCATGCGAGCTGCGGGAGCCCGAGCCCTCGCCCTTCTCCTCCAAGAGGACGATGTACGAGACAGAGGAGGTGAGGCCCAAGGCGTCTCAGAGGTGGCTGTGGGCCAGGGAGCAGGCCTCCCTGGGGCACCAGGTGATGTGACTTGGCACCAGTGAGAATTTCATCTCTTCTATCATCTTGGGTCACTGGGAGTCGCAAGCACTCCAGCCTGTGGGGCCGGGAGAGAGAGCACTGCTGAGGGCAGGCCCTGGTGGCTGTGGATCTCCATCAGGAAGACCAGGAACCTATCCCCTCAGCTGTTTATCAGCCATGTACACTTGGGCCTCAGGATCCTCTTCTCTGAAGCTGATGAGGGTTGAGTGAGAGGCAGTTAAGGGCCTGGCCTCTGTCCAAACGGCCTGGGTTCAAATCCAGACTCTCCCACTCAGTGGCTGTGTCATCCTGGGGAGTCGCCCACCCTCTTGGAGAGTTACCTACAGATGAGTTTCCTCATCTCATAGGCCTGTTGTGGATAAAAGGGTTTCCCATACCTGAGGCCCTCAGAGCAGGGTTGGCACATGGTCGATGCTTCGCACGAGAGGGCTGTCAGACAGCCCCGCAGAGAAGGGCTTGTGTGTATGAATGAGTGAATGAGAATGAGTGAATGGTGGGAAGTCAGGATGCAGGCCTGGGTGATTCCCAGCCATCTCTCAGATGCCTTTCCCCGCCCCCCATCCAGATGGTGATTCCTGGAGACTCTGAGGAGATGAGAGCCTTCCAGAGCCGGGCCCTGGCGCTGTCGCGCTGCAGCCTGGAAGTGGTCCTGCCGAGTGCCCACGTCTTCCTGCCCAGCAAGGAGGTCTACGAGAGCCTGTACAACAGGTGGCGACACGGGCAGGGAGGGGGCTGGCAAGGGGTGGGCCGGGGTGGGCCAGGCTGGGCCTCCCTCACCACCGCCGTCCATCTGTCCACCTATCTCAGGATCAACAACGACCTGCTCATGTGGGAGCCCGCTGACCTGGTTCCTGCCCCCGAGCCTGCTGCTCACCCTTCGGGCTACCCGGGCCCTTCAGGCTTCTGGCACGACAACTTCAAGATGTGCAAGTCAGCCTTCAAGCTGGGTAGGATGGGCATCCTGGTGGGGGCCCGGGGCCCCCGGAGCTGGGCAGGGCTGGGGTAGCCCTCCCAGGTGTCCTTCCCACTCGGCTCCTTGATCTCACCCCAGACTCAGACTCCGATGACGAGGATGCCCACTTCTTCTCGGTGGGGGCATCAGGCGCCCCCCAGCCTCCTGCCTCCGAGTCCCCGAGCCCTCACTCCCAGAGCACCTTCTCTACCCTGGTGACGGTGCTGACGGGTCGGATCACAGCCCTCTGTGAGACCAAGGTGAGGGCAGCCCAGGGAGAGGTGAGCCCCTGACTCCAGAGCCCCCACTGGCAGGAGAGCAAGACCGGGGGAACAGCTCCAAATTGGGAATGTGGGAAATAGGCCTCAGTGGGGGTGAGTGTAGTCTGTCCAGCCAGCTGCACTCACCCCCCACCCACTGGCCCACCCGTCCCGATACGCCCCATCATCCAGTTACTAGCGCCTGCTGTGTGAGGCAGGGGTCCACATTGGCACCATTGGCTGCTAGGAGGCAGGCAGAGCTGGGATGACTCTTCTGGCAAAAGCAGCAAGTGCTGCCCTGGGCCTCTGGCAGAGTCTGGGTAGAGGCTGGAGCTGACCCTCATGAGTCAGGGCTCCAGGAGGCCCCCTCATCCCTGAGGGTGGGGCAGCGGCGGGGTGCAGCTGGTGGGGCCAAGCCACGTGCTGTGTCTGCAGGACGAGGGCGGGCAGCGGCTGGAGGCCGTGCACGGGGAGCTGGTGCTGGATGTGGAGCAAGGCACCATCTTTAGCGTCACTCAGTACCGCGGCCAGCCAGGACTCGGCTACTTCTGCCTCGAAGCCGAAAAGGCAACACTCTACCATCGAGGTGTGAGGGCTGGAGGCCAGTCGCCTTGGGGTCTCTAGGGTCCATGGTCAGGGGTGGGGGCTTGCAGGAGGGCTGTGGGCCCTGGGTGGAGTGGGCGATCAGCCGGCTTGGCAGGGGCTCACCAGATGCCTCCCCAGCGGCCGTGGATGACTACGAGCTGCCCAGTCACCTAGAGCTGCCCAGCTTCGCTCCTCCAGCCCAGCTGGCCCCAACCATCTACCCATCGGAGGAAGGGGTGACTGAGCGAGGAGCTTTGGGCCCCAAGGGCCAGGGCCGCGTCCCCCACATGCTGTCCACTGCTGTGCGCATCCACCTGGACCCCCACAAGAACATCAAGGTACAGCCACACCTGCTCTGGCCCACCCACTTGGCTGGGGCAGCTGCCTCCCTGGTGCATGGCGGGCTGGGCTCCCACTGCACTGACTGTGCCCCCCCCCCCCAGGAGTTCCTGGTGACACTGCGGCTGCACAGAGCCACCCTGCGCCACTACATGGCCCTGCCAGAGCAGAGCTGGCACTCCCAGGTGAGGGAGGGTGCCATGGTGGGCAGGTCTCTCGGCTGGGAGGAGGCGGGTGTGAGGGGCATGGCCTGGGCTGAAGCTGGCTTTCCTGGGCAAGGGCTGTGGTAGGCAACTGATGGGCAGCATATAGGGAGCTGGCTGGTTAGAGGAGGAAGGAAGCTCCCATCCTCACCGCCCCTTCCGCCCTGGCCCCTAAAGCTGCTGGAGTTCTTGGATGTGCTGGATGACCCAGTGCTGGGCTACCTGCCCCCGACGGTCATCACCGTCCTGCACACACACCTCTTCTCCTGCGCCGTGGACTACAGGTACCCAGGCTGGGCGGGCCGGGGCCGGGGCCGGGGCCGGGCTCTTATGCGTAAGGAGCCTGCCCCAACTCCAATGTGACCCCCAGGCCCCTCTACCTCCCTGTGCGTGTCCTCCTCACCGCCGAGACCTTCACTCTCTCCAGCAACATCATCATGGACACCTCCACCTTCCTGCTCAGGTATGCGGGCTGCTCCCCCACTCCCCCACCCCCCTACGTCCAGCGGGACTGCAGCTGCCACTCCCCCATGCTCCTGCCTGCCTGCTGTGTGTCCTCTGAGCTTTTCTGTTCATTCAGGTTAATGATCCCTCCCTTAGGAACTCCTGGAGGGTGGTTGGACCTCAAATCAGAGCCTTAAAAAAAGCATTTGTGGGCTCTGACCTGATCATTTCCCACTGGTGGTTGTCCTGAGGATGTGAGCATAAGAGAGGTGGAATGCGCGCCTCTGCGCTGTAACTTCAAACAGCCAAAACTTCCAAACAATCTAAATGCCCTTAAATTACAACCTGGCTCGGTAAACATGGCCCACCCAACCATTAGTTATGAAGCATAACTGAAAAATACGGGGAAATGCTTTAGTACAATAATTACTGAAGAAGGCAGGATGGAAAACTACGTATGTTTTAAAAAACAGATTTATGAGGGGGTATTTATATACATCTATGTGGCTTCATAGAAAAGACTGGAAGGAAAAGTATGGTACTTTTTGCAGAATTTGGGTGCGGGCTTATGAGGGATTCTCCTTTTCTTTTTTATTGCTGTATTCTAAAATGTCTTCAAGGAGCTTGCGTTATGTTGCCATTAAAATAAGGACTTAGTTTAAAAGAATAGGGAATGTTGTTGGGGGAAAACAGGACACTTCCGTCCCGGGGCTGCTGTGAGGCCTCAGTCAGGCGGAGGAGCCGGAGCACGTGGAGAATGAACGAGAAAGTGCTGCCGGCCCCGGCGAGCACCTGCTGTCTGGGCCTGTGGCGCAGGAGACCCGGCCTGGTCTCCCGCAGTACAGACAAGAACGCCCGGGCCAGAGAGGGCCCAGCACTAGTTTCTTGTGGGCTTGGGAGCCCCCCCCACCCCCGCTGGCTCCCGTGGAGCTGCCGCCTGCAGCGGCTCCTGGGCCCTTCTCAGCCCTGTCCCCCACCAGGTTCATCCTCGACGACTCGGCCTTGTACCTGTCCGACAAGTGTGAGGTGGAGACCCTGGACCTGCGGCGAGGTGGGCAGGGCCCGGGCGGGGCTCCCTCCCCATGAGATGTGCTCACCCGGCGGTTGGCTGGGTTCTCAGCCCCCACACACGTGTGCACGCCCAGTGGGGGCACCGGGGCCGGGAGTGGGGAGGCAGTGGGAACTTCTCCCACCTTCTGCTGCAGATTACGTCTGTGTCTTGGACGTTGACCTCCTGGAGCTCATGATCAAAACCTGGAAGGGGAGCACCGAGGGCAAACTGGTGAGTGTGGCGGTCACCCAGGGTCCCCCAGCCAGAGCAGGCAACACGTTCCAGGGAGGCTTCAGGACATCACCCTTTCCCCACGCACCATCTCTCCTCTTCTACTCGCTGGGCCTGGGCTCAGGTCATGGTCACTGCCTGCCTGTCCCATGCTGGGCTGTGGTTGTTGGCCCCCTGGAAAGGACCAGGTCCACCATGTGTGTCCCCCACTGTGAGCCCCGCCACCAGAGGGCAGCTGCGGTCAGCGCAAAAGCAGGGCCTCACGAGTCGGACAGCCTTTGTGGGTCCCCAAATTCCTCACTTGTAAGTGGAGATAATAGGCTGAGGTCAGGGAGAAAGCAGCCTGGGGAGCTGGCCCAGCCTTCGGGTGGGGTAGGGGTGCTCTGGGGCCAGCGGCACACAATCAGGCACCCAGGTTGGACTGGGCGAAGCCCTTTGTGCAAGGAGCGCACTCCTGCTTCTTCCAGCGGCCCTGGGCAAAGCCCCTTTCACCCTCTGCACTCAGTATGCCCGTCCATTCAGTGGGGTTGTTGGGCAGGCTGACACACCCAGGGGAGGCCCAGCGGGGCCTATCTATGTGTGGTGGGCATAGAGCCTGGGCTGATGGCGTCCCCACCCCACCCCGCCCCCACAGAGCCAGCCACTGTTCGAGCTGCGCTGCTCCAACAACGTGGTGCACATGCACAGCTGTGCCGATTCCTGCGCCCTGCTGGTCAACCTGCTCCAGTACGTAATGAGTGAGGGCGACCTGCACCCCCCACCCCGGCCCCCCAGCCCCACGGAGATCGCCGGCCAGAAGGTACAGGTGAGGCCTGGCCACACAGGCTACCAGAGCTCTGCCAGGCCCCCTCCCCTGCCACATCCCCCAGGGGCCTGGAGATGAGGGAGCCCTGGGCCCCACCCCCCCCTTCCTGTCACTCATTCACCGCTCCTCCCCTGCCTGGCCCAGCTCTCCGAGAGCCCTGCCTCCCTGCCCTCATGCCCCCCAGTGGAGACGGCCCTCATCAACCAGCGGGACCTGGCCGACGCCCTCCTGGACACCGAGCGCAGCCTGCGGGAGCTGGCCCAGCCTTCAGGTGGGGTGGGGGGTGCTTTGGGGCCTGCAGACACAATCAGGCACCCACGTCGGCCACCCCCTCCGAACGGCCTTTCTCTCCCGCAGGTGGCCCCCTCCCTCAGGCCTCGCCTGTGTCGGTGTACCTATTCCCAGGTGAACGGAGTGGGGCCCAGCCCCCCTCACCCACTGTTAGGGCTCCCGCTGGCAGCTTGGGGTCCCGCCCAGAGGCCAAGGAAGATGAAAAGGAAGCGGAGGACGATGGAGACACTCTGGACAGTGACGAGTTCTGCATCCTTGACGCTCCTGGCCTGGGCATCCCCGTGCGTGGTGGGCAGGCGGCGCGGGCCAGGAAGGGGTGGGAGAGGGTAGCGCGGTTTCATGCCCCTCTAGGGCTCCTGCTGTGAGAGGCAGGAAGTGGTCACTGTCATTGGGGAGGTGGGGCTGGGAGGGTCGCCTGGGGAGGCTGCCCTGACTCCGGGCTTGGAAGGAGCGAGTGGATTTCCCGAGGAAGAGAGAAGGCACGGCATCTGGGGCAGGGGGGCGGGCCATCAGGTGGATGAGGAGCAGCGTGGTTAGTGGGAGGGTGAGGAGAGCCAGGGGCTGCAGGGGCGCTGACCTCCTGGGCCCACGTGCCAGTGGGAATCTCCAAACTCACTGTCACATATGAGCAAGACCTTAGTCCCGGGGAGAAAGGGCCAGCAGAGCGAGGGGCACTCAGGCTCCCCCTGGACAGGGCCCTCAGACATATTCCCTGGGCACTGTGGCCCGCGAGAGTCATCTTTCATCAGAAACAGGGAGGGAGGCATGAGGATGGAGGAGAAATGGGGGGCGGCCTAGACTAGGAGAGGTGTCTGTGCCACCTGGATTCACATGGCCTCCTCCCTGCAGCCCCGAGATGGGGAGCCCGTGGTGACGCAGCTGCATCCCGGCCCCATCGTCGTGCAGGATGGGCACTTCTCACGGCCACTGGGCAGCACGGACCTGCTGCGGGCGCCCGCCCACTTCCCGGTGCCCAGCAGCCGCGTGGTGCTGCGTGAGGTCTCGCTCGTCTGGCACCTCTATGGGGGCCGAGACTTTGGCCCCCACCCCGGCCACAGGTGAGGAGGAGCAGGTACAGGTGGCCACTGTGGCATGGTGGCCCACTCACCCAGGAAATGGGGTCTGGACTGGGGTCCAGCTCTGACCTTCAGGCGCTGGTAACCTTGAGCCAGATGCTTGCCTCCTCGCTGGCCTCAGTTCCTCCTCGCTTGCCCTGCCCACCTGCCAGGGCTGAGGCCAGAGAGGGTCCCTGGCCTCAGGCTGAAGGACCTGCTTGAAGGGAGGGGGCAAAGGAAGGGGCTTCCCCTGAGTCCATTTGTCCCCTGTCCCTCTTCCCAGAGCCAGAGTCAGCCTCACGGCCCCCAGGGGCTCCCCTTCCCGCTCTTCTGGCCCCAACCGGCCGCAGAACTCCTGGCGGACGCAGGGGGGCAGTGGGAGACAGCACCATGTCCTCATGGAGATCCAGCTCAGCAAGGTGAGCTGGGGACTTGGGCTGCAGAAGGCCAGCCAGGGCGGGGGACAGGGGCCTCTTGTCCCTGCCGTTCAGCCAGTGCTTCACTCCACGGGAGCTCGCTGTGGCCCCTGGTTGTGCACCAGCTCCTGTGTTTATGGAGTGGCCGCTATGCTGCATCCCGGGTGCTGTTCTAGATGCTGGATACGGTGACGGGCAAAGCCCTGGCCTCCTGTCACTGGCACCGTAGTGGAGGGAGTAGGATAGACCGAGTCTGTCAAATGTGATGAGTGCTCGGGAAAGTGAGCAGGGAGGGGCAGGAGGGTCCTCGTGGAAACGTGCTCTTTGCACGAGGACCTGAGGAAGTGAGCCGGGAAGGGCTTCTCAGGAGGAGGACACAGCGAAGGCTGGGAGCTGGGAGCGTCCCTGCCGTGTTCCGGAAGCAGCGAGGAGGCCAGCGAGCCTGGAGCTGAGCAGGGAGGACAACAACAGGAGACGAGGCCAGAGATCCTGCCGGGACGGGCCGACAAGGGCCCTGCAGGCCACGGATGGTTTTGGTTTTTACTCAAATGAGATGTAGTCAGCACGCAACAGTGGCCATGCAGGGCGGTGGCAGCAGAGCGGGCAAGAATGGTCAGATTCTGGAGAGATCATGATGGTGGGAGCACAGGTTGGGCTATTGGAGTGGACGTGCATGAGAGAGAGAGAGAGAGAGCGGGTCAGGCTGACCTGAGATCGGGCACGTGCAGGTACCGCTTGCTGTGGGCGAGCCTGCGCAGCCCCACCCCCCAAGCTCACAAGAGCTGTTGTTGCTGAGAACTCTGGGATGTACTTTGGAGCACTGGCTGGGGCTCTCGGAGCACTGAGGGGCCGGCGAGCCGGTGCCGGGGGAGAGGCAAGGGCCTGAAGCTGAGGAAGGCCCTGCCCCGTTCAAGGGGCCGGAGAGAGGCCAGCGCACTGGCATAGCAGGAGCAAGGGCAGAGGGCAAGGCCTTGCGGGGCCATGGTGAGGAGTTTGCAGGCTCGAGATGGGCAGGCACATCCTTTACAAAGATCCCCCTGGTGTGCGGAGAAGGGGCTGGAGGGAACAAGCAGGGTAGCCATCCAGGGGAGAGCTGACAGCAGCCCCAAGACCAGGTGGCAGCTGCGGAGTGACAGTATTGCACACAGATTGGAGAGATGCTTTGAGGAAGCAAAACCAACAGGCATGGTTGATGGAGAGGCGGGAGGGCGAAGCCTGGACCAAGGTTTGTGCTTAGGATGACGGGGGGACGGGTGCCGCTTAGGTGATGGGAAGGCTATGGGAGTGGGGGAAGTGGTCCGTTGTGGTTCATGTGTTTGAAATGTTCAAAAAGTTTGAAATGACTGTGAGATGGCCATGTGGAGGTGTCCTGGTGGCAGCCACTGGGGCTGAGACGGGGCCGGGGGCAGGAAGGGTGGCTGGAGAGGGGGGCCTGGGGCAATCCCCTCCTCCGTGTCTGGCCCTGCCTGCCTGGCTCAGGCCTCTGTCCGCCCCTCAGGTAAGCTTCCAGCATGAGGTGTACCCAGCGGAGCCAGCCACAGGCCCCACAGGCCCCGCAGCCCCTGGCCAGGAACTGGAGGAGCGGCCACTGTCCCGCCAGGTGTTCATCGTGCAGGAGCTCGAGGTCCGCGACCGGCTCGCCTCCTCCCAGATCAACAAGTTCCTATACCTACACACGAGCGAGCGGATGCCGCGGCGCGCCCACTCCAACATGGTATGGGCCACCCTGCCGTCCGCCCTGGGCTGGGCATGGGACCCTGGAGCCACGTGTGCATGCACACACGTGTATGTACACAAACACACCCAGGTTGTCTGGGAGGCTGGCGGGGCTTGGGGGGCTCAGCTGAGGGAACAGCACGTGCAGGTGCAGGACTGGCTGGGCGAGCGGTGGGGCGCGGGCCCAAGGCCCAGCAGACACCCGGAGCTTGCCCTCTGCCCCCAGCTCACCATCAAAGCGCTGCACGTGGCCCCCACGACCAACCTGGGTGGGCCTGAGTGCTGCCTCCGAGTCTCACTGATGCCCCTGCGGCTCAACGTGGACCAGGTGAGTGGGCTGGGCTGGGGCGGAGCCCCAGGGGAACGCCGCTGCCTCTGAGCCCCTGAGTCTGAGCCGCTCCTCCCCACGCTCCTCCCCGCGCAGGACGCCCTGCTCTTTCTCAAGGACTTCTTCACCAGCCTGGTGGCCGGCATCAACCCCATGGTCCCGGCGGACGCCTCTGCTGAGGGTGAGAGGCTGGGCCAGGGAGGAGAGGGTCCACACCTCCTGCCTCCTGGCCATGCCTGGGCCCATGCCTGGTCTCTGCCCCCCACCCAGCTCACCCTGAGACCCGAGTCCAGCCCAGCAGCCCCCAGGAAGGGCAGCCCGAGGGCGTAGAGACGACTGGCTCCCGGGAGGCCGTGGGCGGTGGACACGGCTCCTCCTCTGCTGAGCAGCAGCCCATCTACTTCAGGTAGGGCCACGGGCGGGGGGCCGGGGGCTGGGGGCCCTGGGCCAGGCTGCAGCGGGGAGGTCAGTGACCCAAGGACCCCTTTCCCCACGCCCCACCCAGGGAGTTCCGCTTCACATCCGAGGTGCCCATCTGGCTGGATTACCACGGCAAGCACGTCACCATGGACCAGGTGGTAAGTGGGGCCGTCGGGTGGGGTGGCCACATGGGCCAGACGCTCTCTGGGGTCCCCCATTCTGTGGCCTGGTCTTTGGGGGCCGAGGGGCCAGGGCTTGCATCCAGGCACCTCTGGCTGCTGAGCGGCCTCCAGGGCTCCTGTGGGCCGGGCAGGCCCTGTGCCCCATGTGTGAACCTGAGCCCCTGCCCCACCCCAGGGCACCTTTGCTGGCCTCCTCATCGGCCTGGCCCAGCTCAACTGCTCCGAGCTGAAGCTAAAGCGGCTGTGTTGTCGGCACGGGTGAGCCCTCCACACGCTCCAGCACCCCAGCCTCTCTCCAGGGTCCCCATCTTCCCTTCGCTCTGTTCCTGACAGGCTGTGTGGCCTTGGCCAAAACATCACCCCTCTGGGGCCCGTTTCTCCTCTGTAAAATGGGCAGTCATCCCTCCACTCAGGGCTGGGTGGGGTCATGGGAGGTCTTGGGGTGCCTCAGGTCCTCCTGGCCCCATGACCCCTCAGTGGGTGGCTCTACCCCACTCCACCGTCCTCTCCTCTCCCCTTGCCAGGCTCTTGGGCGTGGACAAGGTGCTGGGCTATGCTCTCAATGAGTGGCTGCAGGACATCCGCAAGAACCAGCTGCCTGGTCTGCTGGGCGGCGTGGGCCCCATGCACTCAGTTGTCCAGCTCTGTGAGTGTCTGGCTTTGGGGGCTCTTGAAACTGCCTATACCTTGGGGCAGCCTAGAAACCACCATTGGGAATAGGTGGAGGAGGTCCTAAAGCCAGGTAAATGGGGGCAGTGCAGCCTTGGGCATCTCTGACAACCCCATCCCCCCAGTCCAAGGGTTCCGGGACCTGCTGTGGCTGCCCATCGAACAGTACAGGAAGGATGGGCGCCTCATGCGGGGGCTGCAGCGGGGGGCGGCCTCCTTCGGCTCGTCCACGGCCTCCGCTGCCCTGGAACTCAGCAACCGCCTGGTGCAGGCTATCCAGGTTAGTGGCCCGGCGTCCAGAGGTGCAGGGCAGGGAGGGTCTGCTCCACGGCGCCCTGTTCCATCCCCAAAGCTCTCCTGAGGGGGGCAGTTATGGGGGACAGTCACGGAGAGGAGAGGCCAAATGACTGGCCTGGTGCCTTCTGGGACCTGCAAGCACAGCCCTGTGGGGACCCGGCAGGGTCTCTAGAGAGGAGGCTGGAGGGATAAGAGGCACCTGAGGCCCCTCACCCAGGGCACTAAGCTGGGGTGTGGCGCAGCCGGGTGAGGAGGCTGGGTGCAAAGGAGTGAGGTTGAGTGCGAGACATGGGGGCAGAGAACAGAGCAGCCGGCAGACAGAAGGCAGGTCGGCCTCGGTGAGGGGCTCACTGATAATCCGTGGGGTGAGCGTGGGGGACCCCAGGTCTCTGCTGGGGCTGCCCCCAGAGCTGGCAGGGCGGGGAGGGGCAGGACTGCGGAGGCTGCGCACTCAGGGAAGCCGCATTTGTGACACCCCACAGACTGGGTGGGGGGGACACGGACATGGTGGTCAGCAGGAGGAGGGTTTGGGTCCAGAGGACATTAGCAGAGTCCCCTCAGGAGGCATGCCGTCCACGTGAAGGCCCCTGACCCCAGGAGCACCACCATAGGGGGGACAGGGATGGGGGCTTCCCGGGCTGGCCGGGGGTCCAGCATGGTCCTTGGAGGCTGGCTCAGGGCTTAGGGGCTGCCCGGGCCAGCTCTCCTCATCTGGTGCCCTCTGTGTCCCCCCAGGCCACAGCCGAGACGGTGTATGACATCCTGTCCCCGGCAGTGCCCGTCTCCCGCTCCCTGCAGGACAAGCGCTCTGGGCGAAGGCTGCGAAGGGGCCAGCAGCCAGCGGACCTGCGGGAGGGCGTGGCCAAGGCCTATGACACGGTTCGAGAGGTGAGGCCTGCCCTGCTCCCAGTTGTCCCACACCGCCCCCCGACCCAGACCCCTGCACTGACCTCCAACCCCTACAGGGCATCCTGGACACAGCTCAGACCATCTGTGATGTGGCATCTCGGGGACACGAGCAGAAGGGGCTGACGGGCGCTGTGGGGGGCGTGATCCGCCAGCTGCCGCCCACGGTGGTGAAGCCGTTCATCCTAGCCACCGAGGCCACGTCCAGCCTGCTCGGGGGGATGCGCAACCAGATCCTGCCCGACGCACACAGAGACCACGCTCTCAAGTGGCGCTCCGACGAGGCCCAGGACTGAACGCCAGGCACCCGGGACTCAAGGGTGCTGCCCGCCCACGGAGCCGGGCAGGCTGGGCCCTCAGGGGAAGGACCGGGAAGGACCCTGCCCGGCCCGCTGCTGCCAATCGCTGTGAGAATGGGGCCTCCCTGCCTGGGGCCTCGGGCCTGTCTGCACTTTTCCTCTGGGGAGAAAGGACACTGCCCCCGACCTGGGCCCACACTGCTGCCCCGTCCCAGGACAGAGGCTTCAGACCCTCGGACACAACCCCGCTCAGCCAGTGTCTTTCTGTGCCTGGGGGGTGGTCGGGGGACAGACACCGTGTGGTTCAATGTATTATTTTTAAGCTCCTTGAGCGTGTGGCTCAGTGTCTGCATGAAGTGGAATAAACTGTGCCACCGCCAGTCCCCTGGTCCTGCGTACCTGCCCCGCCCTGGCCTCCATCTCCGTACCCACCACCTCCCATGTCACCACCTGGGGTCACCATCCCCTCCCTGCCCGCCCAGCAGGTTAACCCCAGCCCCCCCACCTCTGACCCCGCAGCCAGCCGCCCACCCCAGCACTCCTTCCCTCGGCCGCCCTGCCTCTCGGTGCTGGGCTCCTCCTCGCCACTCCCAGGGTGCCGCTGTCCTGGCCCCACTTCTGACGTAAGGGAGCTGAGTGAGTCAGGAGAGGAATGGCCCTGGGAGTCTGCCTCGCCCAGACCGCATTTCTTGGCTCTCTCCCTGCAGGAGCCCAGGGTCCAGCCTCACCTGGGGTGGGGTGTGAGGGCACAGCTAGGGGGACGCTGGACCGGAGCAAAGGGCTGGGCTCTGGGGTGCCCCAGGGAGGCCCAGACGCTGCCTGTGTGACCGGAGGCTACACCCTTGGTCTCTGAGCCCCAGGCCCTCCTCTCATCCCTCTGTGCTGGCCCCAAGAGGCTGCTCCTGCCATCCCCAGCCGGCTTTCCAGGTGATGGGGGTCTCCACCCTGGGGTCCGGGCACTGTGGCCGGAAGGGGTCCTGGGGCGTGAGCTCAGGAGTGTTCGTGGGATGGGAAATGCCCATTGTCTGCCCCCCCAACATTGTTTCTTGCGGACAAGCAAGAAGGGGCTGCTCCCATCATGCCCCACCCCCCAGGAGCGCTGCACTGAGGCGGGTGGGGAAACAGAGGCTCGGGTTAAGAGACAGATGTGGAGAACCCTCACCTTGCTGGGTCATCTGCAGACCCCTCAGGGCTTAGCAAAGGTCCCCCAGCTCCCCTTTCTGTCCTGGTGTCCCCTCTGAGGGAGACCTGGGCATTAATGAGCCGGTCACAAGTTGGTCCCGGTGGACCCCAGGGTCCTCGCTGCCCACGGTCACTTGGGGTGGAGGGAGAGCAAGGGAGGGGTGGGGCCCGAAGGGTCTGCACCACGGGGAGAGGCGAGGGGGCCTGGCCACTGCTTCCTGGATGGCGCCCCGCCCGCCTGGGCACAGTCCAGAGACTCCATCATGCCCTTTGAACCCCACCGCAATGGGTACTGACAGGCGGCGGGACAATCATTAACCGCCACCAGGGGCTGGGCCAACGGCACAAAAGGCGCTGGGTCCAGGGTGTCCCCACTTCCTCCTTGTGCCCTGAGGGCCAGCCAGGCGCCCAGGTAAGAGTCGGCCCGGGGTCAGGCCCCTGCAGCCCTGGGCTCCGGAGCCCAGCCCACCTTCTGCAGGGTCCCCAGCCTCCGAGGAAGAAAGGACGGGACCCAGACCACCGCTGGGTGACCCGGGCAAGTCCCTCCCAGCCCTGGGCCTCAATTTCCACCTGTGAGATGAAGGGGCCAGGCCTCCTGATTGGGTGGCGGCATTGCCGTTGCCGCTGCCTCCGCCAGGCCAGCGCTCAGTCTGGCCTGGGCGCCTTCAGGACGGGCTGCTGGGCTTTGGGGGCGGGGGTGTCACCAGCTATGGTTCTTCATTCACAGGCCTGTCCTCCCATGAGAGGACTCCTGCCGGGGGACCCCAGCCCTCCTTGACTGCGTCCCAAGAGGGAGGGTACCACTTCAGGGAGGCTGCCAGGCAGGATGGACCTCAAGGCCCTGCTCTGTGACCTTGGGCAGCCTCCTTTGCCTCTCTGGGCCGGTTTCCACTGCTGGGAAAAAGGAGCATGGCCCAAGTCCACTCTAAAAGCTCAGATTTCCAGCTCCCCTTCCTCTTTAGAAGCTTTGGGGTCTCCGAAATGTCCCCCAGGCTGCAGCAGGACTGGCATTGGAGCCTGTCACTGAAGCCTCTGGGGGCAGAGTCTGCCGGGGGGATGAGAACACACTTTGTGGGAGAGGGTCTGCTCCCCGGGGGCCTGGGCCAGCTCAGGGACCCCAGCCAGCAGCTCCTTCCTCTCCCCACAGCAGAGACAGACCCAAAGGTTGGAGGGTGGCTTCCCACCAGTCTAGGCCAGAGTGCAGGACGGCCTCACAAGCCCGGATTTGCACATGAGGGACCAGCAGCCGCTCAGAGAGGTTCAGCCACCTGCTCAAGGTCGCCCAGCTCCCAGGCGCCTGCTGGCTCTCAAGCCGCCAAGGTGCTGAGTGTCCTTCCAGACGGATGGTTGCTGACAGCATCTTTTCAGTTCCCTGTTCTCCCCCCACATCTGCTCTTCTCTGCTCCTATTTGCTGTTCCTGTCCAGTTCCCTGCTGCCCCCCTCATGTTTCTCTTTGGGCCTCTGCCTCACTCTCCCACTGTCCCTGTCTCCCCTCCACCCCCCACCCTGGTCTCATCTCCAGCTTCTCACACGTGGCCCACACTCAGGAACCTGGGAACTCGGAGGTCCCTGGAGACCAAGAGACGCCCAGCCATCGCTCGCTGTCCCTCTGCCCTGTGGCTGCGGCAGGAAGGGTGGCCAAAGGTCAGAGGGTGAGGCCACAGCCGCCGGACCTGGAACTGGGGCCCGGCTCTGGTTGGGAAAGAAATGAGGAAACAAGGAACTGGGGGACTGAGGGTGTGGGGGTGTCAGAGGGGCAAAGGCTGCCCAGAGGCTGTAAACGGGAGCCACTCCCGGCTTTACGAGCGGAGCTGGGGTTGAGACTGGACTTCGCCCAGAGGAGTGCTGGCTTCAGACTCCGGTGTGAGCCCCGGATGATAAGGAGCTTCAATAAAATGAGGACGCAGGGGGCCCAGGTGGGTGGGCAAGGGGTCCTCCCTGGACCTCTCCCAAGGGGAGATGCCAGGCGGGCAGGGCCCAGGCCTCCAGTGGGCTCCCACCCCCTGTAACAGCAACTCCATGTGGAAGTGCCCACTGGTTCCAGTGGGGCTGCTGTTATCTGGGGCGGGGGCCAGGGTCTACGCAGGAGGAGAGGCCGCCGCCGCCGCCCAGCAGACCGGCAGGGGCCTCTGAGGCCGTGCTCGCAGGCCCAGGGTGGCGCAGGGTGGCGAGGTGTCAGCAGGCTGCAGAGACCGAGTGCACAGGGCTCTGACCTATGAATTGACAGCCAGTGCTCTTGTCTCCCTCTGGCTGCCAATTCCATAGGTCACAGGTATGTTCGCCTCAATGCCAGCCACCAGGACCTGCGGGGAAGGGGCGGGGCCGGGGGGCAATGAAGTGGGCAATGAAGACTTGCTACCCCAGTGCAGCACCCAAGGCCTGCCCCCCTGCTGTCTCATTCCCCTCTTGGGAGCCTGAACTGCTTTAGGTCCCCACATATACTGACTGTGCCATAGCATGCCTCTGTGCTTTGCCCATTCTGTTCCCTCTGCCTGGAACACCCTTCCCAGCTTTTTTGCCAGTCTCGCTTCCTAACCATTCCAAGCTCTGCCCAAGCATTTGCTACCTCCAGGAGGCCTTCTTGAAACCCACTTGAAGCTAAGTGCCCACCCGGGCACCCCCACCACCCTGTGCTTCGCCTGAGCACTGTACGCACGCGATGTTTCCGTCCTCCCCGCCACCTGTGGGCCCCAGTCTGTGCTGGAGCACCCCCTCCCCGGGACAGGACCCTGAGCCTGCCCCCTCCTCTGCCCCATCTCTCTCCTCCTTCCTGCCAGTCTCGTCTGCCTGCAGCACAGCCGCGACCCCCAGGCTCCCTGTGCAGTTGTGGCTGCCGTTGGGGCAGGCAGCCGAGTGGACAGGCCCCCACCCCTGCCCCAGCTTCCCACGACAGCCTCACTCCCGCCTGGTTTTTATGCAAAGGGGTTCCGGGGAAATTTTCATATGAATAAAAGTGTTCAGGGGCTGGCGCAGTGGCGCAGCGGTTAAGTGCCCCATTCTGCTTTGGCGGCCCGGGGTTTGCCAGTTCGGATCCCTGGTGCGGACATGGCACCGCTTGGCAAGCCACGCTGTGGCAGGCGTCCCACATATAAAGCAGAGGAAGATGGGTGGAAGTGATTCTTGAGCCCTTTCTGCGTGCTGGGCACTCGCATACCTCATTCACCTAGAATCATCTTGGCAACCTGGCAAGGCAACTGTGGCAAACCTGTTTGGGAGATGAGGACACAGGCTCAGAGAGGGTGAGCATCTTGCTAAAGTCACAAAGCAGGTCGGACCTTGCAGCTGACAAGGTCCAGACTACTGCTTGGGTCCCTGCGACACTGTCACTCGCCCCTTCCCACATGTGGCTTTGCTCACACTGCCCTGTCAGCTCTGGATCCCTGGGCTCCCTTCCTGTGCTGAGGCCCACCTCAGACGCCCCTGCCATGACTCCGCAGGGTCTGTTCCCCCTCCTCCATGGCAGTGGACCACTCCCACCGCCCCTTATCTCAATCCCTGCAGGGCTGAGAGCTCTGGGCGCTTATCTTATCCTCCTGCTGGTCCCAGCCTCCTTGAGGGCAAAGTCCACGACTCATTCACCCTCCGGGGGAAGTGATCCCCCCAGTTCCTCCTCCACCTACCTGCAGAGTCAGACGGCTCTCAGAGCCCATGTCCCCACTCATGGGCAAGGCAGACCCAGCTCCCCCGACCCACTCCTTGAGAGCCGTAACCTCTGGCCTTTTCCCGGTGGCCCCTGGGCCTTTGCACATCTTGCCTCATCTGGATCCGGCTCTTACTCCCTCTCGAGATCTCCAGGACGCCTGCCTGCCCCCCCACATACACACACACTGGGGTTGCCTTCACCCCCCGCCCCCCACTCAAGGGCTCCCATGATGCTCTGTGACCTCTCTCAGAGCCCCCATCACACCCCATCACCATTACCTGGCCATTCCTCCGAGCCTGGAACCCCTGGGAGCAGGGGCCATTGACTTTTTGTTTCCTGTAGCCTCAGAGGCTGGCACAGAGGAGGTGCTTAATAAATGCATGCTGGACCTCCACTGAAGAGAATCAATTTGTACTCTTTTCAGGTTCTCTTTTGACATAAATTTCTATACATTTTGCCACAGGACTATCAACGTGCTTGAATTACAGAGTCTGGCTCAGGCCTGGCTGGGGTGTTGAATAATTTGCGGGAATGTCCCCTATTTCCTCTCATTTGGAGAGAGGGGCACGGACCACGGTAGGGGGCCTTTCCATCTCACATTCCAGAATATGTTCTTTAGGCAACAGAGTCCTGGAAAGTCTAAGTAGGAGGGTACCCAGATGACACTGAAGGGGGCAGGCTTGGAGACGGACAGTGGGAGAGAGTCCCATGAGGGGCCAGAGTTTATGTGAAATATGGCAAGGTTGTTGAGAAGAGGCAAGACAAGAGAAATTGTGGGGGGTTAGAGGAGAAGAAAGCCGGCTAGTGGGATGCAATGACAGGTTCAAAGATGAGCAGACGATGAGGTCCCATATCTGTTTCTTGGCTGCACAGACCGATGAAGAAGCCCTGAAAACAGGAGGACCAACTATAATGGAGTCAGGAAAGTCATATTGTAATTCACGTTGTTAGGAGGTATTATGTCGAGATCTCCCCACAATTCACATAGTACTTTAGCAGTTTTCTCAACACCATTTATCCAGTAATGCTACCTGTTTATAATGACTTGGGAGACTCGGCAGCCACTCCAGGTATTTCAAAGAGAGGGGCGCATTAAAGGACATTGGGCACCAGTGTGTTGTTAGGCTGCAGGGGCCAAGAGAGGAAGGTGACGTTAGAAAACGAACGAATGAATGAATGAATGCACCTCCGAAGGACCGACCACATGCGAGATTGAAGATCTCGGGAGAAGAGGGGCATCAGAGGCCTGGAGCCGTCAGCAGAGGGCCCGCAGGCAGGAGGCCTTCAGTAAACGCCGGCCATCGTCCTCATCACCGTCACTACACACACGTGAAACGACGCTGCTGACAAGGCGTCTTGGGAGCGTGTGCACACGAGCTCCAACCGCGCCCGGCGGCCGAGGGGGAAGGAGCGGTCAGGGTTGGGCGGGCTTGATCAGAAAGGCTCCCCGAGAGGGGTGAGTTTGAGCCCAGCTTTGGCTGGGGTGAAGCCCAGGAAGAGCGGTCTTGAACGCTGGAGGAGGAAGGAATGACGGGGACAAAGGTGCAGAAAGGGGAAGGAGGCGTGGGGCGGCGGGCGAGCCTGCGCTTCCGCAAGCCTTACTCCCCGCGGCCACCAGCAGGGGGCGCGCCGGGCCGCATCCCGCCAGAGCTGGGCGGGGCCAGCCCCCCCCCATCCTGTCGCATCCCGCCCCCTCCCACCCTGCGCCTCCCCGGCCCGTCCCCCAGCAGCCCCCCAGGCCCCTCCAGGCTTGTCCCGCTGCTGTCAGCGCTCTGCTCAAAGTGGCAGGTCCCTGGCGCTCGCCGTGCACCTCCCGCAAAGTGGGGTTCCTGCTGGGACCCTTACAGCTGTTACGTGTGTATAAAACGTAAAAATACAGTGTCTATTTGTATCATTATAAAATGAGTCCCTGTGTAACTACCATTCAAGTGAAGAAAACATCTCCGCGCTCCAGGGCCCCCCTCCCCAGATGTGTCCTCCCAGGTGACCCTCCCCAGGTAAGCACAGCACTGACCTTGATGGCAGCGACTTCCTTGCCTTTCTCTGCAGTTCTCCACCCATGTGCGCAGCCCCAAACATTGTGTGTTCATTTTGCCCAGGTTTGTAGTTACATCAGTGGAACCCGTGGCCCTATCCAGCCGGGTCCACATGGTTGCTGGAGCCACCGTTTATGCTCGTTCATTCGGGGTTCCATTGTGTGAATGGAATATGGTTGATTGATCCATTTTACTATAATAGACTTTGGTGCTGCTGGGTCAGGAGGCAGCAAATAGATTATCGGACCAGGCCACAGGGTGCCTGAAGGAGGGGTACCTTGTCACAGGCCTCTTTCTTTTGCCTTTTGACAGTTATGAAACCTTCAGAACAGTTGCAAGAAAAGTACAGTGAACACCCATATACCCTTCCCTCAGATTCACCAACACAGCCGTGAACATTTAGCTACATTTGCTCTCTCACTCTCTCACATACACACACACATAAATCTCTTTCTGAACCATTTGGGAGTAGGTTGCATAGGTCATGACCCTTCACCCTTATATATTTCAACATGTATCTCCTAAGCAAAATGACATCTCTTACACAACCACAATACAGTTGACAAATTTAGGCATGTGACAGTGATGCAATATGGCCATGGGTCGCTTAACGACGGGACACGTTCCAAGAAATGCGGGTTTGTCGCTGTGCGAACACCGTAGAGAGCACTTAGACAAACCAAGACGGTGCGGCCGAATTCACACCTGGGCTGGATGGTACCAATCTGGCTGGACCACCGTCATAGACATGGTCTGTGGTTGAGCGAAACGTCGTTACGCAGCGTGTGACTGCACTAGGCGCTAATACGCGTCCACTTTCGAATATCTCTTGTCCCAATAAACTGGGACGCGCCTCACACCTGGTTGCCAGGTCTCTCATCTTCTTCAGTCTGGACTATCTTCACCCTTTCTTCGTTTTTCAAGACCTTGACATCCGTGGGGAGTACAGGCCAGTTCTTTTGTAGAATGTCCCTCAGCTTTTTTTTTCCCCTTTTCCCCCCAGTTAAGAAAATCAAATATGTCCATCATATAAAATTTGGACAATATAGAAAAGTAAACAAAATTGCCGCAGCAACTCTGACGCAAGGCTAGCCCTGCTGACACTTCCTGTAAACACTTGAGGAAGTGGCCGTGCCGTTCTGGGCGCTCCAGGCGTGAACATTGAATCCGGCGAGGTAGGTGCTTTCCTTTGCCCCATTTCACAGCTGCTTCCGGGGGCCTTGAGTCTTGCTAAAGATCACAGTCGGTAGGACTTCAACCTGACTGCACACTTGACCCTTATGCTACACTGCCTCTGGAGAGTGGCTGGTAATGTGTGTGTGTGTGTGTGTGTGTGTGTGTGTGTGTGTGTGTGTGTGTCAGGGTGTCTCAACCTCCGCCCTAATGACATTTGGGGCTGGATAATTCTTTTATTTATTTTTATTTATTTATTTATATTTTGAGGAAGATTAGCCCTCAGCTAACATCCGCTGCCAATCCTCCTCTTTTTGCTGAGGAAGACTGGCCCTGAGCTCACATCCATGCCCATCTTCCTCTACTTTATACATGGGACGCCTACCACAGCACGGCATGCCAAGCGGTGCCATGTCCGAACCTGGGATCTGAACCGACAAACCCCGGGCCGCTGAAGTGGAACATGTGCACTTAACCGCTGCGCCACCGGGCCGGCCCCAACATTTGAGGCCGGATAATTCTTGATTGTGGGGGGCTGTCCTATGCCTTGTAGGATGGCCAACAGCATCCCTTAGCTCCACCCACTAGATGCCAGAGCACTGCCCCAAATTGTGACCACCAAGAATGCCTCCAGACATTGCCAAATGTCCCCTGGGGAGGAAAAACTCCAGCTGAGAACCCTGTGTGTGTGTGAAGTCCGGTCACATTGTATTCAGCTTTGAAATCTGCTTTCCCAGTATTGGTACTCCATGATCACTTTAGCTTCCTTTCATTTTCTTTTTGTCTCTTGTTGAATGGCTGCCAGACAGCACCAATCAAATAAATCATTGATTGACAAAAAGACAAATCCATCGCTGTACTGGTCTTCCATTGCCGTGCAACAAATTACCACTAACTTAGTGGCTTAAAAAACAACCACTTTTTGGCTCAGGTTCTGCAGGTCCGAAGTCCAGAATCTCGAATGCTGAAGTCAGGTGCTGGCCAGGCTTAGCCCTCATCTGGGGCTCTGGGAGGAAAGTGCTTTCACGCTCAGCCTCGTTGTTGGTTGGCAGAATTGAGGTCCTTGCAGCTATAGGACTGAGGTCCCCATTTCCTTACTGGTTGTCAGCTGGGAACCGGCCTCAGCTCCTGGAGGTCATGCTCGTTCCTTTCCACGTGGCCCCTTCATCTTCAAGCCAACAGTGGCACATTGAATCCTGGTGATCTGAGTGTCTGCCTTCCTTCCTCTCCCACCAGCCAGAGAAACTCTCTGCTTTTTTTTTTTTTTTTTAAAGATTGGCACCTGAGCTAACAACTGTTGCCAATCTTTTTTTTTTTTTTTTGGTCTGCTTTATCTCCCCAAACCGCGCCCCCCCCCCCCCCGTACATAGTTGCATATCTTAGCTGCAGGTCCATCCAGTTGTGGGATGTGGGACGTCGCCTGAACGTGGCCTGACGAGTGGTGCCATGTCCGCGCCCAGGGTCCGAACCCTGGGCTGTCGCAGCAGAGCGCACGAACTTAACCACTCGGCCACGGAGCCGGCCCCAAACTCTCTGCTTTTAAAGAGCTCGTGTGATGAGGTCCGGCCACTAGGATAATCTCCTATCTAAAGTCAACTGTGCCATCGAACGTGACCCCATCATATTCACAGTCGGAGGCATTATAGCGGGTGTGTACACCAGCATAGGGAATCTTGGGGACGTCTGCGAATTCTGCCTACCACAACTACCAAACTGCAAAAGGAGCTTTTCGGCAGGAGGTCTAGGAACCAAGGGGCAGGAGGCCAGGCCGATGAACAGAAGGTGGCTTGTCCCCAGCTCTCAGAAGGGTCCCACTGCATTCCTGCCTGTGGAAAGACCCCAACATGTACTTCTGGGAGTGAACATGGAGCTTGAGGGGACACAGGCCATCTCATCTCCCTGGCTTCCAGTCCCTTTTCAGATGACCCACCCCCATTGCCTGTTCTTAAGGGCAGGATGAAGAAGACGCGGGTCAGAGGAACATTCCAGCTGGGCCAAAAGGGAAGCGAGAGAGACTGACTGTCAGCAGAGTAGGTGGCCTGGGTCAGCTGCTTGGACCACCCAGCTCAGAGCCACCTGCTTGGAGACTGACTTGGGGGAAGGAGGAAGGAGGTGTTGAGCTGGCGGAAGGGACTCGAAGGTGGCTTTGGGCACAATGTCTGACCCCCACTGGGGTGTGGACGTGAGGGGCTGGCCTCCTTAAAGATGAGCTGAGCTCTGTGCCCTGATGGCTGAGTGTGACACATGGTTTGGGACAAAATTACTCTCCAGCCCCAGCCTGGGAGGCTGATGGTGAGGCTCAGGCTGGTCCCCTCCCATGGGGGACCAGGGGTGGACGCCACGGTGAGAGAGAGGCAGCTGGAGCAGAAGAACACGCCTGGAGGGGAGGGCAAGCGACTGCGCTCACACAGGTGGGGCCAAGATATAATGCAAGGCCTGGAGGGCAGGGCTGGGATGGTGCCTGAGCTCTCCAGGGAGTTCAGGGTCAACACTGCGCCCTGCGCCCAGCAGTAAACTTCCTACCAACAGTGCCCCGGGGCTCCTGTGGCTTAGCTGTGCAGAGCCCTGTGTGGTTCTGTGCACCCAGCACCCGGGGAAATACGCGGGCAGGGCCGCCGGCGGCAGGGCGGCAGCTGCTGCTTCAGGGCAGAGTAAACCACAGCCCGTACCTGGGAAAGAGACTCTTGAAACCCTGTTCCTCTGCTTTGCCACCAGCCCGGATCTGGCAACTTCAAGGTCTGAGTATGGAAAGAGCACAGTGTCAAGAACCTGAAGACCCAGCTCCTCCTCCATCCTGGGTGACATCAAGCAAGGCACTCAGCATCTCTGGGCCTTTTTCTCACTGGGATTGGAAAGCAGAGACCCCCAGCTGCCCTGACACTCTCTCACCTCCAAGCTGGGCCCTGTCCTGGCTGTCAGACACGTCCAGAGGCCTCTGGAGCCCAGCATCTCTCCCCAGAGCCCTGGCCACAGGGCCGTGTCCACTGTGGTGCCTTTTCAGGAGGGAGCACACCCTTCTGGCCGGCACTGGAGCCCGGCCCGCAGAGGAACAGGCCTCGCCAGTTCTTTACCTTGTTTTGGCAAAACTGATCCGTTGGCCAAATCTATTCTTCATCATGGTCAGAACCAAAAACCGCCTTCTATGCAAACTTTCTCAGTGGAAAGAGTGAGCCACTCCACATCCCAGGGACAAACCTGTGTGTTTTTGGCTTTTCCCAGCCTAATTCTTCTGCCATATTTGGAGAAAAACTCCATTTTTCTTTTCTTTGCTTTTTAAAGTTTTTTTTAGCGGCCTTGTAGACACTTATCTAGGCCAGGCCATTATGGGACAGAGCAGACTTCACGGGAGAGCAGGTGGCCCCCTTCTGCTGGCTGAGGGCAGCGTCTGGGGAGTCCCCGAGGCCACAGGCTTTTGCAGGTGTGTGTTTGAGAATTTGAACCCAGGGAGTGGGGGATGGGCCTCATTTCCAGGAAAAAGGCAAATATTTGAAGCCTCCCTGTGTCTCTTGCCAGAGACCCAAAGACAGAGAGAAAGCGAAACGGAGGAGAAACCAAAAGTGAAATGGTTATTCACATTTTGCAAAACTTTCCCACCAAAACTACTCAAAAAACAAAAAGGAAAGAAAGGATATTTTCACAATCTGGGGCATTACTAGATAAGGAAGCTGCCCAGGACTTGGGTGCCAACTGTGCGAAGTTGGGGAAACTCATTCCCTCCCACTTGAGCCCTGTGGGGAGAGAGATCCCTATTTCCAGTCCTTTGAGCTCCTTCGAGGAAGTCAAGTGGCCATATGTAACAAACAGGGGCTGGGTTTCATTTATAAATAACCCAGGAACATTTTGTTGTTTTCAGTTTTATAGGGCTGGCTTTTCCCAGCACACAGGGCTCTAGGGATATGAGGAAACTATGGCGGGTCACTGTGAGGGCTGCCGGGGACCGAGCTCCTTGAAGCCCTATTCAGGCCATTGAACAACCCCCTCTTTCAGGATCCCAGCCCCAGGCCCTCCCCTGGAACAGCCCAGAAATGGCATCTCCGGGGTGGACCCCTCAGGGTGCCATGTAGGAGCGAAGTCCTTTGGCTTCTAAGGCTGGCCCAGGAAGTCTAGACTGGGCTTGCCGGAGGCTCCTGGTCACCAGCTGGCACACAGCCGCTGGTGACAGCCCTGCCTAGCAGTCTCAATACCCTCTTTTGAAGAGAATGCCAAAAAAAGAGTATCTTGGCTTCTGTGTTTTACGAAAAGAATGCTAATAAAATCCCTAATAAAAGCAGTAAGTCAGGGAACTAAGACTGCAGGCAGGGCTGGAATTACTCATCTGCTCTAATGCTTAGGGAGGGAGAAAGAAGACAATCGAGTTAACATTATTTATTCCCTCACAAGGCACTGAGGCCTGATCCTATGTGTGTCTGGGGTGGGACTCAAACCTCCCATGGTGCCCTCTCCGGCTCCCACTTGACTCAGCTTTCCTAATATTCTGCTTGTTCTCAGATCTGAGTTCCTGCCTCTGTCCTCTTAGCCTGCCAGCCTGCTTTCTTCCTGATATAGGCACCCAGCCCTCCAGGCTCCCACATCTCCCAGAGGCCAGAAAATTAGACATGAGGCGTTCAAGTTCCCAGGTTCGTTCTAGATCTATCCAAGAGCCTCCCTCCACCCCCGCCTCAGACCCTCTTCCCCCCTTTGGTGTCCTGATACTGGTTACATAACAATCACAGCCTCCAAAGCACTGACATCACCTCTTAAAGATTCTCAGCAGCCTGGACAGCTAAGGGGGCCTAGGTGTGCCCGGGGATGATGGAGGGGGAATGAGCCTAATGGAACAGCCAGGAACTGGTAAGGAGGGACACAGATCAGAGTAAAAGATGGTAACTGGTGGTGACCCCGAGGGGAAAGCGGAAGTATTTGGGCTTTTTAATTCCCCCTAAGTTCCCACAAAAATTGTTGCCCCACATTGCCCCTCCACCCCACATAGGGAATTTCCGATTTCACTTCCTCAAAAGTCAAGCTGCTAGAGGTCCTCAACTTCCTCCTAACCCCTGCCACAGTTGCAGCCCCTTTACGGAGGCCTCCTCTTCTCCCCCGCATGTCATCTGTTATACGTGTCCTCCACCGCTGTGTTCATGTCCCAATTCCCAGCCCCGCTGGCCTGACGGGAGCTCAGGCCTCTTGCTGCGGGTCAGACTTTCCCCATCGGCCTCCAGCTCCCTCCACATCTTTCTTTCCCCAGCCACCACCCCACTTCTCTCAGCTTCCTCTACTGCCTGTTTCCGTCTCTCCCTCTCTCAGAGCAGATAGAGATGAGCGGATGGGAAGGAGCGTCAGGGAAGCAAGGGCGAGAGCAGGAGGCAAGGGAGGGCAGTGCTGATGGCGGAGGCGGGTGGGGGGAGCGACCCCAGGGGTCCTCCCATGCTTCAGGGGATTCTGAGCCGGTGGGAGGAAGAGGACCGTTCAGGAGGGCACTGTGGGTGGGGCGCGTGGTCAGGGAGCTGGTGTAGGTAACTGGGTGCTGCAAGGCGCGCAGGCCCTGGACCTCCTCGTGCCCGATTCCCCCTTCCCGCCTTCCCAACTGCAGCGCTTCCGCGAGCCGCCCCACGAGCGGTGGGGAGAAACAGGTGCGGTTGCCACGGCACCCGAGCCAGGGGCGGGGCAGAGAAGCGGCGCTCGCGAGATTTGGAATCGGCCAATAGGAGGCGGAGGAGGGAAGGACGTGGCGCGCAGCTCGCGGGCGGGGCCCCTCCCTCCCCCTCCCTCCCCCTCCCAAGTCCCCGCGGTCCTGCGCGGCGGCGGCGCGCGCGCGCGCCCGAACGCCGGGCCCGGCCTTATAAAGGGCGCAGCGCGAGGCGCGCGCTCCACGCCGCAGAGGGCGCTCCGCGGGCCGTGCCGTGCGCCTGCGCAGTGCGGGTCGCTCTCCGCCCCCTGCCCCGCCGCCCCTCCGTCGGCCGGCCGGGCCCCGCCTCGGCTCCGCGCCCTCGGCCAGCTCTCAGCCGCCGTCTGTCCCGCAGCAGCCGGCCCCGTCTCCAGCAGCATGTTCAGCTGGGTCAGCAAGGATGCCCGCCGCAAGAAGGACCCGGAGCTCTTCCAGACGGTGGCCGAGGGGCTGCGGCAGCTGTACGCGCAGAAGCTGCTGCCCCTGGAGGAGCACTACCGCTTCCACGAGTTCCACTCGCCCGCGCTGGAGGACGCGGACTTCGACAACAAGCCCATGGTGCTGCTCGTGGGCCAGTACAGCACGGGCAAGACCACCTTCATCCGGCACCTGATCGAGCAGGACTTCCCGGGGATGCGCATCGGACCCGAGCCCACCACTGACTCCTTCATCGCCGTGATGCACGGCCCCACCGAGGGCGTGGTGCCGGGCAACGCGCTCGTCGTCGACCCGCGGCGCCCCTTCCGCAAGCTCAACGCCTTCGGCAATGCCTTCCTCAACAGGTACCCGCCCCTTGCCCCGGGCGGGGACAGAGGGGACGGCCGGGGCCCCGACCCTGCGCTCGGCCTTTGTCTCCAAGGCCCCGGCGAGACCCTCAGCGGCCACTCCCAGGGACAGGGTCCCTTGCCGCTTCCCACAGAAAACCCACCCGGGGGTCTGGGAGTGCGTATCGCCGGTTCCCCTGACTTCTGTCAGCCCCCAGAATTTTCCAGGTCATCAGTTTAACTATCAACCCCCCCCCCCCCCCCCCCGCAGATCCCAGCCCCGCTTCTCTCCGAACCAGGAATGAGTCTTGGTCCCCACCTCCCTTCCCCAGACTGGACACACCTAATTCATTCAAACCAACTCCCTCCACTCTCCCTTCCTTCAAGGATCTGTTTCTTAAGTGTCATGGAAAAATACGGTGAAACTTTGAGCCATTCTCTTTGCTGGTGTGGTGCGCTGTGCTCCCCTGGGGCCGGTGGTTTTGTGTGGGAGGGACAGCCAAGATCTGCTGTGGCCTGCTGAGCTTGGGGCTGCCGGCGGAGGCCGCAGACGGATGGACTAGGAACACGGCTCCCAGAGGCAGCTGAAAGGACCGGCGCTGCTTTAGGGGTTTCGGGGAGCACCCTCAGGCGGGGGCCCTGGGAGCCCTGGGATGAGATTTGGGTCCTCTGTAGACTTGCTAGGAGGTTCTTTAACTTATTTGGGCCTCAGTTTCCCCAGTTAAATGGGTGAAACCTGCCTCCTCATGACAAGGATAATCCGCCAAGATTCTAACTCTCAGGATGCTGTGAATGAAACACTGGCCTCCTCTCTACAGAGTACGGCAGCCAAGTTCACTTTTCTCTAGAGGAACTTGAAGGCCCTAGTCAGTGGTTCTGGAATCTCTCCCCGCAGCCCCTTGGAACATAGCGAAGGACTTCACAGATCTCTCTGCCACTTCCCATTCAAGGAGTGACTCCACATGCCTTTCATAGTCTGGGTCCGGGGAAGAGCCTAGGAAGGAATCCTTGATGCTTGCCTTCCAGGTCTCCACCCTATACGATCACATTCCTTCGCAGACACTGTCCAGCCATACAGGGTGGACCAGCTTGACCCCGGTGCAAGCCGGTGGCTAGGCCTGCCTCGGTGCGCAAAGCTGACCTTTAACAGAGCAGACAGGCAGCCTTCTGTGGTCTTTTTGTCCCTTTCAGGCATGTAAGCCCGTCCCCCTGTTTTAGGGCTGGTGGCGTTTGTGTGTCAGACCAGAGCTGAGTAAAACCCTGCGGGTGAGCCTCCTGGAGAGCTGTGGCCCTCTTAGCCTGGAGCCCTCCTCCGGAGGATGCTGATGTGTTTGAATTCCATATGTGCCTGTAGACAGGCGATTGGCTCAGACTGTTAGCTGGTGGGTGCCATCTGATCTCGTGGAAAGTTTGTCTGCTACGCTGGGAATTCCAAGCATTACTAGATCTCTGCTTTCACGCAGAACTTTGGGAAGCTAGAAGGAAGGGCAGCTACGCCTGCCCCTGCTGTCTTTAGGTCTCCACTTTTGATTGTAAGAGCAGACCTTTTTTTGAAAGGAGAACCGGGCATATGGCCTGTTTTCTGAATTTGGACACCTGACGCTTCAGAGCTGGAAGGGAGCTTAGACATCATCTAGGCAACCCCCACCTTGTTGGTTCAGGAAACTGTGGCTCAGAGGGCCTGCTGATTTGTGGAGCTCACTCAGCAAGTGAACGCAGCCAGTTACCACCTACTGTTGCTGCTACCCAGAAAAAAGAGCAGTTCCGGAGTGCTGGGTCCAAGCCAGGCATGTTGATGATGCTGGGACCACAGGATCCGAGAACCACGCATTTATTTCCTTCCTGCCACCGCCTCATCTCCAGAGGGTCCCCCAACACTAATGGCCCTGCCGAAAGGGACCTCCTCAGGCCAGGATGGGGGCCTCGGGTTTGCCCTGAAACTGAGGTCGCCAGCTGTGTCAGCCTGCGTAGCACCCTGAGTGCCATCCAGCCTGGCAGCACACAAAGAGGGCTCTTCTCTGGCTGACACAGCCTCTCCTGGTACTCAAGAGACCCATTGAGTCATGAACTTGACTTTCCAGCCTTTTCCCCCTAAGTGGCTGCTCTCAGACTAAAATCAGATGGAGCAGCCTGTGGCAGGGCGCAGTCAGGGTGTCCCAAGAGGGTCTGATGACAACTTGTTGCATAACTGGTCCTGCCCATTTGTAGTACCAGATGAAATCCGGGCATCCTTGTGGGCGAGAACATGGGATCAGATGTGTTTATACTGCCTGCTCCCTTTCATGGTCTCCACCACATGCCCTGGGCTTTGCACAGATGTTAACTTACTCACCAGGCTCATCGACAAGGCATTGTTAGGTCTCCTACTTCTCAGAGCCAATTCTACTTCAGATCCTTTTATTTTGGCATCATCTCCGTGGCTCCCTTCCCTATCGGGAACCACAGGTCACGCAGGCGGTTATTTAGGGCACCGTGCTCTGCTGCTGGCACTGGCAGGAGGAGGTCCAAGGTTTATTCACCCTGCCGGGCAGCTGGCTCTACTCTGTTGTACTTGCAGGCGGCACCTCTCGCCCTTGGCCAGCTGCCCCCAGCCTGTGGGCCACTGGTCACTTGGGGTGTGGGGCCAGAAGGAGAAGCTAATAAGCTCAGATTCCTCCTCACTGTTGGAAAGGCAGCTGTAAGCCTGTGTCCTGTAGACAATGGGTCAGAATTTTCTTTGTTCACAATACCTTGTTCAGAGAAGGTTTTAAAGCAGCCTTTTCTGTGTTCAGTCAAGAATCTCTGCTATCAGTTGGGACAGCCCCTTGCTTTTCTGGGCTGTTCTAAGCTCAGCGGGAAGTCAGGCACACACCCCTAAGCCGTTACCCGTGAGTTGCCAACCTCTCTGGGGCTTCGTTCTTCATCGGCCTGCTTCGACTGTCAGAGAATGGTGTCTGTACTTCCCTGCCCCACCAACCAGCCCATGTGGTCCCCTGGCTTTCACTGGTCGCCCACTGCAGTCCCTTCCCCCAGGCAGCTGGGTGGAAGGGGAGGGCCGGCCCCAGCAGTAAGAGAAAAGGACCATCTCTCTTCAGTGGAAATCAAGCCAAGGGTTGAAAATTTTCATATGGAATTCCAGGGTCCCAGTGTCACCCTTCATTTCCCTTCTGGAACTGAATGGTGGCCTAAGCTCGGGCAATTTTCACGAGCGCATCAGCAACTTGAAAGTTGAACTCTCGAACTCTGGGGGAAAAGCTACTGGGAGGGAAGTGCTGATGTGGGCCAGTTTGAGCCGGCTGGTCGGATTCCCGCTTAAGAGAATATGTGCAGTTTGCTGGCCACCCCTGAAAGCTAAGACGAGAGAGAACCTCCTTTAAGTTCCTTGCTCCTGGAAGGGAAGCCAGAGGCAGCAACGGAGGAGTGCAGAAGGCACCGCTGTCCGTCTAGAGCAGCGATCACTCAGTCTGCCCTCTCTCTCCCACCTTTTGCTTTCATGCAGGTTCATGTGTGCGCAGCTACCCAACCCGGTCTTGGACAGCATCAGCATCATCGACACTCCCGGGATCCTGTCTGGAGAGAAGCAGCGCATCAGCAGAGGTAAACAGGCTCTGGCACGGCCTGGGGCACCTGGTGTCTCCATCAGACTCCTTCCGTCTGATGTCTGTGACACCGGCCAGATGCTGCCCTTGAGGCTGCCCACATGCGAACCCGTTTTGTCAGCCTTGTATCTGCACCGTGCTCCAAGCCCTGAGGGGACAGGAGCTGCTTTCTTCTGAGGCTGCAGCCAGTTTTATGTGGCTGTCAGGCTTCCCAGCCCCTGGGGCATGCTGGAAAGGAGGAGAGGTTTCAGAGCTGGGGCCCTGGGCTGCCTCTGAGGTCACAGGAAATCCCTCAGTGTCTGAGCTCCAGGGACCTCGGCCGGCATTGCTCCCCTGGGGCTCACTCACCTTAGTTGTGTGTAAGAGCTTGCTTTCCGCAGCCGTGTCGATTCCTGGAGAGTCTGGCAGGATTGTAAGAGAACTGCTTGACTTGACTGAGCCCGCCAAAAGGAGCAGCTCGTGGGAATTTGTTAAACGTTCAGGGGCTGGTGGCAGTGTGTTCACATGGGCTTAAATGTTGGTAATGAGCTGCCCCCTGGTGCTGTGCGTGGCATGAGGTGGTCGCGCTGAGTATTAGTGCCCCGGGCCCACCGATCGTGTAAACTCCTGTCTCAGTTTTGCCTAGCTTTCTGAAGATCGGGTGCAGGATGCGCCTGAACCAGGTTATATTTCTGCTGCAGCCCCTTTTTGGAGAAAGGGGGGGAGCCTTGGGGCCTGCAAGCTTTCCAGGAGGAGCAGGCGGGAAAGAGCTAGCCGGCCAGGAGTGGAGCCTGCAGCTGCAACTGAGAGAATGAAGTAAGGTCACATTCAGAAAGAGGGGCAGGTCAGCTGACTACATTTGTTTATCATTAACTTGCAAATCTGCCCTGCGCCCCGCTTTCCCTCCGGGTGGCCGACACTGGGGAGCTTTGCAGCTGAAGTCAGCAGCCTGAGATTTGGGGGTGGAATGTCACCGGCCGTGATGGGGTGGGGGCCATGTTCTTCGTGCGGAGAACATCGCTTCTCTTTTTCTCCGGCTTGTGGGCCCCTGCTGATACGGGGTTGCATCAGAGCACACAAAACTGCTCCCTATCTCTAAATGTGGCTTTGGCTTTTAGCTTCTCCGCCCCTAAGGATAACGACACGTCTAGGATAGGAATTCAAAATAACCGTTTAGGGACCCCTTCAAAAAAGGTGAGGGCCCGTTTTTTTTTTCTTTCTTACAGCTTTTATTGTTCTAACCTGGTTTAAAGAAAATGCCTGATAAGCCAAAGACAAGGCTAGGAAATCTGAATAAGTTACTCTTAAAGAGAAAGAGCCACAAAAGGGAATTTAGTCTGAAACGCCCTCCAGGGCTGAGCTGTCCTGAAGGGGCCCTCTCTGAGGCTCTGCAGAGCCATCTTTTTGATGACCTGAGGGGGTGGGCGGAGATGCCATCAGATAGAGGCCTAAGCCACCTCTGAGGTCACATGATGTGTACACATCTTCGGATAAGGGACAGCCGCTCACAAAAGGAGGCTTATCTTCCCACAATACCTTGCTCAGCATGGCCTTCAGAGCTGGGAGGGAAGGTATTTGAGGGAGAGTGTCTAGGGTCCCCGGGGCCTCTGTTGTCTCGTGAAAGGGAACCCAGAAGCAGCTGTTTCCCACTGGTGCTGGCTGGCTCTAGCACTGCAGCTTTCGTCCTCAGGGCTCAGCAGGCTGAGAAGTTGCAAGTGTGTGTCTGGCCGCCTTGGGGCCCCTGGCCCTGCCGGCTGAGCCGTCTCCCTCCACTGCCCTGCTTCCTTCCCCCTGCTTCCTTCCCCCGGTAGCTAAGCTCAGGCAGTGGGGTCCACGCTTGCTCTCTCTGGGAAGGCACCAGAGCAGGGCTCAGTGCGCCCTCCAGTCAGACACAGGCTGCATTTGATGGGGGCTGGCGAGGACGTGGTGCGCAGGGCAGTCCCCGTCATCAGGTTGTCTGCGCAGATGGCAGAGACCTGGAGGAGGAAGCCAGCAGGAGACACCGGGGCCCACCATTAGCGCTCCACCTGTGGGGCCTGCCTGTGCCCCTCCAGGTGTAAGGCGTGGCCTCTGGGTCCCTGGGCAGCCACCGAAGTCCTCCCCACCCCAGCGTGGGCAGGAAGGAAGCTTAAAGACAAGTGCGTTGCTTTGATTGGAGGAGGACATTCCTCCTGTGAAATAGCGAGAGTCCTCACACTGGGTTTACTGGGCCATTTCTTTCCGTCTGTAACCCTAGAGGTCTTGGTTTAAAGTATTTACTAAAAATCTGGTGCCAGCCTGTTATCAGCCACAGAAAGACCATCGGGCGGTACCTCTGAGATGTCTGGGTGTGGGCTCCAGGGGTGGTGACCTCTGGGTAGATGCAGAAGGGCTGGATTTCTCCTTCTCTGAGGCCCCACCTATTGGTCACTGCAAAGGTGCCATGTCACTCTGTCCAGCAGAGGAAAAGTTAGAGAAGGGCGGTGCGTTCCAGGCTCCCCTGCCGGCTGCCCCTCTGTCCCTCTGCCGATGGCGTGCAAAGCAGGTTTCCCTCTCAGAAAGATAGGGCCAAGCGAAAGCATGGCTCCCAGGCCAGCGACATGCGCTCCTGCCAGCTTCCGACCTCAGCCCCTGGAGAGTCGATGGCCTCCTGGGGTCGCATGTTCCTTCACTCCCGTTTCCCACCCTATCTGCCAGGCTCCTCCTGACTTTTCCGCTTTTCCTAATATGTGCAGGAAATACTGTCTGGAGCGCGCAGGCAGGGCCTGTGCAGGTCCAGAGCAGCCAGGACCCGGCCCGGGCTCCGCGAGAGACCCCTGAGAGTCTCTCTGGAGAAGAGAGGGGCCTCTGGGGGGTCTGGGCTGTGCTTCCCCGTCTCGTTAACATCCTGACTATAAAGATAACGTTCTCCTGTGTCAGCAAAGACGGGGGACCTCTGGGGACGGCGTTTGTTCTTGAGTGCTGCCCATGTGACTGATAAAGGGCATTCCAAAGGGCACTGGCGGGGCTGGTGTCCTTGGCTCCTGGGCTGCTGATCACCTGCATGGTCACAGGGGGGTCTGGGAGGGAGCGGGGTCTTCCCACGGCCGGGGCCCCTTGGGTGGAGGCCCAGCCGGGGAGGCAGGGCCTGGCCAGCGCGCTCCCCGCCTTTGTCACTGCGTGGCTGGGAGCTGAGCTGTAACTTTTGTGCCCCAGTTTCCCCCGTGGAAGTCGCGTCAGCAGGGACGTGTTGCTTAAACTTGGATTAGGGGATGAGGGCCCGGCCGGCCTCGTGCCTGGCTTTCCGCTGACCCCTCCCCTGTGAACCAGCTCCCCTTAGTGATCACGGCAGCTGCGTCCATGCGGAAGCTGCTGCTCTTCAGATGAGGAAACAAGAGGCTTCGCAGAGTGAAGTAATTAGCCCAGATGACACACAGACGAGCAGGTGTGGGCAGCAGGATTGGAGCCCAGCCAAGGCCGTGCTCACACCGCACTGTGCTGAGAGGGTGCCTGGGGGTGAAGGAGCTCCGAGAGCCGGGGTCAGACAGTCTGACCTTGTCAGGTCGTTACAGGGCCCTGGGCTCTCCTGAAATGCACAGGGCCCCTCTGCTTCTCTCAGCCCAAGATCAGACTCTGAGTCCAGAAACAGGCCTGAGTTCCAGGCTTTGAACAACAGTGCTGGCGGCTTCTTTTACCCTGTTCTCTGCCTCCAGGCAGAAATTGTCCCCCAGGCTATCCATGGACCGGCAGTAGCAGCCCCAGCCAAGGCTGGCCAGTCCCCTGGGTTCTCACTTGCCCTCCTGCTGACTGTCCCTGTTTCCCGGGCTCCAGCCAAGCCCAAGAGCCGTCCTGCTCCTTAACAGTCGGGCGGGGCCTCCCCAGCCCAGACCTGGAGCCGCCTGACCCTGAGCTGGCCCTTCCTGCTGACCCTCGAGCGGACCACCTCCTGAGATGCCCCCCGCAGAGGCCCTCCAGGCCAGTGTTTCACCAGGGTTTTCTGCAGCCCGTAGAACACTCCGTGAGGTTGCCCAAAGGCAGCCCTCCTGGATGCCTGGGCCCACAGCACAGAGATGAGAGGGTTCAGGTCGCAGGTCCGTACTTTAGGAGCTGGGGGCTCCAGGGAGTGGCTGCACCGCCTTAAGTTCTTGCCCCGGTGCCTGGTGCCCAGTTAAGTGTTTGACAAAGGTCAGCTGATTAAAAATAAAGACGCTGAAAAATCCAGGGATTTCCAGACGTTGATGAGGAAGACCTTCTGAGTAATGTCCCAAGGAGGCTGGAGGATGGGGAAACTCTGACTCAGTCGGGGTTTCCCTTCAGATCGCGGGACCACCTCTGGGCTCCAGGCAGAGCGGCCACCCTCCTCAGACCTTCCTCTTGCCCACCTCCTGCTGTTTCCCACTCTGGTTCAGCCGGACGGCTTTCGGCCCGAGCCCTCGATGGGAATGCTGAAGGTTCTGCTGGGGCGTGGGCCGCTCTGCCCACGGAGGAGCGCTACCAGCCGGTGCTCGGCACCTGCTCACGGCTGTGAGCCTGGCTGTCGGCTGGGTGGCAGCTGGCCCGAGCGCCTGCAAATGTTGTGTTTATATTTGGGGTATGAGACATTCTTCACGCCTTACAAGCCGTTGTTGCCCACACACCCTTCAGAATCTGAGCTTGAGCCCAAAGTACAAACCCTGTGAGTAAATCATAGCAAACATTTACGAGGTGCTTCCGGAGCGCCAGGCAGCCTCTCGATGCTCACAGCAGCCCTGCGAGGTGGAGACCTTCCATCCTCGGCACAGATGGAGAAACTGAGGCTCACGAGGGAACGTGGCCTGCGAGGGTTACACCACAGGTTGTTGAGCAGACGGTTCGGGATTCAGATGTGGGCCTGATTCCAGAGTCCGTCTCTTCCCCACTGGCTGGCCCCTGTCCTTTGTCTCTTCGTGTCAGGTCAGGTTGATTGAGGTCGACGTTATATGTAGTAAAATTCACCCTTTTTAGGTGTCCAGCTCTCTGAAGCCATCACATACCCACCACCGCAACCAAGATACAGAATCTTTCCATCACCCCGGAAAGTTCCCTGCGCCCCTTTGTAGTCACTCCCGGTCCCGGGCAACCCACCGCTCTGACCTTTGTCCCTAAGGTTCTGCCTTTCCCCATGTCGTGAGCCATCATACGTTGCAAAGCCTTCAGGGTCGTTGGCCTTCGCTTGGCGAGTGCTTTTGAGCGTCACCGTGTACTTGGGGATCAGCTTCACTCCTGTGGGTGTGCCGGGTCCCATCGTAGGGATGCCCTGGGACTTGTTACCCACCTGCTGTCAAAGGGCATTTGGGGGTCCGCTTTGGGGCAGTTTAGGATAAAGCTGCTGTGAGCCTCCACGTACAGTGCGAATTTTAGTGTCTTCGTGTCTCTCGGGTGCATGGGGCGGCCCCTTCCCCTAACTGCTGCGCTGCGCTGGAACAGTCCTTCTCTTGAGAATGTGAGCTTAAAGAAGCCTGGGGACAAGTCCCCACATAGACTCCCCGCTCTGGAGCTCTGTTTTGCTCGCCTGCGCTCCTTTCTCCTGGGCCCGGCGTGAGTTGGAAGCGTGTGTGATGGAGAGCCGTGGCAAGAAATACCGAGGCCCACGCAGCTTGAATGGCAGGAAACAAAAGTCGATTGGAGACCAACCCTCTATTGTTTGTATTCTAGTAGATTTTGGAATGTATGAAGCAGCTTTTCCCCCAGCTGTGGAACTACCTGTATTTGGAGGGTGCCACGGCGGGGCCAGGAGCCATCACAATTGCTCCTGTCTGCACCTCAGTGCTGGGTGGTGGGAGCATGGCTCCCGTGAGGAGCCACCAGCCCCGGAGAGGCAGGTACCCCGGAGAGCAGGAGGGGCCGCAGGGGGCTCCCTGGGAACAGAGCCAGGGCAGAGGCAGGCTTCCTTCCCCGAGGCTGAACACAGCCCGAGGGGCTCAGCCTTGCTCCTGTCTTCCCTCACCCAGGACTGTGTGTGTGGAGGGGATGTAAAATACGCAGAACATCAGCTTTGGCCGTTTTTAAGTGTGCAGGTCAGTGGCGTTAAATACCTTCATACTGTTGAGCGGCATCACCGCCACCCATCTCCAGACCTTTTCCATCTTCCCAAACTGCCACTCTGCCCCCGTTAAACCCTGACTCCCCAGCCCCTGGCGACCACCGCTCTGCTTTCCGTCTCTGGATTTGGCTTCTCCAGGGACCTCATATAAGTGGGATCAGGCAGCATGTCCTTTTGCGACTGGCTTATTTCGTGATGTCTTCAGGGTCCCAGAACTTTCTGAGCCAGAGCTTGTCCCTGATCACAGTGGCTCTGGCTTTTACACTTCCGGCCCACCCCTCGGACCGTGTTGTCTGTGTCCTTCGTGGGGACATGGTGTCCACGCTCTCGCTCCTGCCGGGGCCTGAGGCAGACGAAGCTACGAAGGTATGGCACTCTGTGCCCCGCGGTGGATGGGGGCGTGGTTTTCTCCCTCGCCAAGCTCGCTGTGACTCCCCGCTTTTGTTGTTGTACATTAGGTGGCGTCTGAGGTGGTGGGCAGTGCTGGGGGGCTGCTGACGAGCTCTTCCCTCTACTTGTCCCTTGATCCCTGTGCTGGTCACCTGCTGACAAGCTACAGGCTGAATGGTGGCTGGAACCACGTTGCCAGTTGCGTGAACTTGACCGGTGCTCTGGGTGCTACAGCTGTGGGTCCCGCCCTTGGTGCCTGTTGAGACATCATCTCTCAGGACGAGTGAGGGGTTAGCAGGCTGAAGGGCGCCAGGTGGGCCTGCCGGCGGCTGCAGCCACATGGTTATTAATGGTCACACACCTACGATGACATCACACAAGCCTGAACTTCAGACCCTCTTCATGACCTGTGGGTGTACTTGGCCAGCCACCCTGTCTCCCTCACCAAAAGTGTGAGCATTTTCCATAATAAACAGGAAATTTCATTCACCTGCAAAAAATGGCCTCAGCTCTGTCGGCTCCCCCTGGAGGGGGTGGCGAGAGGCTGGGTTTGTGTGCGGGGAGGTGGGGGCGCCTGGCCCTGTGGCGGCACTTGTGGACCCGCCGGCGGTGACTCTGGGGCCGCGATTCAGACTCCTCCTCCTTTCTCTCTCGTTCCCCATTGTCCTCCCCAGCGCCCCACCATCAGGGCCAGGGGGCAGTGAGGCCGCGTTGGGTGGAGTCTGGGGGTGACCTCGTCTCCCCGCGCGCTGTCCTGACTCCAGGGCCAAAGCTGACTTGGGCCGGAGCCCAGCCCATCAGGGCGCCCCATTCCCAGCACCTCAGTCTTGGCATCGCTGCCTCCCCAGCTGTGTGAGTCTGCTCGTTCAGCTCATGCGCTCTGAGCTCACGCAGGGGAGAAGCGGGGCCTCCGCCATCCAGTCCTGAGTCATCACTTTTGCAGGGCTGACCCACGGTCCCAGAGCCGGCCATAAAAGGCCGTGCAGCCTGGCCAGCTGGGCACAGGCCACTGAGCCCTGCCCCGCGTCCCTCGGCCTGTGCCTCGGCCTTCCTATTCCAGTTTTCTGCCTATGGCCTCACTCTGGATGTCCCCTCCCGTGGCTCTCGGATCCAGCCACACCGAGTCCCGGGCCGTGGGGGCCTTGTGCTTTGGAACCAGCAGCCTGCAATGGTGGCTGGCGGCTGGCACAGGGGTGACACTCTCTGAGCACGGGGAAGCTGGTAGCTGGGCCGGTTCTCATCAACTGCACAGGCCGCCAGAAGGCTGCATGCGGCCCTGCCCAGGCTGAAGGTCAGGTCCACAGGGGCTTTGCTGCCCCCAGCTCACCTCACGTCCACCCTGTTAAGAAACGGGCCAGTCAAGGGCTGCTTGTGATCGGAGTGTCTCGTCTGCCCCGTGTGCTGGGCCGGAGCAGGTCGCAGACCGCAGCCCAGCAGCTGCCATGCCAAGTCGACAGAAGTCGTGGATTTGAGGTTTTCCTTAAATTTCCGTGTCTTGCCACAAAGACGAGAGCTGACCTTTGGCCTCAGAGCCAGGCCAAATCTTTGTCGCTCTCAGTCCCTGGCCAGTGACTTGGAGGCCCAGGGCACCCTGCCCCCCTCCCGTCCTCTGGGCCTGCCTGGCCTGTCATTCAGACCCGGCCTTGTGCTGGGAGCCCACTGCGGTGCCTCATTTCTTCTCCCTACCATCTTAGGGGGAATTGTGTTTTGAATTTTAGAGATGAAGAAAGTAACTCAGAAGTTAAGAACATGAGGTCGCAGGGTCCATGGCCAGAGCAGGGGCTGAATGCAGAGCTGTCTTGTTGGAAAGCCTGGGCTCCTCCTGAGTGCCCACTGGGGCTCAGGCGTGAGACAGCCCAGGAACACGCTTGAACTGGGGGCCCGGCGGCTGGAATGTTCCTCTAAGCAGCGAGCTTTCCCCTCGGCTCCGCCCCACGGCGTTAGCTGTTTACCTTACAGCCCGGCGCAGCGGGAGGGGGGGTTGGGTGGGCTCTGGCCCGAGTTCAGGGACCTCTTGAGGGGCCCACTGGGGACATGCGTTTGGCCAGGCGACCTGGCAGCCTGGGAGCCACCATGCCCTGCTCTGATGCACAGCTCGGCTCACAGGGTCCTGATGAGAGGACGGCGAGGCTGCCCTCCCCGAGGCTCTGCAGGTTGCTCTGGGCCTGTTCTCCATACGTCGTCCCTTCCTTTGGCTGCTGGTCTGTTCCCTGCGGTCTAGAGAACACGTGTCTGCATCCCAGCGTGCTCAGGGTAGCGGTGTGTTTGCAGGGGATTCTGGGAGCGGGCTGTGAGGACGAGGAGAGTGGTTTGGCCGGTTTCTGGGCAGTGTTCCCGGCTCTTCCCTGGCTTATCCTCTGGAGCTTGACTGTGCTCTGGGAAGTACTCGGTGGTTCTTAAGAGGGCCGGCCTACATTTGGGGCGGCCTGTGGGTAGCGAGTGAAGAACGAGGAGACTGAGCCCAGGGACAAGAGGCTGGCCCAGAATCACCCAGAGAGGAAATGGTGGTTCAGGGGCAGGGACCAAGCTTCCGAAAGCTCTTAGGCCATTGTTTTCATGTGGTCTTCCTCCCTCTCCGTAATATTCCTAAAAGGTGAGAAACAGAATTTTCACTCCTTCTGGGGGCAGTGAAAGAAGTGAAAACATTCCGAAGAGGCATAATTGTAAAATAGGATACAAGTTAAACCACTATTACAGAGACCCAAAAATACATTGGCTTAAATTGGATATCAGATAGTTTATGTCCAAGGCCAATCTGAACTTGCGGCTTCCATCTCTGAGCCCAAGGTGGTTGCTCCAACTCCTACCATCACATCTGCATTCCAGTCCTCAAGAAAGGAGAAAAGGACAAAGGGCTCATACACTTTCTCTTGTTTGTTTCTGCTGTAAGAGAGGCTGGGAAATGCAGTCTTAAGCTGGGCAGGGGGGTCCGTGAATCCGGCTAAAACCAGACAGTTCTGTTATGAAAGGAAGAATTCCAGTTAGCCGTCTCTGCCACAGGTGGTGCGGTTCACCAAAGGGCCTTAAAGCGGGTGGTGGGAAACAGTACAGAATAGATTGAGAACGGAAGTTTATCTAGTCCAGCCATTTCATGTCAGAGAAGCTTTAAGACCTACAGAGGGGAAGTGGTTTGTAGCACTTCACAGGCTTGTTGTAGCACCGTGGTCAGTGAACTTTCTGTCGGGGTCAGAGAACTCCTGTTTTTGGCTTCACAGACCTTATGGTCTCTGTCGCAGCCACTGAGCCCTCCCGTTGCGGACACATGCAGCCACGGACAGTACAGATGCCTGGGGCCGTGTTCCAATAAAACTTTATTTACAAAAACAGGTGGGGGCCCGGTTTGGCCCCCGAGCTGCAGTTTGCCAACCCCTGTTATAGAGAATAAAGGAGCTTCCTGCAAAACCGGGACCCTGGCACACGAGGTCTGAACAGGTAGCAGCTGCAGGTGTCGCCGCTGTTATTTACTGTCCCTGCTGTCCGGGGGCACCCAGCGGGCAGCCCCTGCGTCCGCTCTTCTCCCCGCGCCGCGCTCAGCCGTGCTGCTCAGGCCGCCCTTTCACTCCTGCCTTAGTCTGACCCACTTGAGAGCTTGGACTCCGTGACTTCTGTGCGTTATTTAGTCGTTAAGCGCCTCTGTGTGCCAGGTGCTACATGGGTGAGGGGACAACCACGTGGGTACAGAAATAGGGGGACCTGCTGACCATGCCCTCAGGGTGCCGTGCTGTCCACTCAAGCACGTCTTGCGCATGGAAAGGACCGCCGGCCGAGCAGTTGGGGCCGGGCTGGGGACGGGCGCCGTCCGAGCCGCCTGGCCTGGTGCCCGAGCTCCGCCTTCCCTCCCACAGGCTACGACTTCGCGGCCGTCCTCGAGTGGTTCGCCGAGCGGGTGGACCGCATCATCCTGCTGTTCGACGCCCACAAGCTGGACATCTCGGACGAGTTCTCGGAGGTCATCAAGGCCCTCAAGAACCACGAGGACAAGATCCGCGTGGTGCTGAACAAGGCCGACCAGATCGAGACCCAGCAGCTGATGCGGGTCTACGGGGCCCTCATGTGGTCCCTGGGGAAGATCATCAACACCCCCGAGGTGGTCCGGGTCTACATCGGCTCCTTCTGGTCCCACCCGCTCCTCATCCCCGACAACCGCAAGCTCTTCGAGGCCGAGGAGCAGGACCTCTTCAAGGACATCCAGTCCCTGCCCCGCAACGCCGCCCTCAGGAAGCTCAACGACCTGATCAAGCGGGCGCGGCTGGCCAAGGTAGGCGGGGCGGGGTGGGGCGGGGCCAGCGCACTCTGTGCACCCCTGCATGCAGCTTTTCTTAACTGAGTCTTAATGCGGATAAACATCAGACAGGGCACGCGGGACCAAGGGGCAGCCTGGGAAGCGGAGGGGTTGGGGGTGCAGCTTGGGGCCTCCCCGGCTTCCCCTCCCAGCTCTGTCGAGCACTGAGATGGACTCAGTGCATGTTAGGCGTGGGGGACGCAGTGGGGACTGACAGGTCCCCACCCTTTGAGCACTCATCAGCCATAGGGGGGAAAGCAGAACACTAAAGAAAATAAAGCGTGGTTTATGTGTATCGCAGTGGGGTGCCGCAGAAGACTGGGGAGCTGTGTCCGCGGGGTGGGGTGGGGTGGGCCGGGCTGCGGAGGCCACGGGTGGGAGCTGATGCTTAAGCCAGGATAGGAGGGAGCTGGTGGAGAGATGGGGGGCGAGCTTGTGGGCCCAGAGAGGACGCCAGTGGCTTCAGCTCCCAGAGGCCTGGTCAACCATCCCTCCCCTCTGGGGAAGCACAGGGCCTGCCGGCACCTGCTGGCAGCATCTGAGTTGCTCCAGAGGTTGGAATCTCAGTGCCTGGCCAGGTACTTCAGTGAGACCCGGGGGTGGCTGGGGCTGGGAAACGGTTCATACTACCTTCAAACACAGAGGAGCAGACCGGGTCCCCTGAGGACAAGATTTTGACGAGGTCTGCAGGCCGAGTCAGGCGGATCACAGACCCTTGGGGCACGCAGCTCAGCCATCAGCCCAGGCAGTCCTGTGGCCGGTGAAACAGTCACCCTGGGCCCGGAGTGTACAGGACCGAGGATGGGCGTCCTCTCCAGGTAGCAGGCCCTGTCCCCGGCGGCCGTCTCCTGCCTCTGGGGAAGCGGCTGCCTGCGCACAGCGCAGAGTTTTGAGATTCCGCCGGGGCGAACATGGTGGCCCAGGGTGGCCCACGCTGTCATGAGGCCCAGAGTCAGGCAGCATGGTGCTCCCTGGCCTGATAGTGAGAACTGACCCTTCACCCTTTACTACGGGCTCTGTCCCCACCCTGGCTGCCCAAAGGGCTCAGGGACCAGCAGAGCGGAGCCTGCTAGAGCTGAGCGCGAGTTCTCAGGCCCCACCCCACCCTCCGCATCAGAGCCTGCACGGGAGCACCACCCCTGGCGGTCTGTGTGCACAGTAAAGCTGCAGGAGCCTGCTCCTGAGGACGCAGGGCTGCATGCTTTCCTAGATATCTGACTCCTGGAACCTTCCTGGTGGGTGGAGCTGGTTCTCAGGAACTCATGGGAAAAACCATGGAACTGGCTCCCGGTCTCAAAGGACGAGGGACACCCCGAGCTGAACAGGGAGAGGCCATGAGCGGAGAAGAACCTGGCCTCCCGTTTCCAGTTGCAGCCCCACTCGGGCCGCAGGGCAGCTCTCTGCTCCCTGCCCAGCCCCTCTCCTGGCAGGGCCGCCTGTGCGCCCTCTCAGCCTCCTTCCAGGACAGAACAAGGGCGGGCTTCGGTCCCTGCCTGTTTGTCTGCAGAGATGCTGCGCCATCGCTGGCCCGCAGGCACGTTGAGTCACCATGTCTGGAAAACCCCGTGGTCTCCAATCTCATCCCGCACCTGCTCTTTCGAGAGTGTTTCCTTTTCCTGGAGTGAGTGGTTCTCTCTGTGCCAACTCACACTGGCCTGTGGTGGGCAGAGTGGTGACTGTGGCTCTCTGTGACGGGCCTGCTTTCCTTGGGCACTTCTCAGCCAGGCTCCCACCAGCAGCAGATGGGGTCGGGCCAGTGGAGGAGATCTGATGGGGTTGAGCGTGCAGTCTGGGAGAAGAGGGGTGCGGGGGCCGAGGCTGGCTGGCCGCAGCCCTCTACGCCCGGACATTGCTTGGTGAGGCGACGAGATTTGAAGACTGGTGCCCTTGGAGGGTAGCCAGGGTTCCTGGCCTGCTGTGGGGAAATGAAGGGTGTGGCACCCTTAATTAGCAAAGATCTAAGCAGCAAGGCATTAAGCTCTGATAAAGCTGGAAACATCTGGGAAAAGCCTTGTGGGACTTTTCTAATCCTTAGTCACCCCGAGGCTGTCATGGTGATAAAGTGGAACATAACTCTGGCCTTGTCATTTTGTGCACTCGACATCAGCATCCACATAGGGATGTTTGCATATATTTCCATATGCAGGCGTGGGGCCTGCTTGGCTTGCTAGGGACGTGAGTGATCCGTGATCTGCGCCTCTGCTGCGTGGAGGGGGCAGCCGGGGGAGGAGGGTGCCTGTTTAGAAACAGAAAGAACTTGGACTTTGGACTGTTTTTGGCAATCCTGGATTACAATCCCACTTTCTAGGGCAGCCGGAACGCAGGCCACGCTCCTGACCAGGTGTCTGGGGAGCGCCTGACGTCCGCCCCTTCCCTGTCGTCACAGGTCCATGCCTACATCATCAGCTCCCTCAAGAAGGAGATGCCCAATGTCTTCGGTAAAGAGAGCAAGAAGAAAGAGCTGGTGAACAACCTGGGAGAGATTTACCAGAAGATCGAGAGGGAGCATCAGATCTCCCCGGGCGACTTCCCAAACCTCCGCAAGATGCAGGTACGGCTGTCCCGCACGCCCTGAGAGGGCTGCTGGCGGCCGGGGAGTGTGGGAGGCCTGGGCACTGGGACGGTGGTTCTGGAGGGAACCCCGGCTCCATGGGGTGGGGCCTCCCAAAATGGAACAGCTGGCTCAATCACCAGTACCCAAAGAAGCTGACCCAGGCCGTGACACCCCAGAGAGGAATGTGGTGACTCACCCTGAGGTGGGGGGCGGGCGGGGCCATGCCAGGCACTCCAGTGTCATCCCAGTTAATCCTCGCCCCAGCCCTGTAAGGTGCTGTACCTCCAGTTTGCAGCTGGGGGAGCCAGGGCCCAGAGGGCTTAGCTGAGTTCCCTGAGCTGTTCAGTGCTGGGGGCCGGGACACCAAACCGGCTCTTTCTGCATGGGAGCCCAGGCTTCCCGCCCGGAGGCTGAGAGCCGCCCCGCCCAGCCCTTCTCCTGCCTCCCCTCCCCTCCAGGAACTCCTGCAGACCCAGGACTTCAGCAAGTTCCAAGCCCTGAAGCCCAAGCTGCTGGACACGGTGGACGACATGCTAGCCAACGACATCGCGCGGCTCATGGTGATGGTGCGCCAGGAGGAGGCCCTGATGCCCTCCCAGGCCGTGAAGGGCGGCGCCTTCGAGGGCACCATGAACGGGCCCTTCGGGCACGGCTACGGCGAGGGGGCCGGCGAGGGCATCGACGACGTCGAGTGGGTGGTGGGCAAGGACAAGCCCACCTATGACGAGATCTTCTACACACTGTCACCCGTCAACGGCAAGATCACGGGCGCCAACGCCAAGAAGGAGATGGTGAAGTCCAAGCTGCCCAACACGGTGCTGGGCAAGATCTGGAAGCTGGCCGACGTGGACAAGGACGGGCTGCTGGACGACGAGGAGTTTGCCCTGGCCAACCACCTCATCAAAGTCAAGCTGGAGGGCCACGAGCTGCCCGCCGACCTGCCCCCACACCTCATCCCGCCCTCCAAGCGGAGGCACGAGTGACGGGCCGGCCGGTGACGCAGTCCCTCCATCTTGGCGCCCAGCCAGGCGGAGACTGGGGAGGGGGGCAAGGGTCGCAGTTGTCAAGGTCCATAAAGACTGAGCGGGTGCTTCCTCAGCTCTTGAAAAGGAAAACCACCATCTTTCTTCCCAGGCTGTTCCGGGGCCCGGCGGGGAGGCAGGGGTGATGCTCATATGTGAATGATGGAATTTTGTGCACAAGAACTATGGATATTTTTAATATATAATGTTAGAGGCAGCCTTCTGTCTTACCTCCTCCATCTGACAGCCCCACGCACGCAGAGCCTCCGCCTCCCGCCCTGACTGTGCAGCACGTGCGGCCACTGAGACCGCAGGGGCCGTGGCCTGCCGTGCCCACCCCTGCTCGCCCCTCCTGGCAGCTATGGGGTCCTGGGGCTGTACGGAGACAGCAACGCTCTGGACCCCCAGTTGGTTTCTAAGCCGAGGGTTGCTTCCCGGGGCCAGCGGCTTCCTCCCGCCCGGCTCGGCCTCCTCCCTGTGCTCCTGGATTCAGTTGGTTCTGGTGCCTTCCCCTCCCCGCGGCTCCCTGTGCACAGGCCTGCTCTCTGCTCTCTTATCCCTCGGCTCGGCAGCCACAGAGGCCATGCCTAGCTTCCTTTTTTAGAGGGGGGTCCAGGGGATGGGTGGGAGAGAACATCGTCCAGAAAAATATATAAGCTAGTTTTTGTTCTGTAAAGTGACACCTTTCATACTTGACGAAATTTTCCAGTGACTTCCCAACCACTTGTTCAGAAGCTGTGATTTTTGTCTCCTTTGCCACACTCCAGCCAGGGGACAGCTCTACCCAGGAGCCATGAGATGTGGGGTGCTGGCAGGGCACACCCCGCCAGGGACCCCAGAGGTGGTGTTTCCTGCTTCACCCTCTCACTTCCCTGGAACATTCTGGTGTACCTCCCTGCCCCACCTTTGGGTGGGTGGTGAGTCCTCGTGACCCTGGTATGGCTTGGTGCTCCAGCCCGGGCCTAGTGGCCAGACAGTGGGACCAGGGACAACCCAGCCCTTTCCCTCTGCCTCATCCTCATTTCCGGACGGAAGCCCCCCCTACCTTCCTTCCTCCTGTTGAGCAAAGGAGGGCGGCACGTGGCTTGGATGCCCTTAGAACAACCCCCCCAGCTGAGCAATGAGAAACCTGAGCCAGCGAGTGGCCAGTTCAGGCCGCCTCACTCTGCTTTGCCTTGGCCGGGCTGTCCAAGTACAGCCTCTGGGGGCCTGGATGGACTCGCTGGCCAGTGGCCGGCCCCCAGGGCCTGGAGCCATCATCACAGAGCTGCTGTGGCAGGGAGAGCGGGCTTCCCACGGGGGTCTCAGGGACTCCTCGACTCTGACCTCCCCGACCCCCGCCCGCCCTCCCAATGCTGCTCCCCAGGCCTCCGCTGGCCCACCATGCCCTGCGGTATTAGGTGAGGATGGAGGCAATGACCTCATCGGGAATTCACTGTTGAAGGTGCAGTGGTCCTCCACACTCACCTGTGAGAAGAAAAAGCAACTGAAGACTAGACTTTTTCTTGCATTAAAAAGTTTAACTGTGCTGCATCTGGCTTCTGGTGCTTGGTCGTCTTCTTCCGGGGCCTGCTCCCCACAGTGCCTGCGGGAGCTCTGCTATCTCCTAATTGAGTGAGGCCTGCAGGCGGGGCCGTGACCCCCTTTCCTCGTGCTGGGTGGGAGCTGAGCAGTAGTTGATTTGCGGGGAGGATGGGGTGAAGAGGTTGGGAGACACTCTGATGACCGAGGACTAGGCTGCCCCCCTCCCAGGGTTGGTGGCGAAGGTACCCGTGTTCTGCAATCTTTGCACCATCTCCTCCCACCTGGGCCCTGCCCTGGCCGGGGACAGACAGCTGGGCGCCCACAGGGCTCTTGGCACTGGGAGGGGTCAAGTAGACTAGGGTTTACTGGGCTCCATGCTAGCCCCAGGGTGCTTCAGAGACGGTGAAGCTGGTACTCAGAAGACAAAAATACAATTACGGAGGGTGGGGCCAGCCGATGTGGCAGATAGGGGACTGTTTGTACCAGCAGAGGGAAGGGAGACAAATGTGGAGCCACCGTGCCAAGGAAGGGTGCAGTCTGGCTGGAGGGTGTTCCGGGCACACTGGCAGAGGGGGATATGAACAGTGCCACAGGTTTTGGGGGCCAGGCCGGGTGCACCCGCCCGTGTGGTGGGCATGCAGGCTGATGGCTGGCATCTGGGGGAGCAGGGGCTCACCAGCCCTCTGCACCCCCCAGAGGGTTTGCCTTGTGCCACATTGACCCTCGTGACATGGAAGGTCCCTGTTTTCACCACTCACAGCTGAGAACTCAAGACTCAGGAGGGCTTGGACAAGGTCGTGGGAGGAGCCTCAAACCCAGCCAGGCACAAGCTCCCTGAGTGTCAGACGGAAAGTACCCTTGAAAAGGAAAACCGGGCTTACAGCTCGCCGCACCCCAAAGTCTGCAGCTCTAGATTCGGGTTTGAGAAACCGCACAAAGATTAAATAAATGCTGTCACTCCAGCCCGGGCCCTGAAGGCTTGGCACAGCCCCTCAGTTTCCAGGGGTCTCCTGAGAGCTGGAGCGTGCTTGTTCCAGCTGTTGGAGCACAACGAAAACAGAACTTCCCAGATCTCGGGGAATGTGAGTGAGAGAAGGGCCACCTGGGGCTCTACAGCACAGCCTGCACTCAGCACCCCCCACCCTGGGCCAAGGGTGTCTCCCCGAAGGCTGCCCCAGGGAGTGACTGCCCATCCGAGGCTTGAAGGAGGGGCCGAGGGCAGGGATCTGCCCCCTGCTGCCCCAGAGCTCATACCCCTGGTTAGGGTTTTACAGATTCGGGGGCTTTTCTCGGCCGTGAGGGGGGTTCAGAAGGGCCAATGGGTGTGGACAAAGATGCGGCCACCCTCCTGGGGGGCCAGTCCCCACCTCATCCCCCCTCCCTAGCAGGCCAGGATGGTGGGTGAAAGGGCCCCTCTTCCGGGGCTGGTCTGGGGTACAGGAAGCGTGTTTCCACCCCGCTCCCAATGCTCCTTCAGGGCCATGTGCCCACGCGGCACCTCGGAGCCCAGGACCCAGGAGGCAAGGGGGCCCACCCACTGCCTCTGGGCCCCCCACAGCGGCTCCATTTTATACACTGAGGTTCCATGTGAGATCTCATCAGAATAAACATTCCTTCCGCTCCTTAGTAAACAAAAAAGTTAACCATCAATTCAACCAAACCAGTGGTCTGTTCTTAGCTCCAATGGGCTGGTCATAGGACTTGCCCAAGGCCACCAGGCTATGACAGGGTTAGGATACGAGCCACCAGTCCTGCCCCTTAGCATGCAAAGCAGGCCAGCTCCGAAACCAGGTGGAGGTAGACCTCGGGGCAGGCAGGAGTTCAAGTCCAGCTCCGCCTCCGGCTGGGACTCAGCCATCCTCTCCCCTCCTCAGTCTGTTTCCTCCAAATGCAGGCAGTGACCCTACTTCCCAGAGCCAGGGTCCCTAGGGTGCCCAGCTCGAATGGCTGCCTTTGCTGAGCACCCCAGGAGGTTGGCTAGGGTCGGGGTGAGGGTCCATGCACAGAGCCCGGCACTCCACCCAACTCCCAGAACAAAGCGGCAGGACCCACCCTTCCCCAAGCAGCCTGCAGACTCAGTGGCGCCCATGGGCCAGCGGGGTGGTGGCCGAGGGGGCTCAGGGCCTGGCTTCCTGTGCGCCCAGGGGGATTGATAATTATAAAACCACGTGGCCTGCTGCCGCTGAGGAGCGTGGGAGCCCCTATGGTGTGTTGGAGCAGCACAGAGAAGGTTTTTGGAAGGAAAGCCAGGATGATGAAATCACCATATGTCCACCATTTGGAGCTCTGGACTTTTCAAAGGACACACCCCTGGTATGCTGAGGTGGGCGGGGAGGGAGTGGGCGTGCGGGGCTGCCAAGGGCTAGCTTGGGGAGTGGAGACCCTCAAGCCCACCATCCCCATCAGCCCCTCCCCCAAAGCCACCCCAATGGACGCACATTTAAATAAAACCCGGGAGCCTGAGCAGCAATGCAGCTTGACACGAGCTCCCCCACCCTCCAACCTAGAGACGCACTCCAGCGACCACTGGCGGCCACTCCGCGTACCATTTGCCCCTCACACCTGAGCTGGGGCAGTTCGCACAAAGTCAGCAGCCCAGAGAGACAGGAAGTGACTTGACTTGCCCAAGGCCACACGCCTGGTCAACAGTAGGCAGAGCTGTAGGACCCCACAGACAGCCACTCCTTGTCCCCCGGCTCCCTGGGGCAGGAGTGGGGCACTGCGCTTCCAGTGTGGCCCAGGGCAGGGGCAGCTTGCCATTCTGGTCAGCCCTGCAGGACCATCTACTGGGAGCAGCTGCTCCTCCCACCTGGGGAAGGGGAGCCACAGACCCCAGAGCCTGCCTTGTGTCTGGGCCCCTCCTAGACCCAGAGGGCTATGCTGGGGTGGGGGGGATGGGCAGGTCAGAAAACCTGGGTTCCTTGGCCCTCACTCGCACTTGGCCCTCACCTTCCCCCTCTTCTTGGGGTTCCTCCTCATCAGAACCATCCTCTCTTTTCGCTAGGCCTGGGTCTTTGAACTGACAGTTTCCTTTTCTCACCATCCCAGGCCCTTCGCAGAAGCCCACATGGAGTCCACGGCAGGCTGGCTTTTCCCCCCGTCCCCTGTACTTAGCATCTGGGTGCCACATGTTGCCCTTCTGCTGCCCAGCACTGGCCTAGGCCTGGAACCTGGGTAAGGAGCTGGAGGCTGGCACCATCCGCCTCCCACCTCCCCAGCCTCGAGGTATTAATCTTCGAAGGCAGGGTAGTAACTCCCTCCTTCTGGCAAGACCTTGTGAAGATAAGAGATCTGCAGTCACTTTGAAATGCTAAGAAGCACCATAGGAATGCAAGGTGTTATCACGAAGATCTGCTCCCCCCAGGGCTGGGTGAGAGCAATGCTAGCACCTTGATACCTAAGAGGCTTGTATTGGAGGGGAGAGAGGTTATGGGGGGCAGGTGCCCCTGCACCTAGGTGGGCCTCTGGGAGTGTGAGGGAGGAGGTGCGGGAAGATGGGGTGGTGGAGGTCTCCCACTCACCCTCCTTCATCCACTGAGCACCCACCAACCATGCAGGGCCTCCTGCAGAGAGGCCTCTGTGGCCCTGGTGGTCTGGCTCACGCAGGAGCAGAGAACAGATCTGCTGGGGCAAAGCAGGTCCAAGTGCAGGGGCTGTTTCTGCTGGCAGGGCTGGAGGACTGGCCGCTTGTTGAGGCTGACTCAGGCACAGAGTCCTGAGGCCTGGAGCTGCAAAGGAGGGGACAGGGAGCCTGACCCGACCCCCTTTTACAGATAAACGCAAGCTTGGAACAAGGATGGGACAAAATGAACACAGGACCAAACAGAATCAAGCACCAGATGGGCGGGGAGTGCCCAGGGCCAGTCCCAGCTCTGCTCACGCAGACCTCAGCAGGACTCAGTTTCCCCTCTGCTGTACCATGTGGGGATGGAGTCTGAAGGGCTGGGCAGAGGGTGGTGGATCTTATCTGAGGACTCGGCAGTGCCCAAGGTTCACACAGGGAGTGACCCAGAGGCCTCTCCAGTTGGCCCTTGACTGCTGACAACAGGAGGCTGTGTGGGGTGGGGGCGGGGGATCAGGATGTCCAAGAGGGGCAGCAAGGAATGGCCCATCTTCTCACCCAGGACCCCTTCCCTACCCCTAGCTCCCCAGGAGATGGGAACTTGGTCCTGGCCTGAGCACGCAGCCCTCCTCTGGTCTCTGGCGCCCCCCTGTGGCCTCAGAGGGTGGGAATCCTCCCGTGGGCAGCATGTCTGTCGGGCCCCATAAGCAGGGACAGAACGCATTAGGTGAGAACCCTGAGGGCTCCATCTCACCATGCCAGCCCCTGCCCTCCAGCCCCTCCCCAGAGACACAGAAGCAGCGACGGGATCCTCAGATTTAGGTGTGAATCTTGACTCCCCTTCGGCCACCTGACTGACTTCGGCGAGACAGCCGGACTCCAGGTCCACATTTCCCAGACTGTGGGCCCCGCGAGGCCAGAGGGCAGGTGTCTGAGGAGGTTAAGTGGGAGACCCCTCGGAAAGCCCCGTGTGCTGCACCACAGACATTCACAGAGTGCCTCCTCCCTCAGCGCCGGCAATCTGACCCTGTCCAGGCTCAAGGAGGTCCCCGTCTGCGGGGGGAGGCAAATCCCCAAAGAGATCTTTTAGTGGAAGGATTTGTTGTCTAAAGCCACTAAAATGCCCCACCCTGTGGTCCCTCCTCTTGGACAGACCCACAGTCCCATGGTATCTGGTCCAGCGCAGCTGGAGACAGCTGGACAGAAGGCAGAAATACCACGGGACAGAGTCGTCCTTCCCACCCCCCGCCTCCTCCAGCCCAGCTCAGACCTCTCCCTGGCCCCGAAGCTCGAGGCCAGGCCGCAAGCCCTGGTCCCGCCTAGCGTAAGAAGCCGTGGTGGAGTCAGCAGCCCAGCCCCGCTCCAGGGTCCAGCTGCAGGGCCTGCTCACTCTCAGCCTCTCAATTCACCTTCGTCCTACCCAAGCCTCAGTGTGTCCACCTGCCAAATGGGTGTAACCATCCCTGCCTCACCTAGCTGTCCCCCAGGTCGGCTGTAACGGTACAAATAAAGTGAAATCAGAAACTAGCGAGTTTTTTGGAGGGGGGCGCCGAGAGCGGACGGCATCCCGGCGAGGAAGCGGACTACAACTCCCATCCGGCTCCGGGGCCGCGGGCGCCCCAGCCCGTCTCCCTGAGCTGAGGGGCCGGCGGCCGCTGCCCTGGGGGCGAGGGAAGCTGCAGGGCCCGGGCACCCCTCGCCTCGGTTAGGGGCCGGTGAGGGGCCGGTAGGGCGGGGTCTGGGGCCGCGCCGGGGTCTGGGCGGCCTTCCCGGCCCCCAAGGGACACCCCCTTGCCCCGCCCCGCCCAGGAGTTACTCCTCGGGGTCCGCCCCCCCACTTCCTGGCCGAGGTTGGCCCCGCCCCCGCGCGCCTCCACCCTCCCACCTTCACCTCCAGTCGCGTCTGCTATTGGCCGGCGCGCACCTGCCCGTCCGTCGGGGGGCGGGGCAGGGGGCGGGGCGCGGCGCCCAGGTGAGGGCGCGCGGGCGGCGGCAGAGGAAGGTGACAGCGGGGAGGGCGGGAGGGTGGGGGGAGGACGCGCGGACCGACCGACAGACGGACCGACGGGCGGGCATGCGGGCGGGCCGGCTTTAGCCCGGGCGCGGGGCTCCGGCCGCGGCCATGGAGCAGCGGCGGCGCGCGCTGGAGGAGCTGGCACGGGGCGAGGCCGGCGGCGGCCCGGGGCTCGACGGCCTCCTGGATCTGCTGCTGGGGCTGCACCACGAGCTCAGCAGCGCCCCCCTGCGGCGGGAGCGCAACGTGGCGCAGTTCCTGAGCTGGGGTGAGTGGCCCAGGCGGGATCGAGGGGGGCGGCCCGAGGGACACCACGCCGGGACCCTCTTCCCCCGCACTCCACTCCCACAGACCCTCCCACAGGGAGCCGCACCCCCACCGGTCTCCCCCACCCCCCCGCAGACACCCCACAGTGGCTCTGACACGTGCCACCGGACCCCGCAGGTCCTCTCAGTCACCTGCACACCTTACCCTCGCTCAGATTTGCACACACACTCCTCCCCACTCACAGAACCTGGCACGATGCACAACACATGTCTCACACCGACACACACACACTCGGTCCAAGGTATAGACCCAGACACATGCACACAACCCAGGCTCTACAGAGGCACGTCCAGGATTGCTCCCTCCCACGTCACACCTCGTGCCCGTGAGAACACACACTCTCACACACGCAGACCCCCATGCACATCACCCACTGACACACATGCTTTCTCAGTCTCCCACCTACCACACAGACACACCAAGATACTCATACATAGCTCACAGAGAGACCCGGGGAGCCCCACACTTCACCCTGCAGACCACCCCCAACTACACGGGCTGTTACACACTCGCCTACTTCCACTCACGGATCTGTAGGAGTTGCACATTTGCCAGCATCCCTCCCCCCCCACACACACACACACTTTCATCTCCCTGCATACAAGACCACCCCAGCCTGGCCACAGGAACCAACCTCTCAGCCCCTTTGTCTGTGCAAGCCGCTGGCCACGCTTCCTGAGGGCTGTTCTCAGGGCCAGGGAGGGGGGCCTGGCTGGAGGTGGGTCTGCACCCCTTCCTGGTTGACTCATCTGAGTCACCGGGAGTGGCTGGCCCGGGGTGACCCTGAGCCCGACATGGGCACCGGCGCCAGCCCCAGGGCTCCCTGGTCACACCTGCCAGGGCATGGGGGGAGGACACAGGGGCCTGGTCTGTAGGGTGGGGTGAGGCGGGTGTTTGCCCAGTGGGCGACTAGCATTCCTGGCACCCCTGAGTTCTGGGCAGGCACAAGACACGGCCTGGCACAGTTGGGGGCCTTCAGGACAAGCCAGTGAGTTAGCCCCCAGCCCCCGCCCTCTCCTCTGGGGTGAGGGCCGTCACAGGGCTTCTGCCTCTGCTGCCTGCCTGTCTCCCCGGGACTTCTGCACCCTATGTGTGTGTGTGTCTGACCGTGTTGTCATCACCCCCTGTGACGCCCACGTGTGTGTTTGTGTGTGTGTTTGCACACACAGTTGCTCCTCCCTGCCTGCCTCTGGCACCTCTGCTTCGGACCCCAGCGTGGGGGCCTGTCTGTTGACATCTTCCTAAGGTAACACACAGGGCAGTGACTCACTCCTCTCCTGCCCCAACTTGTCCCTGCTCCTGCCCAGAGCCCCCATCCCCTGCAGCAAGGTGAGGGGACTGTGCAGCCTGTCCTAGGGGCCTGGGTCCTCCTGGCTGTGGGCCCCGGGCTTTGGCCTGTCTGGTTGATGGGTAGCTGCCCTGGCCTCCGTTCCCCCTCGGAGCCTGTGGCTGCTGCTCTTCCCCAGCTCTGCACACAGACCTGGGAAACAGACAATTAATTTCTGTAATGAGGTTTCCACACCACCCCTGCTGCGGGGGTTCTGCCTGATAAACCTGTGGAGCAGCTCTCTGTCCTACCCACAGACCCGCCCAGCTGGCAGCGAGTTTACCTCCTGGCAGGGGGAAACTGAGGCAGGGAGCCAGACTGCAGCTGCCCCCACCCCCTGCTGGTCGCTCTTGCCTCCCTAACTTTCCAGTCCCTAATTCCCTCCCCAGGCCTGTAGAGGGGCCTGGGAGTGGCTGGAGATGCCCCTCTTGGGAGGATGAGGGACTTTGAGGCAGGAGGAGGTTCCTGGCCAGGAGAAGGCCGCGTCGAGAGATGGGGAGGGCTCAGAGTTGTAGGGCTGGTCAGGCCTGGAGGAGATCCTGGGTGCCCACACCCTCGGGTGCCAGCGGCAGGCGCCAGCAAAAGGACTTTTGGCTCTTGTGAGAAACCGGGCAGACCTATGCTTGCCTCCAGACTGAAGAGGCCCCACACGGGGAGCACAGAATCTGTCCCCAGCGTCCTGCAGAGCCACTGTCCTCCCTGTTCTCCGGGGCTGCCCTAGGCCTCACCCACAGCCAGATACCTCTGTGCCTACAGGGTCCCAGGACCGGGGCCCACAGCTCCTCAATGGCAGAGAAGCCTCTCTGGGGACAAAGAATGTTGCCCGTCCAGTTTCCCAAGACAAGCCCGGCCTGGTCCTGTAGAGGGCCAAGAACTGTGAGCTGGGGGTGGGAATGGTATCCCCATCGTCCCCAGGGTGACCTGGCCAGCCAGGGTCAGCCCCCAGGCTGGGAAGAACTATAAGTTCCATCAGCCCCTGGGGCGGAGGCTGCCTGGAGTCTGGGGACAGGGGTCCAAGGAGCCATGGATTCAGGGAGGGCTGGGGTCAGGGGGTGAGCAGAGCCAGGACCTCACCTTCCATGCTTCTTGATCATGGCTGCGTGGGCCACAGCACCTATCAACCCTCTGGCCAGAGGCCGTCCCCTGGGGAGGTCCTCCCTGCCCTGGCCTCCTGGGAGTTGCAGGTCCTGGCTTTCCCCATGTGGGAGAGGAAGCTGGGGCCCTCCGCAGGTTCCCTGAGCCCCTCTGTGTCCCCTCAGCCAGCCCCTTCGTCACGAAGGTGAAAGAGCTGCGGCTGCAGAGAGATGACTTTGAGATCTTGAAGGTGATCGGCCGAGGGGCCTTCGGGGAGGTGAGCACAAGGCTTGGGGAAGGAGGGAGGAGGGTGTGCGCGCCCAGGCTGGCCTGACCCCTGTGCTGTCTGTGGCCTCAGGTCGCCGTGGTGAGGCAGAGGGACAGCGGGCAGATTTTTGCCATGAAAATGCTGCACAAATGGGAGATGCTGAAGAGGGCCGAGGTCAGTTTGGGGTCTGCTGGGACTTTGGCACCCCACAAAGGGGCAGGGAGAGGTGCGTGCTTCCAGTGAGGCATACACGGGAAGGGGCGAGCACGGCTGCTGAACAGGCAGGGGATCCACCCCCAACAGCCGCCCACTTCCCCCAGCCCTTCCTCAGGGAAGCCTTTCTTCGAAGAAAGCAGAGTTGTTCCCATTTTCCTTATGAGAACACCGAGGCCCAGAGCACTAAAGCATGGGCTTGGGCTCACACAGGCAACTTCCATCCAGCTTCTGCTTACTGAGTCTCCCCCCACCCGCTGAGCTGGCCAGCAGGGTTTCCTGGCTCTGATCCCACCCCACCCCCTGCTCCCCAAACCTGCTGCAGACAGCCTGTTTCCGGGAGGAGCGGGACGTGCTGGTGAAGGGGGACAGCCGCTGGGTGACTGCTCTGCATTACGCCTTCCAAGACGAGGAGTACCTGGTGAGGACACTCAGCAGGGTTGGAGGGGAGTTGCCTGGGAAGAAAGGAGAAGGCCCTTGGGGGCCAGAGGCGCTGGGTCCAAGGAGAGAGAGACCCTCCGACTGGGACCAAGAGGTTTCCACTCCCCTCCAGCTCCCAGGCCTGCAGCCTCTGATTGAGCCCTGGCTGGGAGCTGGCCAGCCCAGAGCTACTGGGAGACACAGCCCTGTCTTCCCTGAGCCCCATGGAGCAGTAGGAGACAGGGCCCTGGGGCAGGTGCCCCCCACCCTCCCCCTCTGATTCTTGCCCCCCACCCACTGCCACCCAGTACCTCGTGATGGACTACTACGCTGGTGGGGACCTCCTCACTCTGCTGAGCCGCTTCGAGGACCGCCTCCCGCCCGAGCTGGCCCAGTTCTACCTGGCTGAGATGGTGCTGGCCATCCACTCACTGCACCAGCTGGGCTATGTCCACAGGTGGGGCCCCCAAAGCCCCCGCTGCCCTGTCCAGCCCCTCCTCTGCGGACAGCTGACGACACGCATGCCAAGCCCTGTGCTGGATGCTTCCAATGCGCAATGCTTTCACATCCTCACACCGAAACCTTATGTGGTGGGGCTGCTATTATCCCATTCTACACATGAGGAAGTCAGGGCTCGCTTAACCCAGGGAAGTGGGCACCCTGGGTAAGTGGGTGGCCGAGCCGTGGTTTGCACTGGGCCAGTCTGCCTCCTGCATCCCCCACTGCACACTCTGCTGCCTCCGAGGGTCGTCTTTATGGGTCCCTTTCCCCAATCTAACCACCTGCTTCCTTCTTGGGAGCCAGGAGGCCTGGCCACTAGCCTTGCCCCCTCCCACATGCATGCACACACATGCTGCTCGCATGTGCTCACAGGAACACGTGTGAGCATATACATGGTAGTGGTGCACGTGCCCCTGCACGCACGCCCAGGCGTGTGCCTAAATGCACATCCACACACCCAGGTCAAGCCCCTCGCTCTCCCTGCCCTCCCTCAGGGATGTCAAGCCGGACAATGTCCTGTTGGATATGAATGGACACATCCGCCTGGCTGACTTTGGCTCCTGCCTGCGTCTCAACAACAGTGGCATGGTAAGGACCCACCCCAGAGTGGGGGCAGGGGACATCCGGCCAGGAGAACTCCCAGGGGAATGGGAGGCACCAGGCCTAGTGCAGGGAGCATCAGGCTCCCAGGGCAAGGAAGGGCTGGGCCCAGGCCCCGGGTAAGGGGCATCAGGCTAGCTGAGCCCTAGGGAGTGGGGGTGCCAAGGCCACGGTGAGGGGCCAGCAGGCACAGCTAAGCCTGAGGCTGTGCTTATGATGTCAACACCACCACCACCACCCACAGGTGGATTCATCGGTGGCAGTGGGGACCCCTGACTACATCTCCCCTGAGATCCTGCAGGCCATGGAGGAGGGCAAGGGCCACTACGGTCCACAATGCGACTGGTGGTCGCTGGGAGTCTGCGCCTACGAGCTGCTCTTTGGGGAGACGCCCTTCTATGCTGAATCCCTGGTGGAAACCTACGGCAAGATCATGAACCATGAGGTTGGCCGCCAGGCTCTGGGGTTCTGGGAGGGCAGCGGGACTTCTGAGCCCACGGGGTTGGTGATGCCTGCAGGCAGGGTGGGATCCTGGCCACCCACCTGCATCCCTCCCCCTGGGCCTGCAGGACCACCTGCAGTTTCCCCCGGATGTGCCCGACGTGCCGGCCAGCGCGAGAGACCTGATCCGCCAGCTGCTGTGCCACCAGGAGGAGCGACTGGGCCGCAGAGGGCTGGACGACTTCCGGAACCACCCTTTCTTCGAAGGTGTGGACTGGGAGCGGCTGGCGACCAGCACTGCCCCCTACATCCCTGAGCTCCGTGGGCCCATGGACACCTCCAACTTCGACGTGGATGACGACACCCTCAACCATCCAGTGAGTGGCGGGTCCCAGTGCAGTAGGAAAACTGCCTTGCCCCTTGCTGGTTGTGGAAACACCCCTGAAGGTCCCCAAAGCAGTTGTTGGGCTCAGGATGAGGCGTTGGGACCCCAGAGGTTCACGGGGGTTGTGGTTCACCTGCACTTGTTCACCTGCACTGAGGTGGGTTGTGGCAAGTGAAAGCCCTTTGACCTCAAGTGTCAGCCTATTAACCAGAACTTGTATAAGGAAGATGACTCCCAGCAGCGCCTGGGAGGCCATGACCTCAAGGACTCATGGGAGTTGTGGTCCATTTGGGGAGGCCATGTTACCCCCCCCTAGGTTTCCACCTGAGTGGGAAAAGGTCGGTGCTCCCAGTCCCAGGGGGTCGCCTGGGGCTGCACCTGTTGACTCTGGCTCTCCCTCCTCCTCCTGCAGGGGACCCTGCCACCACCCTCCCATGGGACCTTCTCCGGCCACCACCTGCCATTTGTGGGCTTCACCTACACCTCGAGCAGGTGGGTCTGGTCCTTACACACCTGGTGGGAAGCTGGGGGCTTCCCGGCCTGGAGGATGCAGGGAGTGTAGCCCATCGGAACCCTGGGAAGGGCCGACTGGCCCACCCATGTGATCGGTGCTCAGGATGTGTGCTCTGAGCCTTCAGGAAGACAGCCCCCATGTCCTCAAGGTCTTGGTAAACCCATGCCCATGAGCCCTTGGGGTCCTGCCCAGCATTGGGTCCTCACGGTCCCCTCCACGGCAGGCGAGGAGTGTACTGGACCCAGAGCCAGAGGCTGGGGTGGAGGTGCAAGGGCCCCTACGGCTCCCGAGCCTCACTTTGTGCCTCTGTGAAATGGGTGGGATGCTCTTTCCAGCTCCATTCGTGGGGCTGGGCTGAGACCACAGCGAGGTCCCCGGCCGGGAGGTACTCCGAGGTGTAAGCAAACGCATGTTACCCGCGCTCAGGGGCGCCCACTGTGTGCCGGGCACGGGGCTGCCTGGGCCCATTTCACCGGGTCCTCTTGACAGTCCTTGGAAGGGGCTCTGTTATCACCTCCATTTCCTGGGAGGAAACTGAGCCTCAGATATGTTGGGTGACTGTTCAAGGTCACACAGCCTCTGAGGGCCAGGACTGGGGCTTGAACCTGGGTCCGGGGGACCCTGGAGCCAGTGCCCTGGGCTGCTGCCCATGGGTCTCCCAAGGGCGGGGCCTGGCGTGATTGCTTCCCTCCCAGCACAGAGCCCGGGCTGGTGCAGAGCTGGCGGCAGTGGGTGTTTCTGGGATGTGTGAATGATTGGACGCCAGAGGATGGACGAGGCTCCGAGGGGAGGGGTTTCTGCTAAATTGTGTTGCCCTGCTCTCCCCAGTCCCAGCCCTGAGAGCAGCTCCGAGCAGGTGGCTGCCCTGGAGCAGAGGCTCCATTGTCTGGAGCAGGAGAAGACGGAGCTGAGCCGGAAGCTCCAAGGTACCGGGGAGCCAGCTGGGCTGGGGCGGGGTGGGTCTGACCTGGGGCTACTGCTGCAGGACTAACCACTCACCTGAGGATGCCCCCCACGGCAGAGGCCCTGCAGATGCCCTCGGACCACGGGGAGCTGGAGCAGCTGCGGAAGGAGGTGCAGACTCTACAGGACAGGCTGTCAGGTATTCCCACACCCCCACCCCATCTCTTCTCCCCTCCCCTCACCCTGGAGGCTAAGTGGCTTTCCCAGCACACCTGAGTCTAACCTGAGTTCCAGTCTTGCCCCTGCTCTGTACATGCTGTGTGATCTTAGGGAAGTATCTTAAAGTCTCTGAGCCTGCAGGTAGAAAATGGGTCAAGGAGACCCCCCCCCCCCGACCCCCAGGCTGTGGTGAGGGTTTCATGAGATACTGCCCATGGAGTGCCTGGCTGAGGCCAGGGCAGTCCATATGTACAGGTCTCAGTGACAATTTCCGGCAGAGATGCTGAGGGAAAGCAAGGCCCCCGTGTCTCAGACGGAGGGTAGCCCAGGCCAGCACAGTGACCTTCAGCAGGAGAGAGACCGGCTCCTCCAGGTGAGGGCCTGGTGAGGTGGGTGAGTGGCCCAGGGCTTCATGCAAAGGAGGTCCATGCCCTGACTCCAGGCCCCCCACCCCCCCAGGAGCTGGCCGAGGCTCAGACAAGGCTGCAGATGCAGGAGCAGGAGCTGGGCAGAGCCCAGGGGCGGCAGGAGGAGCTGCTCCAGAGGCTGCAGGAAGCCCAGGAGAGAGAGGCATCCACAGCCAGCCAGACCCAGGCCCTGAACTCCCAGCTGGAGGAGGCCCGGGATGCCCGGAGGGAGGTGAGTGATGGCATGGGAGGGAACACAGCAGGGTCCCAATGACCCTCAGCATGGCAGGAGGAAGCTGGGGAGCTCAGTTTGAGGGGCTGGGAACTCCCTGTGCCTTTGCACCTCCCACTGTGGCTGGCAGCGCCCTGAGCAAGGGGACATTTAGGGTGGGGTGGGCTGGGGTCCACCGCCTCCACTCCTGCTGCGGCTGGCAGAGCCCGAGAGTCCATAGCAAGGTGGAGGAGAAGGGTGGGGTAGACAAGGTCAGCACTGGCCACCTCTTTACTCATCACAGCTGCAGGCCCAGGTGGCCACCCTGAGCCGGGAGGTGAGGCGGCTCCAGAGAGATCAGGAGCGAAGCCTTGAGAAGGAGCCATCCCAGGTCAAGGTAGTGACATCTTACCCCCTGCCCAGTGGCATTGCCCTTGGCCTGACCTACTAGGGGCCCTCGGGGCCAGGCCTGTGTCCCAGGGGTAGGGTGGGCCATGGCTTCTCAGGCCCCTGACCCTCTCCATGTCCTCAAGACCGTCCACACCACCTCCGAGACCAACGGCACGGGCTCGCCCGAGAGCAGGCCTCAAGAAGCCCAGCTCAGGAAGGAGGTGGCCGCCCTGCGTGTGCAGCTGGAGCAGGCCCGCAGCCACGGGTGAGCTGGGCAGCCGGGGCAGGGGACAGGACGCCGGCCCGAGCTGGGAGTCACCGGGTCGTCCTCATCCTCCCCAGGCCGAGCGGGAAGGAGGAGGCTCTGTGCCGGCTGCAGGAGGAGAACCGGCGGCTGAGCCAGGAGCAAGAGCGGGTGAGCAGGGCAGACGGAGGGCAGGACAGCCAGATGGGCAGTGGGACAGGTGTGGGAGCTGCCGGGGTCCCGGGGCAGGCTGTCTCCCCAGCCGGCGGGCAAGCTGCTGTGGTGGATGAGGGTGTACACAGATGGGACTCAGGGACACTGGGGCCCCTGTGGACTGACCCCAGCTTCCCCGCCGGCCCCCAGCTGGTGGAAGAGCTGGAACGGGAGCTGCAGAGTAAGCAGCGGCTGGAGGGCGAGCGGCAGGAGTCAGAAAGCAACTGGGAGGCCCAGCTTGCCGACATCCTCAGCTGGTGGGTGCTGGGGGCTGGGAGCCAGGGGCTGGGCCCAGGCAGGGCTGAGGGCCCGCCCATGACCCTGAGCCCCTGCCCAATCAGGGTGAATGATGAGAAGGTCTCCAGAGGCTACCTACAGGCCCTAGCCACCAAGATGGCCGAGGAGCTGGAGTCCCTGCGGAATGTGGGCACCCAGACGCTCCCCACCCGGCCACTGGTGAGCCCCGGAGACACCCTGGGAGGAGGGGGTGCCGGTAGCCTCACTCCACAGGTGGGGACACTGAGCTCGTGGAAGATCAGTGACTTGCCTAAGCTCACAGCGGATCAGTGGCAGAGCTGGGGCTCTGAGCCTGGCCAGGTGACGGGGGGAACCGTGTGCTCGGGTGGGAAGGGCCTCTGAGGCAGCCAGGCCCAGGGGGCATCTTACGTGGGTGCTGCCGGCCACCAGGACCACCAGTGGAAAGCACGGCGGCTGCAGAAGATGGAGGCCTCGGCCAGGCTGGAACTGCAATCGGCACTGGAGGCCGAGATCCGGGCCAAGCAGAGCCTGCAGGAGCGGCTGACGCAGGCACAGGAGGCCCAGCTGCAGGCCGAGAGGTGAGACTAAGGCAGGCGCTGCCGAGGGGTCCGGGGCCCATGCAGAGGCCTGGCCCCATGGCGAGCCTTCCCTGGTTCTCCCCCAGCCGTCTGCAGGAGGCCGAGAAGCAGAACCAGAGCCTGAAGCAGGAGCTGGCTGCACTTCGGGAGGAGCTGCGGGCCCGCGGGCCGGGAGGTGGGTGGCCACCCGCGTGCCGGTCCTTGAGCAAGTCCGCCACACCAGCCTCATGGTCACCAAAGTGTCCTTGCAGGGCTGTGGAAACGAGTTTGTCCGGACTCTGCTGCTTACCCCACCCTCTGTTAGCCAGCACTTATTGAGCGCCTGCTGCATGCCAGCCCTCCCCCTCCACCCCTTCCCCCCAGCCTGCAGTCATTTCTCCATTTTACTGAGGTGGAAACTGAGGCCCTGGTTTCTCAGGAACAAGTGTAGGGCTGGGCCAGGGATGCCACCTCCAGTGACCTGTGCCCTCTGTTTACAGACACCAAGCCCTCAAACTCGCTGATTCCCTTCCTGTCCTTCCGGAGTTCAGAGGTAGGAACGGGTACAGGGGCTGGGTGGGGAGGAGTCCTGGGGAGAGGCACAGGGGCCTTGATTCGCCCCCCCCATCTCCATCCCCAGAAGGATCCCACCAAGGACCCTGGCATCTCAGGAGAGGCCCCGAGGCCGGGGTCGGAACCAGAGCTGAGGCCGGAGGGCCGCCGCAGCCTGCGCCTGGGGGTGAGGACAGATGAGAACCACATCTGGGGGGCTGGGCCCCCCCGCCTGTGGCTTCTCACCTGTTTGCTCGCCCTCCCCTGCAGGCTGTGTTCCCCAGAGCGCCTGCTGCCACCACAGCTGCTACAGAAGGCCCTCCCGCAAAGGTCAGTGCCTGGAGGCGCGGAGTGGGCTGGGGCGCCAAGCTGTTCTGCCAGGTTTCCAGGGACCCGCTTGGGTCCCTCCCTGTGCGTCATGGCTGGCAGACCACACTGGGCTGGGGGGGCGGGGTGGTGGCGATGAGTTTGAGCGCTACCACAGACTCACTGGGGTCAGAGTTCACACTGCCACCTGGCTTATTCCCTGGTCCCGCCTGACACCCCAGGGTGGCCTCATGGGTAGGGCACAGGGCCCCAGGAGGCCGGGGTCAGGCCTGGGTAATGGGTATGTCCCTTCCCCAGCCTGGCTCCCACACGCTGCGCCCCCGGAGCTTCCCGTCCCCCACCAAGTGTCTCCGCTGCGCCTCGCTGATGGTGGGCCTGGGCCGCCAAGGCCTGGGCTGTGACGGTGAGACCCCCACGCTACCTGCACACCCACTCCCGTGCCCAGCCACAGCCCTGGGGTGGAGGGAATGGCAGCGGCCCTGGCCCGGAGGCTCCCAGGCCGTTTCTCTCAGCCCAGGCCCCTGGTACCTCTTGCTCAGCATTTCCCTGTGCTCAGTTTCTCTCATCTCACTTGATGGGGAATTGGTGACAGCTCAGGGGCCACCACGGCCTGAGGGAGGCTGGGGCTGGGCTGCCCCTCCCAGCCTCACACCACCTGCCGTCTCCCACTTTCCCCACAGCCTGCGGCTACTTCTGTCACTCAACTTGTGCCCCACAGGCCCCACCCTGCCCCGTGCCCCCTGAGCTTCTCCACGTGGCCCTGGGAGTGCACCCCGAAACGGGCACGGGCACTGCCTACGAGGGCTTCCTGTCGGTGAGCTGGCGCCGGGGAGGGGAGGGCGGGCACAGGTGGGCTGTGGGCCTGGCGGGCCCTCCCATGCCTGCCTTCTCCACAGGTGCCGCGACCCTCGGGTGTCCGGCGGGGCTGGCAGCGGGTGTTCGCTGCCCTCAGTGACTCACGCCTGCTGCTGTTTGACGCCCCGGACCCGCGGCTCAGCCCGGCCAGCGGGGCCCTCCTGCAGGCACTGGATCTGAGGTGGGTGCCAGGTGGCGGCCTGGGGCAAGAGACCAGTGGATTGAGGGGCACCCGGGGGCAGTGCGACCTCTGACCTGCTCCCTGGACTTCCCAGGGACCCCCAGTTCTCTGCCACCCCTGTCCTGGCCTCTGATGTGATCCACGCCCAATCCAGGGACCTGCCACGCATCTTTAGGGTGAGTGTCTGGGGCGGGATGGTCTGGACCACTGTCCACCTCCATGCTGGCCTCACTCCAGCCACTTTTCTCCATCTCCATGGCTGCCGCTTCATCTGGGCCCCTCGCCCCCACATGGTCGGCTACAGTAGCCTCCATTCTGGCCCCAGTGTCTATGCTCCATCCTGCAGTGCAGCGAGCTTTCCACATGTGAAGCTGGCCGTGTCCTGCCTGTTTAGGCCCCTTCTGTGGCTCCCCATTGCCCTCAGGCTGCTCCAGACTGTGGCCTTGAGGCCCCACATTTCTGACCCTGCAGCCTCCCAGCCTCTCCCCTGGAGCCTCTCTCTGCTCTGACCATGCTTTCTCCAGTCCCCAAAGTGCCCTGTGCCCGTGGACGCTTCACATTCTGTTCCCTGTGCTCGGTCCCCCGCCTGCTTCTCCACTCACACCCAGGCTCCAGCAGAAATGTCTCTTGCCCTGGGAGGTGGTCTTTCACCGCTTAGCCTGGGTTCAGGGCCCTGGTGTATGTTCCCACAATGCCCCGTCCTTCCCCCACCACGCACCAGCCCCAGGGCTCTGGGGTTGTCCCTGTTCTTGTGTGACCACCCGTCTGGCTTATTACCTGCTATGAGACAGCACTAGCACTGTGCCCAGCGCGCTCACGCCGGTGCTAAGAAGCATCAGCTGGTGGAGGAAGGATGGCTGGCTCTTGGCCCGCGGCCCTCCAGCCTGGGTCCCTGCCCACAGGTGACGGCGTCCCAGCTGACGGTGCCACCTGCCACGTGCACCGTGCTGCTGCTGGCGGAGAGCGAGGGCGAGCGGGAGCGCTGGCTGCAGGTGCTGGGCGAGCTGCAGCGGCTGCTGCTGGACACGCGGCCACAGCCCCGGCCTGTGTACACGCTCAAGGAGGCCTACGACAATGGGCTGCCACTGCTGCCGCACGCGCTTTGCGCCGCCATCATCGGTGAGCCTCCCACTGGTTGGGGGGGGGACGCCGCCCTGGGCAGGCTTCGGGCTGGATCTGGGCCTGCAGGGCAGTGCTGGCTCAGCCGCAGTCGCCAGGGCTGCGGTCACTGCCCTGCAGCCACAAGCTGTGGACTCTGCCTTGCACACATGGTCTCGACCTTCCCCTGGGCAAGGCTGCGTGAGGAGCCCAGGCTAGGGGACAGGGGACCTGGCTTCTGCTGCTCCATTTCTCTGTGCCTTAGTTTCTGGTTTTTCTAAAAGAATCTCAAGCCGGTGAAAAGAGCAAAGGCTTTAGTAAGAGAACGAGGGTTCCCCTGCTGGTTTTCCTACCAGCAGCCAGTGACCGGGGGGAGCCTGGACGCACCTGGGCCTCACACCGTCTTCTGTGGGGCTGCTGTGTTCAGCTGGGAGCCTGCTGCTCAGAGAGTGGGGCCTCCATAACGGACAGCTGGGGGAGGGCAAGGCAGCCGTGCCCCCTGGCTTCCCTCGGCAGCGGGGGACCTGAGCCAGCCCTGCCCTGGCGAGCTGAGACCTCTCCCTGCAGTCACTCCGGGCGGGAGCCGCAGGAGAGGCTGCGCGGGTGCCTCAGGGCCCCTGTGTCAGTTGGGAGCCAGGAGGATGAGGGCATTTACTGAGTGGCGATGGCTGTGAGCAAGGTGTCTGCTTAACCCCTGTACTGCTTCATCTCTTCACAGGCTCACAGCAGCTCTGTGAGAAAGGTACCATTATTGTCCCCACTTTACATAAGGGGAAACCAAGGCTCCAAGAGGTGACATGACTTACCCCAAATCTCACAGCTTGGGGGGTGTCTCTCACCTTGTCCCCTGGCCCCATGGCCCTTCCCCATCAGAGCCAGTGCAGACTCTGGGACAGAAGGGTCCAGTGATGCTGGGACAGCAGGATCGCTGTCCCCATGTCCTCAGGAGAAAGTGAGGCTCAGCAAGGACAGCTGGACTGCTCAGTGTCCCACAGCTGGACAGGCCCCCTCAGCCCTGACTCCCTCCCTCCCTTTCCCAGACCAGGAACGGCTTGCTCTGGGCACTGAGGAAGGGCTGTTTGTGATCCACCTGCACAGCAACGGTACGTGCCAGGCTGGGCCAGGGTGGGCCTGGGTGGGGTCAGCCCCTGGGGACGGAGGAGGATGGCACTGGGCTGCTCCTCACCCACCTGCTGGTGATGCTCTCCTTCGCCGCACCGCAGACATCTTCCAGGTGGGCGAGTGCCGGCGGGTGCAGCGGCTGGCCGTGAGCCCCACTGCGGGCCTTCTGGTCGTGCTGTGCGGCCGTGGCCCCAGCGTGCGCCTCTTCGCCCTGGCTGAGCTGGAGAGCACGGAGGTGGCGGGCGCCAAGATCCCCGAGTCTCGAGGCTGCCAGGTGCTGGCAGCCGGACGCATCCTGCAGGCCCGCACCCCCGTGCTCTGTGTGGCTGTCAAGCGCCAGGTGCTGTGCTACCAGCTGGGTCCGGGCCCAGGGCCCTGGCAGCACCGCATCCGTGAGCTGCAGGCACCGGCCCCTGTGCAGAGCCTCGGGCTGCTGGGCGACCGGCTGTGCGTGGGTGCGGCGGGTGCCTTTGCGCTCTACCCGCTGCTCAACGAGGCTGCACCTTTAGCTCTGGGGGCCGGTCTGGTGCCTGAGGAGCTGCCACCGTCCCGTGGGGGCCTGGGCGAGGCTCTGGGCGCTGTGGAACTCAGCCTCAACGAGTTCCTGCTGCTCTTCACCACCGCCGGGGTCTACGTGGACGGTGCCGGCCGCAAGTCTCGCATCCATGAGCTGCTGTGGCCAGCAGTGCCCACGGGCTGGGGTAAGGCCTGTGGAGGGCCAGGCTGGGTGGGGCCAGGCACCTGCGGTGTATCCCCCACGTCAGAGGAAGACAGGCTCCTGCCCAAACTCCTGAGGGTGGCCTGGAGGCCAGTGTGTACCCTCCAGCCCGACCACACCCTGCTCTGCCCTCGGTGGCATGCGTGCATCTTCCTCGCCCGTGCCTCGTCCCCGCTCTTCCCCTGCCTCAACTACTCTCCTTTTCCTACGTGGCAAACTCTTAACCAAGTCCAGCCCCAGTGTCAGCTCAGGGCCAGGAGCGGGTTGGCCCTCCATAAATGACCACCGTGATTGCTGTCATTGTCCTTATGGCTTTCATGCTTCCTGCCCTGCTCTTCCCCGTCATTGGTCCTTCGCTCCGCTTTGCTCCCCGGCTTCCTTGTTCAGACCTCTGCCCTGGCTTAGCACCTTCTTGCAATGACTGGTTTGGTAGCTGGGAGGCTGCAGAGTGGCCTGGGGCTGGTTTCTTTATCACATACAGCGTCCAGTCCCGAGTCCCAGGGCAAGCACACCCCAGGGCTGTGAATGGAGGAATGAACGAATGAATGAATGATAAACAGGGCAGTGAGGGAGCCCAGCACGTTCACAGGTGGAGTCCAGGCTGAGAGGGACAGACAGAGCTCCCTTCATGAGCCATGGCCCTTCTGGGGCCAGGCCAGTGGGTTGGGTGTAGCACAGACATTCAGCCTGTAGGCGGTGGGACGACCACCTGGGGCCAATTCCCAGCTGTCACTCACCACGGGGTGACCTTGGCCATTACTTAGCTCTGGGGTTTCTGTGACCTCATCTGTAAGTTAGGGGGTGATAAGACTACCTACCCAGAGTTACTTGAGAATTAAAGGAGAAAAAATATGCAAAGTGGTTAGAACTATGCCTGGCATGGCACCTAGTGAGCTCTCCTGATGGTTATCTCTCATCTGTTATGGAGGTTGGGTGGGGCAACAGCAGAGTCTTCAGAAGGACCTTTGGTGTGGGCGTGGAAGTTCTTGCGCTATGGCACAGGCTGTTCCCCGTGGTACAGAGGAGGCAACAAGCCCAGAGAGGTGCCCGACTTGCCCGGGGCTGCACAGCGCAGTTTCCCACCCTGCAGGTTACGCAGCCCCCTACCTGACAGTGTTCAGTGAGAACTCCATCGATGTGTTTGACGTCAGGAAAGCAGAATGGGTCCAGACGGTGCCACTCAAGAAGGTGAGGGGCTGCCAGAGCCCTGGGGCTGGATGGGGTAGGGTAGGGTAGCCTGGCGTGACCTCTGTGCCTGCTGCCTCAGGTGCGACCCCTGAACCCAGAGGGCTCCCTGTTCCTCTATGGCACCGAGAAGGTCCGCCTGACCTACCTCAGGAACCGGCTGGCAGGTGAGGGAGTGGGCATGCGTGTGTATATGCATGTGCGTGCGCCGGTCTGTGCACACTTGTGGGTGTGTGACCCCGAGCACCGGCTGACTGGGGCCCTGGGGTCTTGGGGGCACCGCCCAGCTCTCTGCTTCTCCCGCAGAGACGGACGAGTTCGACATCCCCGACCTCACCGACAACAGCCGGCGCCAGCTGTTCCGCACCAAGAGCAAGCGCCGCTTCTTCTTCCGCGTGTCGGAGGAGCAGCGGCAGCAGCAGCGCAGGTGCGCGTGCGCTGGGGGCGGCTGGGCGGGGCCTCCTAGCCTTGGGGGCGGGGCGAGGCCCGGGCCGGCGGGGGGCGTGTCAGCTTCGGGAGAGGGCGGGGGAGGTGTCAGCTTCGCCGCCCCACTCCCTACCCCGCCTCGGCCCGCAGGGAGATGCTGAAGGACCCTTTTGTGCGCTCCAAGCTCATCTCATCGCCCACCAACTTCAACCACCTGGTGCACATGGGCCCTACGGACGGAAAGCCCAGCGCCAGGAACCCGCCCCGGGTGAGTCCTCCGGGGCCAAGCACGAGCCTCTCTGGTGAGGCTGAGCCAATCAGCGGCCTCTCCGGTGCGCTCCAGCCAATCACAGGCCTCTGCTTACCTGGGAGCCGGGACCTCGGCACGTCCGGGCTGGGGTCGAGGGCGCTTCATTTGGCCAGGTCGGTCGTGCTGCCCAGTGCCAGCCCCTCCGCCCTGTCCCCCAACAGGCTCCGGAAGAGAAGGGCCGAGGGTCCCGCAGCTCCGGCCCGCAGCGGCCCCACAGCTTCTCGGAGGCCTCGCGGCGCCCAGCGTCCATGGGCAGCGACGGCCTCGCCGGAGACGCGGACCCCAGTAAGGACCGCCCCACAGCCTCCATCCAGTACCTCCACATCCCTCCCCCAAGTTTCCATCCCCTTTGGACTCCACAAATCTGACATTGGATTTTTGTCCCCTTCCTCCTCCTGTGCCTGGAGAAGTGAAGAGGAAGCCTTGGACATCTCTGTCCAGCGAGTCCGTGTCCTGCCCCCAGGGATCTCTGAGCCCGGCAGCCTCCCTGACACAGGTGAGCCAGTGGGGGCGTTCCCTTCCCCCTTTCAAAGACAGGCAGTTCTATGCTCGGCCCTTCGCTGGGGCCTGAGGCCAGAGAACAAGCTGAGCCCATCCCTGCCCTGGACCCGAAGAGGTGCAGGTTCTTCCCTGTCTCACCCCACTGTGGGTCGGCCTAGTGGGAATCTCGGCTCTGATTGTCTCAGCAGTGTGGCCCCTGGCAAGGAGCCCAGCCTCCCTGAGCCTGTGTCACCTGTAAAGTGAGGCCATTATTATGAGGCCTGTTCGAGGCGATGATACCTCGGCACTGTGCCTGGCACATGGGGAGGGCACCACAAAGGGAGCGCTTGGGATTCCCAACAGAGGCCCAGCCTGTGGGCAGTGGGTCAGAGGAGGAAGCAGTGCACTCTGGGGACTGGGGAAGACCTAAGAGGGGTTGGGAAGGCTCCCACTTACCCTCCAGGCACATGTCCAACTCCCACGCCCACTCCAGCCACACCAGGCCACTCAGAGCCCTGGGACTCGCCATGTGCTTTCACACCTCAGGCTCTGGCCCCTGCTGTCCCCCCTGCTTTGAATGCCCTTTCCTGTCCTCAACCTGATTAATGCCCAGGACACCCACAAAGCACCTTCTCCAAAGGCCACCTGGCTGCCTGGTCCGGAGGTCACTGTCCCCAGGGCTGGCACCTCCTTCGGCACCCTCCCTCCACCCACTCCTTGTCAGTCCTGCTGTGCTGTGGTTTTCGTCTTGCTGCCTGTCCTCCTCCATCAGCTGGGGGCTCCTTGATGGTGGGGGTCAAGTTTGTCTTCCACCCAGAGTAAAGCGTGTTTGTTGATTGAATGAAGAATGGAGTGAATGAACACAGGGACTTTGATTTGGGCTCCAGGGTTAAGTAGGAGTTCCCCAGGTTCTTGTCGTGTATCCCCACCCCCACCTCACATCTGGCCTCCTCCAGGGGCCCTGCTGCAGCCGGTGATGGGTCTTGGGGAGGCCTCTGGAAGGCGCTGGCCTGGTGAGGAAACAGTCCTGCCTTCTTTCCACCCTGGCTTCCTTCTCCTTCCCCTCCAGGTCTCCGAACGGCCCCGGAGCCTCCCGCCTGCCCCTGAACCAGAGAGCTCCCCTTGACACCCTCTGGCAGGGCCCACCCCAACCCCGGAATCAGGAGATGTGAGGGAGCCAAGAGCTTGAGGAGTGCCATGCTCCGGCTGGTCCGGGCTGTGTGGAAATTCGGACTCAGGGAGAGCCTGCTCTGGGCAGCGACTGGGAGGCTGGCCTGGGTTCCCAGGACCCAGGGGGCCTGACTCCCAGCCCCAACCTGTGCCAGCCACTGGAAACAGAATGACCCCCTTCTGCCCTGGGGGCCCCTCTGCCTGCTGTCCACGGGTGATTGTGCCAAAGCTCTCATTCCACTGCCGAGGCTAGGAGGCTTGTCAGCAAGAGTCGGGATGAAGGACGGAGAAGGGCCAGGTCCCTGGGAGTGGTCTGGGGTCGTCTTGACTGTCTAGACCCCAGGTGAGGCCGAGCTGAGGCATATCCCAGTCTCTGCTCAGGGTCAGGGTGGGAAAGACAGGCTCTGATCCAGAGAAAAGGAGGATAGAGAAGGAGAGAAGAATGTAGGTGAAAGAGGCGGGAGGAAGTAGAGGAGGAGACGATAGTGACTGGAGGAGGTGAGGGCCATCCAGAGGAGAAGGAGAGGATACAGGAGGAGTGGTGAAGAGGACGAGAGACAGGGGACGAAGAGGAGAGACAAGGGGAGAGGGGTGGAGGGGAGAGACAGCTGGAAGAACGCACGCCCACAGAGGGAGGAGCTTCGTGGGGTGGGAGCAGAGAGGGGCTCCATGAGCCAACTGACATTGTCATCTAATCCGCCCAGGGGGGAAATAATTCCTAGACAGGGATGGGATGGGGAGGGTATTTATAAGGGCTACTAGCTGGGAGATGGGCACCCGTTGGGGGCCACTGGAGGGTCTCCAGGCACACTCTGGCCCCTCCCAGAAAGGGGGGAGGTCCTTTTTCTTAAAGCTTCAACCAACCATATTAGGGGATCATAGGAGGCATTTTATTATTGATCACAGTCATTATTATTATTATATTACTATTTTTATTAAATCTCCCTCTACTGACAAGTAGGGGGCAAAATAAGTATTTATCTTCTCAAATGCCGTATTCCCGGGAGGGACCGACTCGGACGCTCTGTGAAGCAGTAAGAAATCAATAAAGACGACTTTGTAAACTGCTGGCCTCCCCGCCTGGATCTGTCTTCCTGGGGTGCAGAAAATGGGATCAGAGATGAGGGATGAGGGAGGGAATCAGAGGCAGACAGTTAAAGACCAGGTTGTCTTCCCTGTGTTTTCAGACATCAAAAGATTCAAATGGGGGTAAAGGAGGAGAGTTGAATAGCAAAGGGATGGTTTGCAGAAATGTGAGCAGCATTAAGGGAACCCACCAAGGAGTTCCAGTACCCCCAAACCCTGGCAGCTGTGGGCAGCCGTTACCAGCCCCAGGTCAACCGGGCAGGAAGAGGCAGTGGTGTTACCTGACAGGAGCTGTGGCTCTCAGCAGAACTTGGCCATGGCCGAGAAGGAAGGCAGCCCAGGATGTAAATTCCTCCACGCCCTCTCCTGCCTCCTTTTGTCCAAATCCCAGCAGCAGCCAGAGGACCTTAGAGCTCCGCAGGCCACAGGTGGCAGCCTTGGGGACACAGAGCTGGTGGAGAAGGGTGGAAGTGAGCCTGGAGGGCACATCCTGCTGCCCCCCAAGGTGAGGCTGCTGGAAAGGTGAGGGTCTCACTTGCTCTCAGCTTAGGTGTCCGCGACTGGGCAGGACCCAGCCTTGAGGCTGAGCGGGTAGGAAGGGGGGTAAGGCCTGTGCCCTGGGATCAGGCCTGGGGGCTGCTGCCTATGCCCTGAGATTCATGGCAGGCCCTAGAGCTGGGGAAAGGACCAAGAAGGGGCCCGGGTGTCATGTCTGCTGGGGGCTGGGGGCTGGAGGGTGCCCCTGGAATCCCAGGGCCTGGTTAGGAGCCCAGCGTTGGGAATCAGACAACCTGGGTTCTGGTCCAGCTGTGCAGTCAGGGGCAAGTTATCCGACCTCTCTAAGCCTCAGTTTCCCCTTCGGTCAGTAGGGATGGGAAAACCCACTTCATGGGAGGTTCTGGTGAGACTTTGCTGAGATAATCACTGTAAAATCCCTTTGGCCTGTTCAGATGTTTGCTCTGCCTGTTGAGATGTAGAAGCCCAAAGAGAGCGCCCTCCAGCCGTCCTCACTGAATTGAAGAAATGGCCCCTTCCCCAGCGATAAATTAGCCAAAAGATTTTCACATTTTTAAAGAATTTTCTCTGAATGTTTTATGTTGACAAATTTCAAACCTACAGAAATATTGGAAGAATGTGAACTCCCTGTACTCTTCACCTAGATTCCCCGATTGCTGACATTGGCTGCTTTAGCTTTTCCTCCATATCTACCCATATCTACATATATATGTACCATGGATTTTGTTACCTTTTTTTTTTTTTTTTGCTGCTGAGGAAGATTCTCCCTGAGCTAATATCTGTTGCCAATCTTCCTCTTTTTGCTTGAGAAAGATTCACCTTGAGCTAACATCTGCTCCAGTCTTTCTCTATTTTGTACATGGGTTTCTGCCACAGCATGGCTGCTGACAAGTGGTATAGGTCCCTTCCCGGGAACTGAACCCAGGCCACTGAAGCAGAGCGTACTAAACTTAACCACTAGGCCATGGGGCCGGACCTTTTGCTACCATTTGAAAGTAAGTGGCAGACATCTTGAACTTCACACCTACATACTTCACAGGCATCTCTTCAGAATAAGGAGGCACCAGAAGCCACCGTTATTGTCTAAACAGGTGTGACACTGATACAACAATATTATCTAATATACAATCTGTCATGGGTTGAATTGTGGCCCTCTAAAATTCATATATTGAAATCCTAACCCGAAAGATCTCAGTAGGTGACCTTATTTGGAGTAGAGTCACTGCAGATGTAATTACTTAAGGTGAGGTCATTAGGGTGGGCCCCCGATCCAGTAGGACTGGTGTCCTTTAAAAAAGAGGAAATTTGAACACAGAGACACACACGCAGGGAGAATGCCACGTGAAGATGAAGACAGAGATCAGGGTGATGCTCCGACGAGGTAAGGAGCACCACAGATCGCTAACAAACCAGCAGAAGCTGGGAGAGAGGCTGGAACAAGCGCTCCCTCACGGCCTTTGGACAGAACCAACTAGCCAACACCTCGATCTCAGACTTCCAGCCTCCAGAACTGCGGGACAATACATTTCCATCGTTGAAGCCACCCAGGCTGTGACACAGTTGTGTCAAAAATGTTCTTTATAGGGGCCGGCCCAGTGGCACAGCGGTTAGGTGCACACGTTCCGCTTCTCGGCGTCCTGGGGTTCGCCGGTTCGGATCCCGGGTGAGGACATGGCACTGCTTGGCATGCCATGCTATGGTAGGCATCCTACATATAAAGTGGAGGAAGATGGGCACGGATGTTAGCTCAGGGCCAGTCTTCCTCAGCAAAAAGAGGAGGATTGGTGGTAATTAGCTCAGGGCTAATCTTCCTCAAAAAAAAAAGTTCTTTATAGCATTTATGAAAAACTGACTATCCAGTTCTCTACCGCATGTGCATTAGGCTGTCTTGTCTCTTAAGTGTCCTTTAATCCGGAACAACTCTCCACTGCCGCCTTTTGTTTTTTTTTGTCTTTCATGGTATTAACATTTTCGAAGGGTCCAGGCCAGTTCTTTGGTAGAACAATCTGTATTTTGCATTTGTCTGATTGTTTCCTCATTAAATTCAGATTTAACTTTTTTGTCAAGAATATCACGTAGCTGATACTATTTTAAGTTAATTACAATAATACACAAATTTCTTTTTTGTAAAACAATTAGGGGCTGAATTCCCCTTTGATTGGCTCTGTTCCCCCGTACGTCACTTTAGGCTAATATGCTCCATACTTACCCATACGTGTGTGTCGGTGGACCGCGCTCCCCTGGCCTCCTTGCCTCCATCAGTGGAGTCAAGTTGGAGCCTCGGGACACTTCGTACCCCTGGGGGCACTCCTGCCCTCTGTGCCCTCACACGGCTGGCCCTCCACCCCACCCCCTGCCTCGAGACCATCAGAACTGGTCCTGCCTTTTCTCCCTGACGCTCAGCTACACCTCAAGGGACTCTGGCCTCCTGGGTTCTCCATAGCCCTGGCCATCCCCTTTGCTGATCCATCTCTACCCTCTCCTCGTGATAGCTGTCCACAGTGCCCTCTAGAGTCCATGGTCCAGCTTCAGCAAAGTCCCCTGTGTCCTCAGCCCTTCTGCAGGCCTCAAGCCTCCTGCTCTAGCAGAACCCTTGCCCTCCCTGAGGTCCCTACTGCTCCCCGCTCTCATCCCACAGACTCCCCCGCCCCTCCTGCCCCTGGGCCTGGAGGTGGGGTAGGCGTGCTCCTCCATCCTCATCGCCAGTTACAGGCATCCTCCTCCCTCCTTCCTCTCAAACACTCAGGTTTGAACTCCAGTTATCAGCTTATACCACCCACTTTGTTTCTGACGTTGCCCAACCCATGGATGGCGCATTTCTCGATAATTCTGGCTCCTGGCTTGCTGTCACTCTCTCCATCCAACTCCTATTTTAATTCTTAGAGACTTCGATATAGTTCCTTGGGCCCCTCTACCTCTGTGACCTTGTCCTCCATCCTACCCCAGCCCCCCATTCCCATAGCCATACTGGAGAGCCGGAGCATCCTGTACGGGAGCCACCCGTCACATGTGGCAACGGCGCACTTGACATGCCGCTAGTCTGAATTGACATGTGCTGTGAGTATAAAACACACACCAGCTATCGAAGACCTAGTGTGGAAAAAAAATAAATTATCATTAATAATTTTTATGTTGATTTCAAGTTGAAATAACATTTTGGACATACATTATTAAAATTAATGTCACTGTTTACTTTTTTTTTTCAGATTTTTACATTTTTCCTTTTTCTCCCAAAGTCCCCTGGTACAGAGTTGTGTGTTTTTAGCTGTGGGTCCTTTTAGTTGTGGCATGTGGGATGCCGCCTCAGCATGGCTTGATGAGCGGTGCTGTGTCTGCGCCCAGGATCCAAACTGGCGAGACCCTGGGCCTCCGAAGCAGAGCGCGCGAACTTAACCACTCGGCCACAGGGCCAGACCCATTGTTTACTTTTTTTAATGTAGCTACTAGAAATCTTTTTTCTTAAACATTGGCCCTGAGCTAACATCTATTGTCAATCATCTTTTTTTCTTCTTCTTCTTCTCCCCAAAGCCCCAGTACATAGTTGTATATTCTAGCTGTAGGTCCGTCTGGCTGCTACGTGGGACGCCGCCTCAGGATGGCCTGATGAGCGGTGCTAGGTCCACGCCCAGGATCCAAACTGGCGAAACCCCGGGCCGCTGAAGTGGAGCATGTGAACTTAACCACTCGGCCACGGGGCCGGCCCCGCTACTAGAAATTTTTAAATGACACATGCGACTCCTGTTATGTTTGTACTGGAAGCACCGCCCTAGATCTTTTCATTGCCAACACGAAAACCCTCTCCCATAATCTCAGTCTCAAGCATCCCACTCTGTAACCAACACCCCTGTCTTTCCAGCTCTCTCTAGCATCCCAACTCCAAGAAACTTTTGACCTCTTTGGAATCTACGATCCATTGATTTTGCCACAGTTTTGCTGTCCCTCATCCCTTGGTGTCCTCACGTCCCTCCTCACACAGCCTAAATTCCAGGTCAATTGTACAATCACTCCTTTGCATGAATAGACTCATTTATTCAGCAAATACTTCTTGAACACCAATTGTGTGCCAGACACTATTCTAGGCACACAAGACACATCGATGAACAAAACTGACACATTCTCTGTCCTCGTGGAGCTTATATTTTGTTGGTGGGAGACAAAAATAAACAAAGAAGTAAGTTATATTATATGCTGGAATAGTCGTTCTCAACTAGGAGCAATTTTGCCCCCTAGGGGACATGTGGCAATGTCTGAAGAGAGTTCTAGTTGTCACAACAGGGGGATGGGTTCTACTGGCATCTAGTTGGTAGGAGCCAGGGATGCTGCTAAACATCCTACAGTGCACAGGACAGCCCCCAAGTACAAAGAATTATCCAGGGGCTGGCCCTGTGGCCGAGTGGTTAAGTTCGTGCGCTCCGCTGCAGGCGGCCCAGTGTTTCGTTGGTTCGAATCCTGGGCGCGGACATGGCACTGCTCATCAAACCACGCTGAGGCAGCGTCCCACATGCCACAACTAGAAGGACCCACAACGAAGAATATACAACTATGTACTGGGGGGCTTTGGGGAGAAAAAGGAAAAAAATAAAATCTTTAAAAAAAAAAAAAGAATTATCCAGATGTCAACATTGCCTAAGTTGAGAAACCCTGTTCTAGAAGGTGTTAATTAATGCGTTAGAGAAAAAAAAAAAAAAGGTAGAGCGGATTGGTGGAGGGATTGAAAGAGCGATGTGGGGTGGAGAGTGTGATTTTAAGTGAGCTGGTCAGGTCTGGGTCAACCTCATTGAGAAGGTGACATTTGAGCAAAGGTGTGAAGGAGGGAGGGAGGCCAAGTGGGCTTCCTGTTTCCTGGAGGAAATTAAAGAACCCAAGTGAGCCCACGTACTCTGCCTTGTCTCTGGTTATTGTGGATAAACTGCTCACGCTCCTAGCAGAGGCCAAACCTGTCCCTGGGGAACTCCCGTTCCCTCCACCGTCCAAGGCCATCAGCCCTGCAGCTCTCTCATTAAACAACGCAACGACACACCCGCTTTGACCTTCTTCCTTTCCCAACTGCAGTCTTATTTTTCTCTTTCCCTTTGCTGCAGAGCTCCCTGAAAGAGTTGTGTATTATCACCGTCTCCACTCTCCTCCCATTTTTCTCGAGCCCAAGAACTTCAGGCTTTCGCTCCCAAACTGCTCTTAATGTGGTCACCAGGGAGTCCCATAGAGTTACATCCGGTCAGTGCTCGGTGCTCAGCTCGCTGACCTGGGAGCCGCATCTGACACTATGGATCCCGCCTCTGCCTTGGTGTGCGGTCTTCTTCAGCGTCAGATGCTCATCTGGTTTTCCTCCCATCTCTCTGAGACTCCTTTGCTGGTTCCTCTGGGTCTCCCAACCTCTACAGGAAGGCGTACCCCAGAACTCAGTCCTTGGTGATTTCATCCCATACCCTTCACCCAGCTTCCCCTAATGTTAACGTCTCACACAACCATAGTACACTTATCAAAACTAATTGATGAAAACTGTGAACAAATCTACAGATGTTATTTGAATTTCACTAGTAGGGCTCCCAAGAGCCCAAGACTTGACTGGTTTGGTTTTCTAACTGAAAGTCCCATACCCCCAAAGTCCTCTCAGCCCTGGGCAAACTGGCTGGCACCCACTTCAACAGTTTTTCCGCTAATGTCCTTTTCCCCTTCCAGGACTCAATCCAGGGCATCACGTGGCATTTAGTTGTCCTGGCTCCTTAGTCCCTTCTAATCTGCAACAGTTTCTCAGTCTCGTCTTTCACGACCTTGACACTTTTGAGGAGTACTGGTTGGGAGTATTGTACTGGTCAGAAAGTTCCTTAGTTTGGGTTTTAGGATGTTTTCTCATGATTAGACTTGGCTCACAGATTTTGGGAAAAAAACCCACAGAGTTGAAGTGAGGCAGAAATTTGATCTGTTTTATTCACTGCTATATATCTGGTGCCTAGGACTGAGTACCTGGGCTGTTGTAGGCACCAAATAACTGTTTGTTGAATGAATAAGGGAATGAATGGATGACTCTGTAGAAATTATTTAGTGTTGTTTTGAAGTTTTAAAATGTTAACATAAATACTATCTTATCATACATATTGATCTGAAGTTTTTTCATTCAACAATATGCCCTGAAGATCCATTTTAGCATGCATAGAGTTACTTCACTCTTCTTTTATTTTATTACAAATAACTACAGTGGTTCTTGAGATGTTTCTCTTTGGTCCTGTTAGATTTTCTCACGGACAGAACTGGGGAAGAATCGCTAGACAGAGACACTTTTATGTGTTAGTGGACACTGATAATATGCAACTAAAGTGGCTGCACACATTCACAGTATTCCACCAGTGTTTGAAAGTACCGGTTCTCTCACGTCTTGCCGACACGCGACGATAACCTACAGAAGCGCAATAACCGCCTGAGGATGCCCGGTCACTCCCCGGACTACACCTCCCAGAATGCACTGCGGTCCCTCTGCCTACCTGGTCTGCGTGAAACGGCAGGACCAATCACTGACGACCTCAGGAAGGTAGCGCTGCCTTCACGCCTCACCTACCACTGGGGCGCCCAGAGCCTCGTGACTACCACTCCCATAAGCCACCGCGGACTGGCCGGCCAGGCCACCATTTCAAGATCAGCGGGGGCAGGAGGGGGCCCGGAACTCCACTTCCCGGCAGGCAGTGCTGCCGGAGGGGCGGAACTCCGTTTCCCAGCAGGCTCCAGGCGGCGGGCGCCGCGGTGCCTTGTGTGGGATGTAAGCGCGGAGGTGGGCGCGGGGGACCCAGGCCAGGACTTTCCTTGGGATTTGGGGGGCTTGGCGTAGGAGCGCCTGCCCGACCGACTCTAGGGGCCTGGGGTATGGTCGCAGAGAGGGGGCGGGGCGGCCATTGGGGGTCCTCAGCGGAGTCCTAGGGGCGCACCCCCATCAGAGCCGGGGCTCCTGGGGTTGTGGGGGGCGAGGAGGCCCTACAGCCTAGGCTGAGGGGTCCCTCCGACGAAAGAGGGGGAACGGACGAGCGCAGGGTGAAGGGGGCGGGGAAGCAGGGCACGGTGTGTTGGGGGTGGAACCTTAGCCGAGGCTGGGAGGGGGCTCCCCGCCGCGCCCGCCCGACCCTCCCTCCCCTGGCTCGCCCGCAGGCCGAGGCCCGCCGCCATGGGGCTGAAGGCCGCCCAGAAGACGCTGTTCCCGCTGCGCTCCATCGACGACGTGGTGCGCCTGTTCGCTGCCGAGCTGGGCCGAGAGGAGCCGGACCTGGTGCTCCTCTCCTTGGTCCTGGGCTTCGTGGAGCACTTCCTCGCTGTCAACCGCGTCATCCCTACCAACGTGCCCGAGCTCACCTTCCAGCCCAGTCCCGCGCCCGACCCTCCTGGTGGCCTCACCTACTTCCCCGTGGCCGACCTCTCCATCATCGCCGCGCTCTATGCCCGCTTCACCGCCCAGATCCGCGGCGCCGTCGACCTGTCTCTCTACCCTCGAGAGGGGGGCGTCTCCAGCCGCGAGCTGGTGAAGAAGGTCTCCGATGTCATCTGGAACAGCCTCAGCCGTTCCTACTTCAAGGATCGGGCGCACATCCAATCCCTCTTCAGCTTCATCACAGGTTGGAGCCCGACAGGTGGCAAGGGGCGAGAATCCTGTCTCACCTGGGAACCGTGGCCCACCTCTTCCCAACACTATGGGGTTTCTAGAGCCCTTTGGAGACCTGTAAGCCTCACGAGGCGGGGCAAGTGTGATTCTCCGCTTTGCAGCTACGAAACTGAAGCCCAGAGAGGGGAAGTGATGTGCCAAAGTCACACAGAATGGCAGAGCTGGCACTGGACCCCAGTCACTTGGCTCGAAACCCATTAGGCCACCGTATGCCCCCTCAGAACCCCCATCCCTGCCATGGAGCAGCTACAGGAGTCCTGCGGCCCAGCATGAGGCACAGAGGGCGACAGCAGAGTTGGGGAGTGAGGACCAAAATTGGGCTACATTTGAGACAATTAAATGAAATACATCTGAAAATGTTTTGAAAGTGAACAGGCCAGAGGCTTCATCTCAAGAAGCTTAAGGCTTGGGGCCGGCAAAGAGCTTTCTTCTTTGCTTTAAGCCCAGTTGACTGGCAGTCAGGTCTCGGGGTGCCATATTGAGAAGGAAACTGAGGCTGCTTCTGACCTCAGCAGGAAGAGTACAGAGATAAATTAGGAGTATCTGCCAGTGGGTGTGAGAAAAAAGAGCGTTGGCCAGTGTCCTGTTTTTGCTATCCGTGTTATAACCTAGTAGGTGCAGTAAAATGAGGAAATCCATAAATTAACAGAAATGTGTAATATGGTTGCAGAGAAAGAAAAGGGACAGGGTCAAAGGCTGGGTGGAGCTATGGAAGATCCCAGAAGGTCTCTTGTTGAGGATAAAGGATGTAAAGGGCAAAGGAGAGGCTTTCAACACGTAGGAGGAAAGGGATGGAGGGATGAAGGGTGGCAGTGTCTGAGGTTTGGAGCTGAGGGTGGGAGGGAGTATAGCCCATCACTACCTGGCCCCTTCCCCTAGGCCAGAGCCCAGAGGACCCTCTTTAATTAGCTCTCCTTCCACAGGCACCAAACTGGACAGCTCTGGTGTGGCCTTTGCTGTGGTGGGGGCCTGCCAGGCTCTGGGTCTCCGGGATGTCCACCTGGCCCTGTCTGAGGACCACGCCTGGGTAGTGTTTGGGCCCAACGGAGAGCAGACAGCTGAGGTCACTTGGCACGGCAAGGGCAATGAGGACCGCAGGGGCCAGACTGTCAACGCGGGTGTGGCTGAGCGGGTATTGTCCCCCCACCCCAACTTGTCCCTTTCGCACTCTCCGCCCAAGCCACTCAAGGGCCTCTGCATTCTTGAGCCACACTCCCCTGTTCCCTCACCACCCATGTATGTCAGGAAGGGGACGCGGAAGGGCCCCTTTCCTGGCTGCCACTCCCTGGAGCAGGCTCAGGTGGCCGTCCTGAGACGTCTGGTCTTGTTCTTCCTCCAAGAGCTGGCTGTACCTGAAAGGATCGTACATGCGCTGTGACCGCAAGATGGAGGTGGCGTTCATGGTGTGCGCCATCAACCCTTCCATTGACCTGCACACGGATTCTCTGGAGCTGCTGCAGCTGCAGCAGGTGAGGCATGCCCATGGCACCCCGGGCAGGGTCACGTGCCCTCCCCGAGCTTCAACTTCCCCTTGTGCAACAAGAGCTAATCCTGGCCCGGCCTTTCCCAGGGCTCTTGGGAGAGTGGAATTGAAACGTGAAAGGGCTTTGATTGCAATAAGGGGCTGGTTCCTGAATTCTGGCCCTTCCTACCTGGTGGGACGTCCCTGCTGGTGGACGTGCCACCTCTGCCTAGTAGACTGAGGACCCTGTCCCCCCCCCACCCGGCTCACACCTCTCTCCTTCGGCCCCTAGAAGCTGCTCTGGCTGCTCTATGACCTGGGACATCTGGAAAGGTGAGTAGGGGGAAGTGGCCAGGCTGGGCCTCAGGGGGCTCGGGGGCCAGGGGACAGCCTGGACTCATGATCCTTTCCCAGGTACCCCATGGCGCTGGGGAACCTGGCAGATCTGGAGGAGCTGGAGCCCACCCCTGGCCGGCCAGACCCACTCACGCTCTACCACAAGGTGGGGACATCTCAGGAGGGTACAGAAGGGAGGCCCAACAGGGGCTGGGGTCCCCTTCTACCTGGGGACTGGGAGGGGCAGGTGAGAAGAGAAGAACTTTGTGTGTAATGGGGGTATCCCTCACCCAGTTCCCATTCTGAGTTTGCCACGTGCGTGTTCAGTGCAGTCATGGCTGTCTGAGGAGGGTTCTGGGGACCCCAGCCTGGGAGTGCTGGGGCCTGGATTTGTCCCCTCAGCCCTGCTTTTCCTGCTGCCTCTTGTCCTTCCTGGAGTATAACAGAGGTCACCCGTGGGGGGAGTACTGAGGAGGGGGTGTTAACTCGGTGGGGGTCAGGGGTAGGAGGGACATGGGGCTGGGCTTGGAAGCCTTTGGTGTTTGTGTAGGAGTGCCTGGGAAAGCCTGAGAAAGAGACATGCCCTGAGCTTGGAGGACAGGCCCCTGCCCTTTTCTAGGCCATGGTCTGTGGGGGCCTCCACCCCTGCGGTCCGACCCCGGCTTCAGCAAGCAGTCCTGCAGACCCAGGGAGGAAGCCCTGGAGGAGAGGTGGAAGGGGCGGGAGGCGGTGTGGTCCTCCTGTTGCCTCGTCTGCTCTGTCCCCAGGGCATTGCCTCAGCCAAGACCCACTACCGGGACGAGCACATCTACCCCTACATGTACCTGGCCGGCTACCACTGTCGCAACCGCAATGTGCGCGAAGCCCTGCAGGCCTGGGCCGACACGGCCACTGTCATCCAGGAGTGAGGATGCCCCCACGGGGGCCTCGGCCCGCCCGCCCTTCCCCTTCCCCCCAATTTCCAACCACCCTCATCCAGGACTGCAGCCTGGGTCCCAACCCCATCCCCTCCATCCAGTCCCTGGGCAGTCCAGGCCACCAGCCCAGGTGGTAGGGACCCCTGATGAGGGCCTCATGCCTCTCCCCTCCCCCTCTCATTTCCAGCCACCATCCAGCAGTGGAACCTGCACCCCCAGCCCCATGCCCCCTCCTCACTTTTGCTCTGGGCTGACACAGAGACCATCATTTCAGAGTGAGGACCCCAACCACTCACCCCGTCCCTGGATGACCCAGGAAAAGAAACCTGGCGTCATCCCCCACCAGGTCCCAGGGGGTACCCCCGTGGCTGAGACCCCACAGTGCCCTCCTGCTCTCACAGCTACAACTACTGCCGGGAAGACGAGGAGATCTACAAGGAGTTCTTTGAAGTGGCCAACGATGTCATTCCCAACCTGCTGAAGGAGGCGGCCAGCCTGCTGGAGGCCGGCGAGGAGCGGCCGGGGGAGCAGACCCAGGTGAAGGGCTGCAGCCCCAGCCTGTGTGCACCCTCCGGCTGAGCGGGGCTCCCTGTCACAGCCGCACAGGCCCACGGACTGCATGAAGGAGGTGGCCCAGCGCGAGAGCTGTGTTCTCTTCTGCAGTAGCCACAGTCCTGGGCCTGGGTTTGAGGGAGCCGAGGGTATTTTAGGGGTCTCTACACATGGGTGGAAGCCCATCTCTTTCAGGGCCAGGGCCCCTCAGTGGGTCGAAGGGGTGGGATGGGGGTAAGGGATGGTTCCATCCTTCCGCCATGTGCTGGCTAAGGGCTGGTTTTATAAAAGGAAGGAGGTTTTGCGAATTCTCTTCTCCCATGCTCACCTCTTCCAGAGCCAGGGCTCACTGCCTAGCTGAGGGGCCTGGCCTGTGCCCTCTGATAAGAGTGAGAAGGGCGTCTGACTTGTGCCTTCCTCTCCCCCTTGCCCAGGGCACGCAGAGCCAGGGGTCTGCCCTCCAGGACCCAGAGTGCTTCGCCCACCTGCTTCGATTCTACGACGGCATCTGCAAATGGGAAGAGGGCAGCCCCACGCCCGTGCTACATGTGGGCTGGGCCACCTTCCTTGTGCAGTCCCTAGGCCGTTTTGAGGGACAGGTGAGGGGCAGCTGCGCAGGGTGGCCGGGAGGACAGGGAGTGACAGCAGCTGTAGAAGGGTCGGGACCTTTGTAGCCCTGAAGGGCATCTGCTCATCCCCTTTGGGTGCAGATGAGACTGGGGCACCTCGACAGTCTGGCCGAGGCCAGGTCCTGGGCTTCCAGCCGCTGGCCTGAAACCTCTTCCTCGGCCTGCCCTCCCCCTCCGGCCCAGGTGCGGCAGAAGGTGCGCATCGTGAGCCGCGAGGCCGAGACGGCCGAGGCGGAGGAGCCGTGGGGCGAGGAAGCCCGGGAAGGCCGGCGGCGGGGTCCGCGGCGGGAGTCCAAGCCCGAGGAGCCGCCGCCGCCTAAGAAGCCGGCGCTGGACAAGGGCCCGGGCGCGGGCCAGGGCGCGGTGCCCGGCCCCCCCCGGAAGCCCCCAGGGACCGTCCCAGGCACTACCCGCGGCCCCGAAGGCGGCAGCGCCGTCCCGGCGCCAACGCCCGCCGCGTCGCCCCCACCGGAGGGGCCGGTGCTCACTTTCCAGAGCGAGAAGATGAAGGGCATGAAGGAGCTGCTGGTGGCCACCAAGATCAACTCGAGCGCCATCAAGCTGCAGCTGACGGCGCAATCGCAAGTGCAGATGAAGAAGCAGAAGGTGTCTACACCTAGCGACTACACGCTTTCCTTCCTCAAACGGCAGCGCAAGGGCCTCTGAACTACCCCGGACTCCCTATCGGCCCACGGGGAGCCCGCCCCCAACCGGGGTGGAGGCTCCGCCCCAGCTCCCGTGAGCCCAGGCTCCGCCCCCTGCCCGGGCCCAGGAGGCCCCAACCCCACCCGGAACCGAGGCTGCGGGGCTGCGGGTCCGGGAGACCTAGGGCTCTGCCCCGTCATCGGAATATACGTCCCATCCCCCAGCACCCCAGCCGGCCAATGGGAACCTCACCCCGGGCCCCATCACCAGTCTTTAAAGGTCCAACCACGGGAATCAGGCCCAGCTCAGAACCGCTCTACCCGGCGGCCTGGCCAGTGCTGCTCAGGGTTGCTCTCACCCCTGGTCCGGGAAGCCCCCCCGCCCCCGCTCAGCCCCCAGGAGTACATTTTCGCACTTCAGAATTTCATCCTGGGATTCCAAGCACCCTACCCGCAAGAATTTAAGGAACGCTTCCAGAATTTGGAAATCCTAGCCTCCTCTCCCCCGAGCCCGGGGCACGGAGCTCCGCCCCTGGCCTGTGTGACCTCTGAGCCCGCCCCCTTCCTGACCAAACTGGCCCCAGATCAGAGCGACCTCTTCGCCGACCCTCTGGGAACCTCCCGGAGGTCCAGCCCGTCTCGGGGGACCCGGGAGGAAATCTGCAGGGGTTTGCGAGTGGGTGAGGGGAGCCTGATCGCTTCCTGTTTTGTACATAGATTTATTTTTCAGTTTCAAGGAAGATGAATACATTTTGTAAGAAAAAAAAAAAGTACTTGTCCGTGTTTGATCTGGGAAGTTGGGGGGGCGGGGCGGGGCGGGGTCGAGCGCCCCCCTTTCCTCTGCCTTCTGGCCCTCTGGCCTCGGGCTCCCCACCTGTAGCGCGCGGGCACCGGGCGGCTGGCGGAAAGGCCTCGGCGCCGTCTGCCCCGCCCGGCCTCGGGGCTTCCCCTGGGCGCCGCGGGCCCGTCCCGCGGGCGCCTCCTCACGGCCGGGCGGCGGGGCATCCCCGCCTGGCCCCGCCCCGGGCCCGGCCCCGCCCCCGCGGCCTCCGAGCCACCGGCGGGCCCGCCCCGCCCCGCCCCGCGCCGCCCCGCGCCGGCTCCGCGGCTCCGCAGCTCGCGCCCGCCCGCCCGCCGGCCCGCCCGGCGCCGGGCCCATGGCGCTGCTGCGGGACGTGTCGCTGCAGGACCCGCGGGACCGCTTCGAGCTGCTGCAGCGCGTTGGGGCCGGGACCTATGGCGACGTCTACAAGGTGCGCCGGGCCGGGCGGGGGAGCGGCGGAGGGTGCCCGCTCGGCGCCCTGCGGCGGGCTCCAGCTCCCCGCCCCGCCCCGCCTCAGCCCTCTCCCCCTCCGCCCTGCAGGCCCGCGACACGGTCACGTCCGAACTGGCCGCGGTCAAGATAGTCAAGCTGGACCCAGGTGAGGGCCCGGGCCCGGGGCCTCTGCGCTGCAGGGCGGGCAGAGCGCCGCGCGGGCGCGGTGTGCGGGGCGGCGAGTTGACGTTTCCGAGACCCCCGAGAGGCAGGCCCCGGAGGTACTGTCGCCTGGCACCCGGCCGGCATGGAGGGAGGAGGCGCTCTGTGCCCATTTTGCAGATGGGGGCACTGAGTTAGGACGACCCCTATGCGGCCCCTCCATGATGCCCTGTGCTCCCCAGGGGACGACATCAGCTCCCTCCAGCAGGAAATCACCATCCTGCGTGAGTGTCGGCACCCCAACGTGGTGGCCTACATTGGCAGCTACCTCAGGTGAGGCTGCTTTACCGCCTGCCCACCTTCAGGCAGCCCCCGTGGGGCCCTGCCAGGTGCCCACCTCAGCTCTGTGTCCCTCCAGGAATGACCGCTTGTGGATCTGCATGGAGTTCTGCGGTGGGGGGTCCCTGCAGGAGATTTACCACGGTGAGGGCCATAGCCTTCTTCCCATCCCCCACCCCAACATGGGGCACGAGGGGAGAGCTGGGGCTCTGGACTTGGGCCCTTCTCCACTTCTCACTGGCTGTGTGACCTTGAGAGAAATGTTGTGCTTCTCTGGGCTCTGTATCCTAGACTATCCTGGGAAAGGATTGGCCAACACCCCTTTTGCCTAGCAGTGCCTGCTGCTTCCCCCACACAGAATGGCCTCAGCATCTCCCCCAGACCCCCGTGCCAGCTCTCACCCCTTCCATTTCAGCCACCGGGCCCCTGGAGGAACGACAGATTGCCTATGTCTGCCGAGAGGCACTGAAGGTAGCTGGGCCCATAAGGGTGCTCACACCCCAATCCCCGGGAGCTGTGGGCAGGGAGCCCAGCTGGCCAGTGTGTGGGGGAGGAGGGGGGGCTGGCCTGAGGGGCGGTGGGTCCTGGGGGGAAAGGGCCCCAGCCCTTTTGCCGGAAGCAGCCCATTTCCCTCTTGGCTCAGTCACTTCCTGTTTGGGGAGAGGGGAGGAGGAAGCCGCGTGGGTGGGGGGCCCCAGTCCTGGGAGGGGGCTCAGGGGAGGGGATGGTGCTGGGAGCTGCTCTCAGGGGCTCCTCTCTGTCCCCAGGGGCTGCACCACTTGCATTCGCAGGGCAAGATCCACAGAGACATCAAGGTAGGGGTCTGGCCGAGGGCATGCTGGGAGGACAGAGGAGGTGCTCAGGGGCGCCAGACGGGACCTTTCTCCTCCGTTCCCACAGGGAGCCAACCTTCTCCTCACCCTCCAGGGAGATGTCAAGCTGGGTCAGTACCCCGGGGACACAATCAGGGTGAGGGTTCCCTGGAAGTTCCCGGAGGCAGGGCCTGCACTCAGGTGCTGGGTGTCCGTGGGCAAGTCACTTTACTGCTTGAGTCTCAGTTTCCCCGTTTAGAAAGTGAACAGTCCTCCCTTCCTGTTAGAGGTTGGATGTGGTTGGTCCAACATGGGACCAGGCGCTTGGTCAGGGAGAGAAGGTGGTTGACCTCTCCCGGGAGGGGGGCCTGGCCCTGCCTGGGCCCCGTGGCGGTTGTGACCCAGCCTAGGCAGCCTGCTGTCTGAGCCTTGCCGGCTGCACCCTGCGCCCTAGAGGTGGGTGGGTGAGCAGCCCGAGGGCGGGTGAGGGCAGCTCTTTGTCCCTGCAGCTGACTTTGGGGTGTCAGGCGAGCTGACGGCGTCTGTGGCTAAGAGGAGGTCTTTCATCGGGACTCCATACTGGTGAGGCTGCGCCTCGGGCTGGGGGGCGGGGCCACAGGTGGGGTACCTGGCCATCTCGTCTGTGACCCTGCCTCCAGGATGGCCCCAGAGGTGGCTGCCGTGGAGCGCAAAGGTGGCTACAATGAGCTGTGTGACGTCTGGGCCCTGGGCATCACTGCCATTGAGCTGGGCGAGCTGCAGCCCCCTCTGTTCCACCTGCACCCCATGAGGTCAGCTGAACACTTGCCCCTCACCTGACCCTGAGAGTCCTGCTGACCCTTGACCCCTGACCTTGTGCTCTCCACAGGGCCTTGATGCTCATGTCCAAGAGCAGCTTCCAGCCACCCAAGCTGAGAGACAAGACTCGCTGGTGGGCGCCCACGTCCCCCTGCTGGGGCCCCCTTGCAGCCAGGTCCCTTGGGGGTGGAGGAGCCCTCCCCTCTCTGGGCCCCCACAGCTCATCTGCGGGAGGGACCTGGTGTGGACGGGGGAGAAGGGCAGATGGTGATGACGGACGAGCTGCCATGTCGCAACAGCGGTATTGCTCCAGCCAGCTGCCCTAGGCCCCAGACTGGCTCCTTCCTGGGCGGGCCTCTGCAGTGGTGGCAGGTGGCAGCTGGCAGGATGCCCTCCTGAGGGCTAACCTGGGTCTGGGGTGGGGGGCTCTTGTGCCTACTAGGACCCAGAATTTCCACCACTTCCTCAAGCTGGCCTTGACCAAGAACCCCAAGAAGAGGCCAACGGCAGAGAAACTTCTGCAGGTGGGAGGCAGGGGGTGGGGGGGGGGCTTGGTGCTGGGGAGCAGTGGCCAGGGACCAACCTGTGCGCCCCTCGATCCTCCAGCACCCATTCACAACCCAGCAGCTCCCTCGGGCTCTGCTCACACAGCTGTTGGACAAGGCCAATGACCCCCACCTGGGAACCCCCTCCCCGGAAGATTGTGACCTGGAGGTAAGGGGGGGGAGCTGGGGAAACGGATCTTGGCCTGACCTGCTGTAAGGAGCGCAGAGGTGTGTAGGTCAAGGTCCCTTTAACTTGTCTATTTCCAGCCCAGGCAGCTTGCCTGCAGGTGAGCCCACCCTTCGGGATCTTCTTGCCTCCCAGTACCCCGGTGATAGGCTCCTGCCGTTGGCCCAGGCTGACCATGACCCTGGCTCAGCCATCTTCCGCTCGCTGTGTGACCTTCAGCCAGTTACTTGCCTTTCTGCTGGTTTTCTCAGCTGTGAAATGAGGGTGCCATTTAATCTCACGATAATTTCAGAGGGTTGATTGTGAACACAAAACACATCCACGTGTACAAATAAAGCACCTCAAAGGATGCCTGCGTGAAGCAAGCGCTGGGTGTGGGTCCCCTGTGTTCTTTCCTAGACTTATGACATGTTTCCAGACACCATTCACTCCCGGGGGCAGCACGGCCCGGCCGAGAGGACCCCCTCGGAGATCCAGTGTGAGTTGGCTCGGGCCATGTGTGGATTTGGTGTGGGGCCGTGTGTGTGGATTTGGTGTAAGGCCGTGTGTGGATTTGGTGTGGGGCCGTGTGTGTGGATTTGGTGTGGGGGCCGTGTGTGTGGATTTGGTGTGGGGGCCGTGTGTGTGGATTTGGTGTGGGGGCCGTGTGTGTGGATTTGGTGTGTGGCCGTGTGTGTGGATTTAGTGTGGAGCCGTGTGTGTGGATTTCGTGTGGGGGTGTGGATTTCGGGAGCAGTGTTGCGTGGATTGGGGGCTGTGTGTGTGGGGGTGGGAGGGCGATGCGTGTGCATTTGGTGCGGGGGTTGTGTGTGTGGCTTTGGTGTGAGTGTGGGGGTCAGTCCTAAGACTCTGGCCCCCAACCGCTGTATCTGGGCCCCCCAGTTCACCAGGTGAAATTCGGCGCCCCACGCAGGAAGGAAACGGACCCCCTCAATGAGCCGGTGAGGGGCTGGCTGAGGGCGGGGGGTGGCGCGCAGCGTGGGCTGGGGGCTGCTGGAGGTCAGCGTCTGAAGTCGCAGAGCCTTGCAGAGGGGACCGCCTGGCCCTCAGGCCTGGGAGGGCTCCCAGCAGGCCTGTCCCTCCCAGGGACACGGCAGGCTGGCAGCTCCCTCCTGGGCCAAGTTCTTTTGGATAGCTGGCTGGAAGGTGGCAGGGTGACCCCGCCTTTCTAAAAAGTGGGCTGTCACACGCCTGAGCCCCCCGCCTTCAACGTGTTTCTCTCTGCCTCAGTCTCCACGTCCGCCCCTGATTGTCTGACTCACTGTTCCCCTGCTCTCTCACCGTCTCTCATCAGCATCTCTCTTCGCTCCCACCATCTCAGTCTCATTCTCTCTCACTCTTTGTTTCTGTGTCCCTGTTTTTCTCAATCTCTCTGCTTCTCATTGTCTCTCTTTCTCTCACAGATCTTTTGCCTGCTACCATTTCATTTTCCATCTGTCTGTCTGTCCTCTCTGTCTCCCACAATCTCTTGATTGCCTCTCACATTGTCTCTCTGCCTCTCTCCTGGTCTTTCTGACTTGCTTTCCCCACAGTGGGAGGAGGAGTGGACGCTGCTGGGAAAGGATGAGCTGAGTGGGTGAGTGAGGCAGAGGGAAGGCGCAGGGGAGGGGTTGGGGGCAGCAGAAAAGGCTGACCTCTGACCCCTTCGCCTGCCTGTCCAGGAGCCTGCTGCAGTCGGTCCAGGAGGCCCTGGAGGAAAGGTGAGGGGCTGGGCCTGGAGGAGCGGGGAGGCCCCCGTCCTGGGGCCCAGTCACATGTCATGCCTCGTCTGCAGGAGCCTGACTATCCGGCCAGCCTTGGAACTCCAGGTACAGGGTGGGAGGAAGCTGGAGCTGGGGCTGGGGGCAGTGCTGTAGAGGGCACACTTGGGGTGGGACACGGTTACAGGGTGACCTGCTCACAGCCGGGTGGGGCCCCGTGACCCTCCTGCCAGGAGCTGGACTCCCCCGATGACGCCATGGGCACCATCAAGCGGGCCCCATTTTTGGGGTCGTCCCCCTCTGTGCCCCCAGCTGAGGACCCTCTATCCAGCCCCCCAGGTGAGTCCCAGGCCTGGGGGACCAGGCGGCAGGCCCAGGTTGGGGGTCCTGGGCTGGAATTCACGGCGGGTCTGTGCCCGCAGGAACCCCGCCCCCACCTCTCCGAGGCCCTGACAGCCCCCCAGTGCTCCCCACCGCCTGGGCCACCATGAAGCACCGGTTGGATCCTGAGGTGAGGGGGTGCTCCCGAGGGGCTGGGGAGGTGGGAGGCTGCGGATGTCATCTTGGCCCTGACTCCTTCCCTCTGTCCCAGAGATCGTCCTGCCACGGGCTCCCCCCGACCCCCAAGGTGCACGTAAGTGTCTGCCCCGCAGCCCCGCTGCCCACAGCCCTGCCCGCTGCCCCACGCCTCCTCCTCAGCCTCGTCTCCCCACAGATGGGCGCCTGCTTCTCCAAGGTCTTCAATGGCTGCCCCCTGCGGATCCACGCTGCTGTCACCTGGATTCACCCTGTCACCCGGGGTAGGCCAGGGGCGGGATGGAAGCAGGGGCCTGGGAGTATCCAGCTTGGGCCACTGAACTCTGACCCCATCCCCAACCCTGCAGACCAGTTCCTGGTGGTGGGGGCCGAGGAAGGCATCTACACCCTCAACCTGCACGAACTGCATGAGGATACATTGGAGAAGGTGAGGCCGAGCTGGCCGTGGGGGGGCAGAGGGCCCCGGGGGACCTCGGGGGCTGACGCCCTGTCCCTCTGTGGCCTCCAGCTGATCTCGCACCGCTGCGCCTGGCTCTACTGTGTGAATAACGTGCTGCTGTCGCTCTCAGGTACCAGTGGTCGGGGCAGGTGGGGCGGGGCCTGCACCCGCCCACCCCTGCGGCACCGTGAGCCTCCCCCTCTCCCCCGCAGGGAAATCCACGCATGTCTGGGCCCACGACCTCCCAGGCCTGTTCGAGCAGCGGCGCCTACAGCAGCAGGTGCCTCTCTCCATCCCTACCAACCGCCTCACCCAGCGCATCATCCCCAGGTCAGGGACTGGGGAGCGGGGGCGGGAGGTGGGGGCAGGGGGCACAGCCCGGGTGGAAGAGGGCCTTGCTCATTTCTGTTGTGATCTTAGACATGTCGCTGTGCCTCCCCAATCCTCAGCTTCCCCATCTGTCCGTGCAGTCAATAGCCCCCTGCCCCTGTCCCTAGGCCTGTTGGGGGGTAGGGAGACAGTGGACGTGCAGGTACTTTGCTGTGGGAGCTGTGCTCACGAGGCTGCGGGGAAGACGGGTGCTGAGCACTGAGCGCTGTTACAGGCCAGGTCTTACGCTGGCCGTGGAGGTGACGAATCAGATGAGTCCTTGTCACTCGGCCCCTGGTTCTGAGGTGAACTCGAGGGAGAGCTGGGAGGAGGCCTCAGAGAGCCCAGGCGAGCTCATGGAGTTTGAAAGTGCACAGAGGTCTTCCAGCAGATGAGTTAGGGAATAGCATTCCAGGCAGCGGGAAGAGCAAGCACGAATGCCTGCAGGTGGTCTGGGGAGTTACAGGTGTTTGGCCTGAGGGAGGAGGGTGGAGCAGCCTGAGAGGAAGCTACACGGGTGGCAGAGCCCTTCCTTTGATGCCAGGCCCAGGATTCAGGCTATGTTCATCTGGTAGTAGTGCCGTGAGCATTTTAGAAGGGTCTCTCTGTGTGTCATCAGGATTCTTCCTGTTGCAGGTGGTTCACTCACTGGCTTAAGCGCAAAAGGGAATTTCATGGCTCCTGTAACTGAAAGTCCAGGAGTAGGGTTAGCTTCAGGCCCGGCTGGATCCAGGCTTACACGGCATCATCAGGAATTTTCCTGCCTCTCCTGGCTCTGTTGTCCTCTTGTCGCCCTCATTCTCACTCGGCTTTCCTGTGCAGTGAAGGCTGCCTGCAGTCCCAGGCCTGCTTTCTATTAGCGAGCAACCCTGTGGAACTAGTATTTCCAAGTAATTCTCACAGAAGTCCTGGGGCCAGTCTTCACTGATCCAGCTGAGGTCCAGGCCCATCCTTGAGCCAGTGTTGGTGGCCAGGGGACAAGGAGCTCGGGGGCCAGGCCTGGGTCACATGCCCTCTCCTGGAGCTAGGGAGAAGGAGAGAGGGGCTTTTCGGGACAGATGAAAACAAGAGGCATCTGCTGGCTGGCAGATGATGGGGACTAGGCTACCAGATGGTGACAACTGGACAGACCTGAGCAGGATTGAGGAAGTGGTATTGACAGGAGTTAGGGACTGATAGGAGTGAGTCTAAGGCAGAGGGAGGGATGGGGAGACCTCCAGAGGAGCAGAGTAGGTTGTGTGTTTTATGAGGCACAGGACATCCAAGGTAGAGTCCCTCATTCAGTCATTCAACAAACACCCACTCAGCACCTAGGATGTTTCAGGCAGTGTTCTGGGGGCATGAGATGCGTCTGTGAACTAAAGTGACCCTTACATTCTCCAGACCTTCTTGTCGAGAGAGACAGACAACAAACAATCCAACAAAAAAGGAGTATATTCTGTGGTGGTGCATAGAGGGGAAAGTGCTACATGAAGAAGAGCAAGGAGAAGAGAAGGAGGGCCAGGAGGGGTGGGGCTCGGCTTGCGGTTTTAAACAGGGTGGTCAGGAAGGACCTCGCTGAGATGGTGCTGTTTGAGCAAAGACTTGGAGCAGGTGATGGAGCGAGCCCTATTGAGTTCTGGGGGAAGGGCATCCCAGAGGGCGGGCACAGCCAGTGCAAAGGCCCTGAGGCAGGAGTGGGCCTGGCCTATTTGAGGAACAGCAAGGAAGGAGGCTGGCGTGGCCAGATGGATGGAGTGAGGGGGAGATGATCTGGGAGGGCTCTGTGGCCACATTAGGCATTTGGCTTTGAATCAGAGCAGCCTGAGGGCCCCTGCAGAAGTGACAAGGACTGAGGTTTTCATGGGTCACTCTGGCTACTGTGTTGAGAACAGACTGGAGGAGATGAATGTGGAAGCAGGAGACCTGTCAGGAGCCAGGTGCAGTCAGCAGGTGGGAGGTGACGGTGGCTTGGACCGGGGTGGCATTGAAGGAGAAGAAAAGTAGAGGGATTCTGGTTTTATTTTGAAAGTGGAACCAGCAGGATTTCCTGACAATTGGTGGATGGAAGAGAAAGAGGAGTGAAGGATGACTCCAAGGTTTGGTTTTCAGGCTAGGCAGCGGAAGGATGGAGCTGTCATCAGCGGTGGGTGGAGCGGAGTTCAGTGTTGTCACACTGAGTTTGAGATGTGCAAGCGGGGCCTCTGTCAGCTGTTGGCTGGGCGAGGCTGAGTTCAGGGGCGGGGGGCTGTGAGCTTAGACACTGTTATGACCAGGTGGCGGGTGGCAGCCAGAGGGCCAGGCAGGGGAGGCCAGGCCGGTGGCCACACCAGCTGGGGAGATGGGGCCCAGCCCTTCCTGCGGCGTGCTCACTCCAGGACTGCATCTGGAGCTCTGTGGCCTCAGGGCTTCCTGAGTCCTGTCCCCAAGCGAGTGTCTGCTTTGGCCCAGGACCTGCAGGAAACAGGCCCATCAGAGCCCCAGCCTGTCACAGGCAGCATTGGGCCTGTGTCTGGGAAACCCCGGAGTCACAGAGTACACTTCAAATGTAAAGAGTGGAGAACCAGAATGTTTGGAGATAAAAACAAATACAAAAATATTTGCTTCTGTCCCACCCAAAGGCCAGTTGGGGAAGAGAGGAGAAGGAACTGGGGAGACAGAAGAGAGAGGACAGAGGGGCAGAAAGAGAGAGAGAGAGAGAGACAGGCGTTGGCTTCCTCAGCGGGGCCCACATCCTGGTAGAGGGCGCAGACAGGACCTGGGTCGCCAGGGGGAGGTGGCAGGGCTGCTGACATGCGGCTCTGTTCCCCAGAGGAAGAAACAGGCTCAGAAAGTCCCCTGGGGTCTGGGGAACAGCCAGTAACCAAGACAAGGACTCCACTTCTCCCCAGGCCCCAATGGGAGCGACCCACTGGCAGCAGAGGGCAGCTGCTGGCCTTTCCTTGCGAGTCCTGACCTCCTTGGGCCTGGGTGCCCCTCTGTGACCTGGGCCTTCCATGCTCTTGTTTCTTCATTCATTCCTTCATTTATACCCTGCCATCGGCTAAAAGGGATTTCAAGGACTGGAGATAGGTGCAAAGTAGTCCTTTGGGATGGTGACACCCTCTGTGAGTGCCGGGCTCTGCTGTACGCCCTCCCCCGTGTCAACTCATATAATCCCCACCGGGACCCTCCGAGGTGGGCGCCCGTTAGCCCCATTCTACAGATGAGGGAATCGAAGTGTGCAGAGGTTAAGTGACATGCCCAAAGTTGCACAGTTAGAGGTAATTCTGTGCCCCAAACCCCTGGACGGGACAGAGATGCTGCGGGCTGCAGAGGTGGGTGCTGCAGCCACGAGACCAGCTCCGGATCCTGTGTCCTTCACAGCTGTGTTACCCGGGCAAGTTGCTTTGCCTCTCTGAACCTCAGTCTCTCACCTGTAAGGCGGGCAAGGCCCGTGACGCACGCCCTGGTTGTCACTTCTACAGGCGCTTCGCCCTGTCCACCAAGATTCCTGACACCAAGGGCTGCCTGCAGTGTCGCGTGGGTAAGGGCTGCGCAGGGTGGGGCCGGGAGGGGTCGGGGCGCGGGGGATGCCCAGTGCCCATGGCTTGCCTCTCTCGCAGTGCGGAACCCCTACACAGGCAGCACCTTCCTGCTGGCCGCCCTGCCCACCAGCCTGCTCCTGCTGCAGTGGTACGAGCCGCTGCAGAAGTTCCTGCTGCTCAAGGTGGGGGGCGGGGCTGAGGCCAGGGGACCCTCGGGCGGGTGGCAGGGGGCTGGAGAGGGGACGTGGAGACCTGAGCACCCCTGCTGCCCCCAGAACTTCTCCAGCCCCTTGCCCAGCCCAGCAGGGATGCTGGAGCCGCTGGTGCTGGATGGGAAGGAGCTCCCGCAGGTGTGCGTGGGGGCTGAGAGCCCCGAGGGGCCCGGCTGCCGCGTCCTGTTCCACGTCCTGCCCCTGGAGGCGGGCCTGACGCCGGATGTCCTCATCCCACCTGGTGAGCTGGAGGGCTGGGCTGCTGCACACGCGGGGATGGGGGGTGTGTGTGTTTGAGAGAGAGTTCCCCACAGCCTGTGGTCCATGGAGACCTTGGGGGCCCAGAGTTCCCAGCCTCCCTTCAGCTGGGCTTCCGTAAAAGAGCTCATTAGACCAGAGAGCTCAGCGGCTGAGGAAAGGCGGACCAGCACTGCAGGGGCTGCAGGGACAGAGCCAAATGGGGCAAGGCAGGTGCTGGAGGCCTCCATTCTGAGCGAGGGAGCAGGACCCTGGATGCGGGGACCGCTCAGGGTTGCAGCGCGAGTGGCAGAGGGTGATGGAGGAGGGAAGGCCCCACGCTGTGCCCCGAGCGGGGTCTCACATGAGATTTCACTCTTAATCCTCACAAACGGCCCCACATCAGGCCCTTGTTACACAGGAGGAAACTGAGGCTTGGAGATTTGAGGTCACACAGGACTGAGTCACGAAGCCTGCTTCTCCATCCTCCCGCGGCTCCTGGGGACTCTCCCTGTTCCCCAAGGGCCCGAGGATGCTCGCTTCCTTCTCAGCCTCGGTTCCCCAGCTGGGCAGCGACATTAGGGATCCTGACCCTACCGAGCCGTTGTGAGGCTGAGATGTGCCTGTAGCCAAAGGCTGGCTGCAGCCCGTCACCTGTGTCCTGCTCCTGGGGCCAGAGCAGGGCTGGTGGCTCAGCCAGGCCTTGTGTCCCTTCTCTGCCTGCAGATGGGCTCCCAGGCTCGGCCCAGCAAGTGATTCAGGTGGACAGGGACACAATCCTAGTCTGCTTTGACCGTGAGTGTCCGTGGGGTTGCGGCAGGGGGCAGCGGAAGGTGGGGTGGGGGAAGCCATGTGGGTCTGCCTCCCCCTCCCCGCCCATCAGCCCTTTCCCTGTGCAGGCTGCGTAAGGATTGTCAACCTGCTGGGCGAGCCCACGGCCACACTGGCGCCTGTGCTGACCTTCGACTTCTCCATTGAGACTGTGGGTAAGTGAGCCGGACACAGGTGGAGGCGGGGGTGTCCCCAGCCTGGAGCATGTGATATGGTCCAGGGGCTAGGGGCTGGCAGCAGGACAAGGAGGCAGGTCTCCAAGCCCCTCTTGAGAGCCATCCTGGTTACCTGCAGTCCGTGAGGACCTCTGTGGCCCAGCCCTGGGCCTGGGGTGTGGCTGGGGGACCCAGCATCCTCAGGGCAGGCGCAGGGCTGATGGCAGCGCGGCCCCTCCTAGTGTGTCTGCAGGACAGCGTGCTGGCCTTCTGGAGCCACGGGATGCAAGGTCGCAGCCTGGACACCAATGAGGTGAGTGGGACTCAGGAACCTGGCTGCCCCCCACCGGGTTGTCCCCACCTCTTAGGAGTGGCCTCAGTGCCCCTTTTCTTCCCAGGTGACCCAGGAGATCACAGACAAGACGAGGATCTTCCGAGTGCTTGGGGCCCACAGGTAGGAGGGGTGCCCGGCTTCCCCTTCACCCGCCCCCCGAGGCCGCATGGCCACACCCAGTGTCTTCCCGCCCTGCTCACCTCCAGCTCTCTCTCCCCTCAGAGACATCATCCTCGAGAGCATTCCCACCGACAACCCAGAGGCTCACAGCAACCTCTACATTCTCACGGGCCATCAGAGCAGTTACTGAGCGGGCCGGGCACTCCCCCGCCGCGCCCCATGCCTTAGCCACAGTCCCTTTTAGGCAAAGGGCCCCCTCCCAGATCAGAGGCGCCCAGGCCCTGGCTCTGCTGGTCTAAAGGGCAGAAATGATCCTGAGAAGAGTTTGGGGGCAGGGCAGGGTGAGGAGGGGAGCCCACCCAAGCCTCTGCAGTAACTGGACCAGAGGAAGCTGCTGTCGCCTCCCCCTCCCCCACAGGCAGCCCAGTCCCTAGTGCCCCGTGGCAGGGGCCCTGGGCAGGGTAGGGCGGGCCCCAGGGGATCCATTCCATTTTGTTCCACATTTCCTTTCCACTCTTCCTGCCAAGAGCCTGCCTCTGCGCCTTGTCCTGGGGAACACGGTATTTAAAAGAGAGACTATATTGATATTAAAGCTGGTTTAATTTTATTCCACTGGTCTCTCTGGGTCTGGGGGCGCTGAGCCCACTGCCTCATCTCCTTCCTCCTTCCTTCCACCTCCCTCCCTCCCTCCTCCATCCTCCCTTCCTCCCTCCCTCCCTCCCGCACATCCTCTGTGGCACCAGCTGCTGTGGATGCACCATGGAAGGGGAGCTGGGCAGAGGTGATGGGGAGGCCCATGGTGCCAGCAGGCCTCTCAGGGGCACTGTCTTCCTCCGCTCCCCTGCTCAGGATGAGCCCTCAGCTCTGCAGTGCGAGGCCTCTTTTGTGCCCAAGGAGTCATGCAGATGAGGGGGCCCCTGAACAAAGGGACTTTCATCTGGGGCAGCGCTGCCTCATATGGGATCTCACCAGGCGGCCTGTGGAAGGCCTGCTCCACCCAGCCACAGGGAGGCTGCTGGCCTCGGGAGAGCCTGCCACAACCTGTGTACCCTGCCCAGGCCTGGGGCTGCCTCCCTGCCTCCCACCTGCTGCCTCTGTGGACTCTGTCAGGCCCTATTACTGAATACAGGCATGATCTTTCATTAGACTCAGCAGATCAGCCCGTGTCCGTTCAACAAGTATTCCCAGAAGGCCTCCTAGTGCCCGGCCCTGGGCTTACAGAGGGGTCACTACCAAGCTGGACCCCTGCTGGAGCCAGCCTCTTGAGGGCACGTCCGTCCGCCCACAGCTTACCTTGTGCTTTGCTCTGTCATTCACCCACGTTTCCCTCTTAGAGAGCTCCGCACCCCAGGCATGGACCAGGCTCTTGACCACAGCCTTTGGGCAGGTGAGGCCGAGGAGGCAGGATGGCAGCTGGCCTTGAAGGAGGGGTCGGGGGCACGGGCAGGATCCGGCTGCAGAGAGTGGGGGTCTGGGGGCGGGAGAGCAGGGAAGGCCCTGGGTCTGGGAGAGGAGTGTGAGCCGAGTTTGGCCCGATCATTTCCCTTCTGATGTTCAGGCCAAGTGTTTGCATGAGGACTTCTCTACACCTGGTGGGCCGTTGGTAAATATTTAATAAATGAATGAAACGATGAGTGGGTGGGTAGTTGGCAGCTTATGTGAAGAGCCGGCGGCAGCTTAGTCCCTGCTACCCTGGGGCCCCAGGCAATCCCATGGTTGTCATATTGTCCCTTGTCCACCCCCAGCAGATCCCCGACTGCTCTGAGTCATCCTAGTGACCAGGAGGCTGAAATGGGGAGTCAGACCAGGGGAGGAGACGCTGCACGGGGCACTGCTGTGTACCGGGCACGCACACCTGTGTTCTCCGTGAGACCCAGAGGAGGGTGAGAGGCACCTTCCAAGTTCTGAGTGTTTGTCTGCACCCACTGGAGGGCATTTGATGGGTCAAATGGGGGGTGACAGGGATACGAGTCCTAACTTCCAAATTTCCAGATTCTTGGTAGAGGTGCAGGATTAAGTTGAGGAGTGCCAGGGGTGGGGAGGTGGGCTCCACTCAGCAGAGGCCCCTGACCCAGGACCCCAGGTGCCCAGGGAAGACTGACCTTCTGTCCACAGAGCAGCAGGCGGCAGACAGCGCCACCTTGTGGCAGGTTGCCCCAGCCCTTGGCTGCCACCCTGGTCTGAAAAGGGGGGTTGGGGGTCAGCGTGTAATGTCCAAAGAGAGGGGTCTGGGAAAAGCCAGAGCCTCTGATAAAATGTTTGCCGCCAGCAAAGGCTGGCCACAAGCCAAAGAAAGGCCAGGAAGCTGGATATGTACTGAAAGGCTGAAATGTTTATCTATTTTTTAACAGGCAGCCCTAGGCCATGGTACACAACTTTAAAAAATACAAAATAGATACAATGAAAGTCACCCCCCCCCCCCGACCAGCCCCGAGATCCCAATTACTCAGGAACCCTCCAGAAGTGTTTATGCATATCTAAGCAGTCTCATAGGTATTATTTGCCCTTTTTATACACATGGTAACGTATTCCTTCCACTGTTCTCATCCTACCCTTTTAAAATCTGCCCTGAAGAGCTGACCATTACCAGTGCCTCCCTCTTGGTTTTTTTATAGCTAGTGGTATTTCACTGTATGCATTTCCCATAACTAATGGTAATTAACTAGCCAATTAGATCCCTATTGATGGAAATTTGTTCCTACTACTTTGATATTACAAACGATCCTGCAGTATTCTTATGCCAAGGCCACGGTACATATTCAAGTGTCCTATAGGATGAATTCCTGGAAGTGGCATTGCTGGGTCAGAGGTGGCTGCGTTTGTCCTTGTGATAGCCACTGTCAGATTGCCCTCCCCAGGTGGAAGCTTCTGGGATGGTCAGGTCAGCCTCTCTAAGCCATTCTGTGGGTAAGTGAGGAGACATGGGTGCCCCAGGATATCTGGGAGCTGGCCTATACACCAAGGCAAGTGAGGGTCAAGGGGACAACCAGAATGTGGCCTTGTTCCCTGTGGCGTGTCCAGCAACTGGTCCCTGCCTGGCACGCAGCAGGCCCTCAGTGCTGCTCTCCAAGTAAAGGAATGTGTGTGCTGAGATGAAGGGGAGCCCCTGCAGCGGGCCCCTGGCCCGGGCCAGCCTGCTGAGCTCTGTTTTCCGGGTGCACCATATCCTGCGTCAGCCTGCAGGGCTGCTGGGAGGCTGGGAGATACCATATTCACATAACACAGCAACACAGATGGACCTCAGAGACTTGGTGCTGAATGAAAACAGCAAATCGCATAAAACTACACACAGTATGGCAGCATTTTATAAAGCTCAAAACAAGCAAAATGAAACCATCTATTGTCTGGCGAGACATGCACATGTGATAAACCTCTGTTGGGAGATCAGGGGGAGAGAAAGCACAAAATTCAAGATGATGGTCCCTGTGAGGGGAGTTGAGCAGGGAGGAGGACCCCAGAATTTGCAAAGGGTTGGTAATATCTTGGTTCTGACGTTGGGTGGTAGGTTCGCGGGCGTTCAATTTTAACTCAGTTCCAAACTCACATAGGGTGCCACACATCCTTTTGTATGTAAGAAATACCATGTAAGAAAATGTAAGTTAAGTATTTTAAAGTAATCACTCAAAAATGAAAACCCTATAACGGCTTAAAAAACAAAAACAGAAAGCCAAGATAAATGCTTTCCTCAGTGATGAAATCAAGTGGAGATGATGAAATCAGTGTTTGTGTAGAAACGGCTTTCTCACCGTCTAAGTGGCATGCAATAAACTGCATATATTAAAAATGCACTCTGATGACTTAGACATGTATATACACCCGGGAAACCATCACCACAGTCAAGATACGAACATCTCCTCACCCCAAAAGCTTCCTCTGCCCCACTGTAGTCACACCCTCCTCCTCGACCTCCCCTCCCCATCCCCAAGTCACCAAGGATCTGCGTTGTCACTGTAAATGAACTTGCATTTTCCAGAATCTCTATAAATAGAATCATACAGTATGGACTCCTTTTTTGTCTGACTTCTTTAAGCATAATTATTTTGAGATTCGTCCCTGTTGTTGCATGTATTAGGACTCATTCCATTTTATTGCCAAGTAGTATTCCATTTTATGGACGTACCACAGTTTGTTTAGCTAGTCACCTATCGATGGACATTTGGGCTGTTTCCAGTTTTGGACTATTACAAATACAGCTGCAGTGAACATTCATATATGCTTCTTTGTGTGGAAATATACTCGCCTTTCTCTTGGTAAATATCTTGCAGTGGAAGCGCTGGGTCATGTGGTAGGTGTTAACTTTCTAAGAAACCACCCAACTGTTTTCCAAGCAGCTGCACCATTTTACACTCCCACCAGCAGTGGAGGAGGGTTCCGGTTCCTCCACATCCTCACCAAAACTTGGTCTAGTCAGTCTTGTTTAACGTTGGCTGCTCAAATCCGTGTATAGTGGTATTGCATAGTAATTTTAATTTACATTTCTTTCATGACTAATGATCTTGAGATCTTTTCCTGTACTTATTTACCATCTATACATATTCTTTGGTAAAGTGTTCAAATCTTCTGCTTTTAAACAATAGGATTGTTGGGGCCGGCCTGGTGGTGCAGCGGTTAAGTGCACAGGTTCTGCTCCAGCGGCCTGGGGTTCGCTGGTTCAGATCCCGGATGCGGACATGGCACCACTTGGCAAAAGCCATGCTGTGGTAGGCGTCCCATATATAAAGTAGAGGAAGATGGGCATGGATGTTAGCTCAGGGCCAGTCTTCCTCAGCAAAAAGAGGAGGATTGGCAGCAGTTAGCTCAGGGCTAATCTTCCTCAAAAAAAAAAAAAAAAGATTGTTTTCTTATGGTTCAGTTTTCAAAGTCTGGATACAAGTCCTTTACTAGATATGTGATTTGCACCTATCTATTAGACTACTCTTTCTAATTTGTATCTAATTCCACAAATTCCACTGCCTATCTCCCTCGAGTTCAAATTACCTTTAATATAGGTAACAATAGGAAGCTGTAAATAAAATTGGAAAACCAAATTATGAAAAGTACTTGATGCACCCTGGGTGCTCGCTCCATGGAAGACAGGATTATTCCTAATTCAGGCAATGGAGTCATCTGGGCTCTCTAAAGGCTGGACGCTGAGCAGCCAGCCACGGGTTGGCTCCCTGCTGTCCCAGCTAGCTGGGTGACCCTCCGTCTCAGCCTTGCCTGAGAACTGGGGCTTCTGAACTATCAGATGTAGAGGTAAATGGAAAATGCCAGGATTAGCAGGAAGGCACCGAAGCTTCTTACTCTTTATATTCCAACACTAATTCTCACAGTGACTGGATATCCCACAATTCCATTCCGTTCTGCCACAAACTACCCTGAGTTGGCAGACCCCACAGGTTAAGGAATTCAGCCACAAGTCCTGGGTCTCCAGGCTACCCACACCTCTGTCCAATTCGGCTACAAATTTGGGGTTTCCCACAATCCCACTCAGGTTTCATAATTTGCCAGAATGACACACACAACTCAGGAAAGCACTATGTTATGATTACCATTTTATTATAAAGGATACAAATGCACAGCTATGAAGAGATGCATAGGACAGCAAGGTGTGAAAGACTGCTGAGCCCAGGAGCTGCTGTCCCTGTAGAGGCAGGCTGCGTCACCCTCCTGTCACATTGGTATGTTCACCAACCCGGAAGCTCTCTGAACCTCGTTGTTCAGCGTTTTTATTGAGGCTTTATTACAGAGGCATGATTGATTAAATCACCGGCCATGTGACTGAATGCAATCTCCAGCCCCTGAAGTGGGGGGTGGGGCTGAGAGCTGTGTTTTCTGGTGACCAGGCACCATCCCAAAGCTGCCTCAGGGCCCTCAGAGCTGACAGTGAGTCACCCTGTTAGCTAAACTCAGGTTAGTCCAAAGGGGCTCATCATGAATAATGAAAGACACTCCTATCGCTTAGGAACTCCCTAGGGTTTTCGACGCTCTGGGCCAGGATCTGAGGACAAAGACCAGATAGATATTTTTTATGATACTGCACCTTTGTATAAAATCAGGAAGCATCTGTGGCGTAATCCTTGCCCCCGCAGCTCAGGAGACACCCCACAAAAGCCAACTGTGCCCTCTCATCTCATTGAATCAGCATAGCACCCTGGAGAGTAGTGTTGGTCGACATCTGTGTTCTACAGACAAACTGAGGCACGGAGAGATTAAATGCCTTCCCAAGCTGCCAGCTGGAGGATGGCTCGCCCTGGTCTGCAGGACTCCAACTTGCCTCAAAATGGGGAAGTTTGCTCAACGGTCCTCAGCCAGAAAGTGGCATGGTCTGCATTCCAATCCTGCTCTGTCCCGAAGAGTTTTGGACCAGCAGACTGTACTGGGAGACTGTGGGACCTTGAAGGAGTCACTTAACCTTTTCATGCCTCAGTTTTCTCATCTATAGATTAGAGACAGTAGTCATCTCCAAAGGTGGCCGTGAGGATGAAATGAGCTACTCCATGTGAAAGAACTCAGAACTGAGGCTGGACTAGCCAAAATGCAAACTCCTAGCCATTAATTTGTCCTTGGAACACTTAGAAAAATTGATCATACATTTAACCATAAAGAAAATTGTACTTTTTTGAAAGAGCAGAGATTTTTAAGGCCACATTCTGCAGAAATCTAACAAAAATAGAAATTAATAATAAAAAGATGACCAAAATATTTTAACTTGGTAATTAAAAAAGACTCCCAAGAAAATCCTGGATAAAAGAGAAAATTAAACTGAAATGACCAGGAAGCAGTGAAAATGGCCGCCCCCTGAGACAGCCCCAGCTGCAGTCTTCCCCGTTATTAGTAAGGAGGTATCATTATTAGTATTAACAGTGTATTTTTCTTTGTGCATTTGTCTTTCTCCTTTGCCACACTGTGATTTTCTGCAAGGCAGGGACTGAATTTCATTTACTGTCGTATCCACCAAGCTGTTCAACTCAGTATCTGCTGTAACATTGAATGACTCTTTTCTCCCCTCTTTCATAGAATTTGTTATATTTACTGCATAAATTCATTTTTCCTCCAAACAGATGATTTAAACTTTTATATTTCTCCTTTCTTGTCGACAATATTAGCTTCATTTTTATTATATAAATAACTTAGTATAAAAATTAGAAAAAATTAGAACGAGGAGGAAAAACAGTAAAAATTACCTTAGATCCCCCACCATTGGAAATTTGGTGATTGTCCCGTCAATGCATTTCTTTCTATCTATACAGTTATATATAATATTATACAAATGGGACCATGTCACACATTTTTAAAAAGTATGAAACACATTGAAAAAATATGTTGGGCTCCTAAAATATATTAGACAATTTCTAGGTATGTGTTTCCTTCTCCAATGTCTTCGCTGAAAATGTGTGTCTCCTTCCATAGCTTTCTCTATACTCATATAATAATATGCAAACACCCATGCACATATATGGGCTTTGTTTTATAAAAACAAGATCATGTAATATCTATTTCTCTGCTTCTTTTCTCATTTAATAATAATGCAGCACAGAAATCTCTCTATGTTGGTATGGATTAACTACTTTTCAAGGCTGCCTAATAGTCCAGGTTATGGATATTCCAGTTTGTTCAACCATTCATATATTGATGGAAATTCGGTTTCCAGGTTTTTGCCATGACAAACAAAGCTGCAGTAACTGCAGGAGAAGACCTTGAACACACGATATTATATAATCACAGGCCTTGCCTTGGGGCAGAGTCCCAGGAGTGGGACTGCTACATCGAAAGGGTTTTTAATTTTTCCTGAAAGGGGTACAATTTTAATAGACAACAGAATGCTTTCCCAAAAAGAAATTCACAGCAGTAGGTGTTAGCACATTTTTGGTTTTTTTTGAGGAAGATTAGCCCTGAGCTAACATCTGCTGCCAATCCTCCTCTTTTTTGCTGAGGAAGACTGGCCCTGAGCTAACATCGGTGCCCATCTCCCTCTACTTTATATGTGGGAATGCCTGCCATAGCATGGCTCACCAAGTGGTGCCACGTCCGCACCTGGGATCCAAACTGGCCCGGGCCACTGAAGTGGAACTTGCACACTTAACCGCTGCACCACGGGGCCGGCCCAGCACATTTGTTTTTTGCTATTTTGATGGTTATGAAGAGTCCTCATTGTTACCTTAATTTGCATTTCTCTTCTTGGGGGGTTGGTACGCTTTCATATTTTTTGGCTGTTTGGATTTGCTGTTCTGAGACTTCATATTCATCGTCTTTGCTCATTTTCTATTGTTTTTGTCTCTTTTCTAATTAGTTTTTAGACTTCTTTGTATATTATAGATATTAGCTCTTTATCATACGTACAGCAAGCACATTTCCCTAATGCATTATTGTCTGTTGACTTTTTTTTTTTTTAAAGCTTTTATTTTTTCCTTTTTCTCCCCAAAGCCCCCTGGTACATAGTTGTGTATTCTTCGTTGTGGGTTCTTCTAGTTGTGGCATGTGGGACGCTGCCTCAGCGTGGTCTGATGAGCAGTGCCATGTCCGCGCCCAGGATTCGAACTAACGAAACACTGGGCCACCTGCAGCGGAGCGCACGAACTTAACCACTCGGCCACGGGGCCAGCCCCTGTCTGTTGACTTTTATCATACACTTTTAGTTTCTTTGGTAACCAAGTATACCTTTTCTTTCTGGTTTGAATTTCCTGTGACGGGGTTCAGGGCAGTCCGCCCCCAAATATGCTACTTTGGCCTACTGATTTATTTTGAGTTAAATTACTTAAGAAGCAGCCAGTGCAAGGACACTTTGACCTTCCTTTGTCCCCCTGAAAGCAGGAAATAAACGTCCCATCTGAAAGGTACCCTCCCTCTACGGGAGGAAGAGACGTCCTTATCACCAGAGATGGGGAATTCAGGGCGGAGAAGGCTACATAAACAAACATTGTTACAACAGTTTACTACCCCAAGCCCAGCCTTCTTTGTCTCGTTAATTCTTCAGATTTGCTGCCTCTTTGTCTAAAAAGTATAAAAACTGTGTGCTTCGGTCACTTCTTTGGGTCTCACATTCTCACAACTTGCATAATTAAATTTGTTTTTCTCCCATCAATCTGTCCTGTGTTAATATGATTATTAGGCCAGCTAAAGAACCAAGGAGGGTAGAGGAAAAGTTTTTCCTCCCTTACACTTGTCTTCATAAAGCCTCTACCTCTAGATGACCCCGACAATCTCCTGAATCGCATTCCACGTCCGTTTTACTGTTTAGATTGAGGACTCCGTACCATTTATTAGCTAGACCTTTTCCTTCCTGACTTAAAATGCCATCTTTGTGCTATTTCTACCTACACGTGGGGAACCTACTTGGGGACCCTATTCGATTGCACTAAACCTTCCTACAACACCGCGTTGTTTCTTTACTGTTTTTTATCCCGTATTATCTGGAAAGGCAAGCCCCTCATCAACCTGTGTACAAGTTTCTCCACGGTTTTCCTAGTTATTTTACATGATTTTGAGATGATTTAATCAACCCCCAACTCCGTTAAGATTCTAATGGAAATGCATTGTATCTGTGAACGCATTTTGGGGTTGACAACTTTATACTGTTTTCCACCTAAGATTATGCGTTCTTCCGTTGGCTCAGATATCGTTTTTAATCTTTCAATAAGCTTATAGCATTTTTTTCCCCACTTCTTATTTTTTCAAAGAAAACAGGAAGTCCCTTTCACCTGCGGCGTCAACGGATCCGCTCTAGGGGCGCGCGCCGGCCCCACCCCCTCTCCCCGGTTCCGGGTTACCATGGGAACTGAAGACTGACGTCACTTAGGGCTTCCGTGCGGGACCGGGGGTCGACGGTGAAGCTAGGAGCGAACGGGCGCCGCTGTCCCACCTACGCATGCGCGCTCCGGCCCCACTCCTCCCCCGCCCTCAATCCCGCTCGGCCGGGCCTTTTCCGCCGCGACCTCTCGCTTAATCCCAGCGAGACTGCTCTCCGGGGGAGGGGTGGAGAAAAAGAAGCCAACCAGCGACAGCCAATCCCATGCCAGTACGACGCAACTGAGCTTGATTGACTCCATCAACTTCAGCCAATGAGAGCGCTCTTGGCCCCGACGTCACAGAGTCGGCCCCACCCCCTCCTCTCCTCTCCGGACTCCGAGCTCAATCCGCGCAGTAACAAATGAAGTGCGCGCCTCGACACCTCCCCGTTCGCCGCGCTCGGCCGCCATTTCCTCGCCTGGCCTAACGGTCCGGCCAATCCCAGCGCGCACCGAGGAGGGCTAAGACTCCGCCAATCGGAGGCCGCCGACTCCGACCCCTTGCCTCGGCCCGGCCCAATCCCGGCCCCGGCCCCGCCGCCCCCGGCCCGCCCCCGCGGCGCCCTCTCTCCTCCCTCTTTGTGCGTCTCGCGCCGCCGCCGCCGCCGCCCGCCGCGTGAGAGGACGGGCTCCGCGGCAGCGCAGTCGGGTCCCCTCCCCCCGGAAGATTCGCGAAGGAGCCGCCGCCGCCGCGAAGGAGCCGCCGGTGCCAGTCCCCGGGGGCACCATGGCGACCGGAGCGAACGCCACGCCGCTGGGTAAGCTCGGCACCCCCGCCCTCCCTCCCCTTCCCGGGCCCAAAGGGGGCTTCGAGCCGGGGCCTTGGGCGGGGCTGCTGGGCCCCGGCCGTCGCCTTCCTGCCCGCGGGCTCGGCCGGGGCCTTGAGCGCGGCCTTCCTCCCCGCGGCGTCGCCGCCGCCCTTCGCGGGCTCCGCGTACCCGCCGCCGCGTCAGGACGGCCCGGCCGGCGGCGGCGGACGTGAGTCGGGCCGAAAGAGCGCGAGAGGCGTCGCGCGGACGGGCCCGGCCGGCTGAGGGGCGCGCGGTAGCGCGACGGCGGCTGCACGCGGCAGGGGCGCGCGCGCGCACGGGGAGGCCGGGGCGGAGGCGCCACGGGGCGCGCGGCCTGGGGCTTGGACCGCGAGTGCGCACGCGCGCGGGGGGAGGGGAGTACGGGGCTGGAGGAGGCTTGCTGTGCGCATGCGCAGTGTGGCTGCCGGGCTTGGCGGGCCTAAGAGCTGGGGGTCCCCCTGTTCCTCGCCAGCTGTTCGTGGAGGGGCTCGAGTGGGTGGACGGGGTGCTGGGGGTGCGTGTCAGGGCGTGAAAGGCTCAACTGATGACGTGGAGCATCCCCTTCCTGGTTGTAGGGGGGTCGGGAGGGGAAGAAAGTACCAAGAGTGGCTCCTCTGCCTCTGCAGTAAGGCAGGGTTTTCAGATCAGAGAACCGGAGGGGGGGACGGCTTCAGGGGATGTATCGGGGAAGGAGGATTTCGCTCCTATTGCATCGCCTGTTCTCTGTCAACCAGAAGTTCAGACGTTGTGTCCATCTGGCCAGGAACACTGAATGTTGGTCTTGGCTGAACTTAAGAAAAAAGGGATTTTTGTGGAAGAATGGTGCTTTCTCAGTAACTGTAGATTTAGTTGTATTGTGGCCCTTTAGGAAGGTGAGTGGTGGGGAGGTGGAGGTGGGGGGAGCCAGCAGTATTGCTTTGTGAACTTGTCCGTGGTGGTTCAGCTGCTCTCGGCTCCCCTGGGGTTTTTAATGCATTTATGGTGTAGTCTATATCTTCTCAACATGTTATTTTACTATCTGAAACTGTGTGTTAAGATCTGTTACCTTGTTTACAGACTTTGCGGTATTTCTCTGGATAAAAATTATAAATATGAGATGTTAACCTTTTGGATCCAGGTCCCCTTGTAGTGGCTGTGTGTCCCTGACTTCTCAGGTTTGTCTCCTGTTCTCTGGCCGTTTAAACTTAAGGTCAAGGTCTCAGTTTCAGAGCCTGGTGAGGTTGTGTGTAATGTTACAGGTATCCTGAACTACCTCTTGGTAAACTTTCTTGGTTTCTATTTGACCTGACGGACTGTGTCTGCCTTTAGACTTCCCAAGTAAGAAGCGGAAGAGAAGCCGCTGGAACCAAGACACAATGGAACAAAAGACAGTGATTCCGGGAATGCCTACAGTTATCCCCCCTGGACTTACTCGGGAACAAGAGAGAGCTTATATAGGTAAATACACGTTCTGCATCCGGATGCATTTTCGGTTGTTACTGTGTATTCCAAGCCATGTTTTTATCTGTTGAAAGTTTGAGATTGTAAAGTTTACTTTTTTGAGATGAGGTATGGTCAGGTGTACTTTCTTTGACGTAATCCATCAGTTTTTACTGAGTCCTGCATTACAGCTCCTTGTCGTGGTCTGTTCATAACAGCAGTGTTCTCCATGAGTGCCAGGAAGGTAGAGGGACCCACTTAGGGTGAGACTAGTCCCCAGGCCACAGCTCCCCCCACCCCCCCCCAGCCTTTTCAGCTGCTGCTCATGGCCAGTTGATGAAGTGAGTGTCTCATGCCTCTCTGGACATGGCCCCAGTGGAGAACACTGCAGGTGTTGTAAACCAGGTACCTTCTTCACAGCATGGCCTTTCACAGAATTTCCTATTCCTGCCTTCCCCTAAAATGCGGTTTTTTACTTTTTATAGGTTCTGAGAGGAAAAAAAACTCAGTTCTGAAAGTGTGTTTACAGTTTACCCCTTTTACCATTTTGTTGAATTTAACCTTCCCTTCAGCATCTTGTCTGTTTTGGTCTTTGGAGAGCTGTCTTAAAATGAGGGCTCTTGTATTTACTCTCAAAAAATTCTGCTGGGAAAGGAGTACCGCTTGGAAATGGAATGAAGTGGTAGGATGAAAGCTCTTAACTGTTGAGAAATTTCAGGAATTAAGAATGACTGTCCACAATGGAGTTGAAGTTAATCTCACAACTACCTTTTTTTAAATACAAGGTTTATTTTTAATGTAAGTTTTGCCTTTATTTGTGTACCTATGCAGCTGTCTCAAAAATTCACTTGATAAACATTGCCTATGAAGCAAGTCAACACCCCTTTGGAGTAAATTAAGGCAAAGGTTTCTGAGGCTGTGGCCTTTACAAATAAAAAGCTTCAAGGCCAGCATGTTGTTATTCTTGAGGATCTTAATTTCTTAGGTTTTTTAGATGGCTGAGAATTTTGAGGTGTTGGAATTGTCTACCTCCTTTTCACGGTGCTAATATTTCTCCTTTTTCCACTGTTCCTATCTACTCCCACCCACCTTCTTATGTCTGATATTAGATGGATCTGAGTCTTTGCAACCTTGTGAAGATGTCCTTAGTGGAATGATACCCCAGGAACCCAAGCACACTTAGAAAATGGGAAAAACAAAGTCATTTTTTACATCTCTGGTTCTCCTTCTGTGGAGGGAGTTAATGCACCCTGCTCTGAGGGCACTTTATAGCCATAATCAGAAGTAGAGGGAAAGGCCAGGCAGAGTAGATCGCCACTCTAAGGGAGGTAGCAACCTTTTGGGTTAAGTGCCAGCCATGTCCTGAGATGAGGCCCCACCCCCCTGCAGTCCCGTTAGGGTTAGGAAGACTGTCTGCCCCCGCGGAGGTGGCTTTCCCCTTCAGTTGTTGAGGTTAGTACTTGATTACCAAGCGAGAACTTTTCTGGCATAAAGAGGCTTAGGGAATCCCTTGTCTGCCTCATCTTCTGTCCCTCACCGTACACACTACCTTGTACAGAATGTCCCCAGCATTTTCTCTTTATTAATGCAGATTTTCGTTTTTTCAGAGTTTGAATGGGTGTGTGGTGTAGCCTTGTAGGGGTATATCTAAAAGTAAAAGGGCGTCTTGGGTTAGACATACATTTAATCCTATCTTTGAGCCAACTGAACCTTAACCCAACCCAGTAAGTCTTGCCCTTATTAGAGATGCGTGCTCGGAACTGTCACTGACTGCAAAGGTAAGGAAACAGCTGGGTGTTCAGCACGCTGAAGGAAGTGCCCTGGCTCTGCAGTTCCCGCTATCTTGAGAAATCACCTGGGTAACATTTCCCTGGGGTCACTGAGCTTTTGTGAAACCCCTGTCTTTCTTTTCCATGCACACTCTCATTTGTCAAGGTCTGAGGGCCACACGCATTCTCTTGACCCACACTTTCCATCCTCTACACCCTTATTACTCCCCGCGTAAGGAGCAAGTCTAAAAACAGACTTGTTGCACCTTACGGTTGTTGGTTGATTAAGGTATATGGATTGTCATCTAAAATCTGAGTAAAAGCAGGTACTGGGAGATCCTTACTACTATGGATCTGGTTGTACAGAAAGTGTGTACAAACTTCTCTGAGGTGTTGAATTGGTTATTAAATGTCTTACTTGTTTAAGGAATTTTAAGCCTGGTATTGATGAAAATGATCTTTGTTCAACTGATATTTTTCCTTGTCCCATGTTAATTGGATTTCATTTCGGGCTATGCTTAATCATTAATGAAGAAAACTAAATTCTCAAGAGTCTTGCCCTCAACAAAGCAATTTGGTGGGAACGGGGAACTGGTGGTAGCATCTGTGGTTTTGGTTCTGGGTGCCAATTGTGTAGCAAGCCTTGGTGGGGAGGGAGAGGTGGAACACCTCGTCAGAATTGCTTTGATGTTAGCTGTAGTGAACAGTAGACTGCTAACCCCTCTTCCAACAAACTGTTTGCTTCCTTAAGTGATAACCATTTTGAAGTGAAAAATACCTATAGATGTAAATGGACTCCTGCCGATAGGTGGTTGGGGGTTTTTGCCTCAGTGTGTCACTGATCAGTCGTCCCTTTCAAAGTCTCCGAGTTCTTCATGCTTGTTGTTGAGATTTGAGATGTTTTTTGGTAACATTGTCTTTTTTCCATCCTTTTTTTTCTTTCCTAACCTGGTTTCTTCCAGTGCAACTGCAGATAGAAGACCTGACTCGTAAACTGCGCACAGGAGACCTGGGCATCCCCCCTAACCCTGAGGACAGGTTGGGAAACAGTTTTAACCAGCTGACAGTAACGCTTTTACCTTTTTCTCAATACGTTTTACTGGTGGCAACATATTGTGTCAGTTCAATAAAATCCTAGTAAGACGACTGGTACTCTGACCATTCTGGGGACTAGGGTTTAATTAGAATCTATGTGGTCAGTCGTCAGTTAGAAGATTGGAATGAAACTTAATGACTAGCAGAATAAAGAGTTACGGAAAAATGGACAACTGGTTTCCAATTGGTAAGCATGTAGATCTTAACCTGATTTACCCACCCATAGGGACAGTGAGGTGGCCCGTTAACCAGCCTTTTCAGTACCTGCTTTGGCTGAAAACCCAGGGTATAGAGTTTCTCTCACAGGTACACGATGCAGGGATTAAGAGTATTTTTGAGCAGGCCAGAAACGCTATCTGGTCAGCTCATTGCCACAGTCTTTCCTGCTCATGGTTTTGAGATGGTTTTAAAATAGATGAGATTTCTAACCAACTTCCTTCACTGCCAGTTAATTTTCAGCCTTGGCCATTGCCTGGGGATGTTGGGAGGGGCCAGAATATTCTCACCTGTTTTGGGAAGAAGGCAAGCAACCAACCCTAAATTACCATTTTTTTCTTTTTTAATGGGGAGTATGGTCCTCAAACAGCTGTGGTCATTTCATTTCAGTTTACGATTTTTCGCCTCTGAAAAGTAAAAAGTCTGAAGGAAATGAACTTTTTAAACAGGAATTTTATTGACTAATTGGTCTTTGAACAGCTAAAATGTGGTCCCCTTAATAGAAGGGCAGTATGCCTCTCTTGGTGAAATTTCTTTGTGCATGCAACATAGTTGAAAACACTTTGCTTTAACAAGTCGTGTTTTTGGCTATTGTTAGCTGATAATAGGTTGTTAAATCAGGAAGATGATGTAATGGTTTTAGAAGCCACTCACCTATGCATCTTTCTGCTGCTTTTGCCAGGAAACAAATTAACTTATCTCTCCATATTGGCTCTTTAATTTTACTTAATTAAATTTATTATTTTTTCATCTGCAGATTTTGGTTGGAGGGTTGTGTTATGGTTTATATATCTTTTTGACTTTTTTTTTTTAAGATTTGCATTGTAGATTGTAGACCACAACTGTTTAGTGCCTTTTTGGCCTTTTTCCCTTTAATAATATGTCTACAGGTTACCAGGCAATTTCTCAAAAGGTTGAATTTTTAACAAAGCTTCTTTGCTTCCTAGAGAACTGGGATTAGCATTTAGTTGATCTGTTTGATGCCTATTTGAAGTGAAGAAGTCGGGCCAATCTAACCTCTAGAATACTAGCTTTTGTCTTTCACATCCACAATTTGGGAAGAGGTTAAACTGCTCTAAGGCCTTTAAACGACCAATTTGGTACTGGTAAAACTTGTTTTGGTGATCAGGCAGGAACGCTTAATTTCATTTTAGACAGCTGTGGGGTGGGAATTAGAAATGTCAAGCATGTTAGAAATAAAACCAGAGCAGAGGTTTTGTTTTCCCTTGTATTCAGTTTGAAAGAGGCCCTACTGCCTCATCGGTTTGCTTTTGAGCCCAGGTTGGAGGGAAATGCATGAGTTTTTTACCTTAATGAGATGATTTCTTAAGAAGGTGTATTCTCGATATTAAGCCACTTTATACCATTTTGATGTTGCTTAAGTTGCACAGTTAAAAATGTTTTAAAATCTCTTATAGAGTTAAATGTATAAGATGATAGTCTAATGAGCTGGGGAATGTTTGCTTCTGTGTTCACTGTTAATGGATTGTGCTAACAGTTTATGCAAATGTTAGAAACGGAGGTGTCATTTAGCCGTCATAGCCATGAACAAACCTGACCTTGTATTCCATCGTGTGTGTAACGTGGTATGACATGGTTCCCTTTAGGCTGAAGACAGTGGGAGCAGCCGAGTTCAGTCCTTGCTCTCCAACTAGGCAAGGTTCTCTCAACTAAACCAAGGGTATAGGAGTCTTGACTACTTTCAGGATGTTTTTTTAATAACCTGATCCACATGGTCTCTTCCCTTCTTGCAGCTGCTACTAAATTTTCATTCAGAATATCAAGCTATGGTCCTTTTTGTAATCTTAACTCAGAATTCTAGGAGTGTAACTTCTCTTTTTTTATTACCGCAAAATCCAGCTGTGGTAAACTGACCATTTTATCATTATTATTTTTTACTTGTAGCAACAGCATTTTACTCCTTAAAAAAAGGGAGAGAGAGAATCTGCTTTCTGGACTTGTAAACTCTGGTGGAGAATCATAGGTTTCCCCCTTGCCGTTTGCAGGTTCAGACCTTAGACAAGTACTTGACCAAATCTGCATTCGCAGCCTCTCTCAGAAGCTGCCTTAGCACGTTAACGTTTTTCTCTACCCAGACTCCCCAACCTCGAACAGCCAGAAAACAGGTTGACTCCTGGGCCTTGGACACAGCCAGCCAGGCCATTGAAGGAAAAGCAGAGACGAAGCCTTGAACCATCTCTCTCCATTGTGGGGCCAAGTAGCTGCAGTGGCCTTGGGTTAAAGAGCTCATAGTGACTATGTGGTAGGGGTACAGACACTCTTCCTGACAGGGCGTGAGCTCTGCAAGAGTTAACATTTTACCGAAACTTGGGGTTTCTGTGGTTTATAAAGTTGTAGTGTTGTAAATTTTTTTCGAGTGAAAGAAAATCTGTATTTGGCAAGAAGACTCCAGAGGATGATACTGTCCTTGCCATTTACAGTCCAAAGATTTTCCCCCAGAAGAACAGACTTTTTCCCCCCCCCATCACTTTTAGAAGCAAAACCATTTTTTTCCTTTCTCACACACACCCCAGTCCGCCTAACGCTAAGCCAGCTTCCATCTCCCCATTCCACACGATCTTGAATAGCACACGTTATGGTCGGTTCCTCCGAAGAGTGTTGTGTTAGGGGCTGAGAGGCAGAGGGGCTGGGGAAGACTTAGTATAGCCCATGTGGGAACGAGAGAGAAGTGAGGGCAGAGCAGTAACGAGGGTCTGTTTCCCACAGGTCCCCTTCCCCTGAGCCCATCTACAATAGCGAGGGGAAGCGGCTTAACACGCGCGAGTTCCGCACCCGTAAAAAGCTGGAAGAGGAGCGGCATAACCTCATCACGGAAATGGTTGCTCTCAACCCTGATTTCAAGCCACCTGCAGACTACAAGTAAGCAGAGGGCTAGGTCGCCTGGGACAAGGACACATGCAGCTTGTGTGGGATCTGGTGGAACAATTTTGGTACTAACTTCTCACCTCTTACTTCAGATCACCTATAATTAACACGTGGTGCCACTGGTTAGTTCTGGAAGAAATAGTGACTATTATAGTCACTATTATATTATGTTATAGTCACTATTATCTGTGTTATCGCTTAAGAAATGTGCAGAATCTGAGTCGTTTTCTTCTTTAGACCTCCAGCAACACGTGTGAGCGATAAAGTAATGATTCCACAAGATGAGTATCCAGAAATCAACTTTGTGGGGCTGCTAATTGGGCCCAGGTGAGCAACTGCTATCCTATGGGATACAGAATTTCTAAGAACCTGGCAGATGTGTCTATCTTGTGCCCAATCGGGTGCCATTGGTGGCTTACTGTCTCATTTTTGGTAGTTTGCTTTGGCTGAGTTCATGCCTTTCTGTGAGAAAATCTCTTAACTTCCCCATCTTACTGCAGAGAAGTCAAATCTGAGGCTTGCTGTGGCTCTCCTTAACTTAGAGATCACGGAGCTCTTGGTGGGAAAATCCAATTCTCTGCTCTCAGGATTTCCTACCAATGCCTCATCAACCCGGCCCTGTCCCCTTTGGCCTGTGAACTTGCTTCTCAGGTGTAACAACTCCGTTCTTTCTGCCTCTGACAGAGGGAACACCTTGAAGAACATAGAGAAGGAGTGTAATGCCAAGATTATGATTCGGGGGAAAGGGTCTGTAAAAGAAGGGAAAGTTGGGCGCAAAGATGGCCAGATGTTGCCAGGAGAAGATGAGCCACTTCATGCCCTGGTGACTGCCAATACCATGGAAAATGTGAAGAAAGCAGTGGAACAGGTAAGGGTGCCAGAAAGGAAGCCTCCCGCCAGAAATCTAGGTGGTGGTCCTGGCGCTTCCATGACTGTCTCTTGCATCTCTACTAGATAAGAAACATCCTGAAGCAGGGTATTGAGACCCCTGAGGACCAGAATGATCTCCGGAAGATGCAGCTTCGGGAGTTGGCTCGCTTGAACGGGACCCTTCGGGAAGACGACAACAGGTGTGTGATCAGCTTGCGGGGAGTGCATGGAGACCTGCAGAACTGTGCAAGCAGGGAGGTTGGCCGTAGCCCCCGAGTTGACTTTTTTTTTTCTCAACAGGATCTTGAGACCCTGGCAGAGCTCAGAGACCCGCAGCATTACTAATACCACAGTGTGTACCAAGTGTGGAGGGGCTGGCCACATTGCTTCTGACTGCAAATTCCAAAGGTAAAGGGCTGGAGGGGCTTCCTGGTAGCTTGTGGGGGACAGGACAGCTCTTGTAGCACATTGGTTGGTTGCTGTTAACCTGTGGACCCAAAAGAAGCTTCCTTTCTGTGAGGGTGGTCTGGAGTGGGGTAATGTAAAGCTGAGGATGACTAGAAACAGCCTGTGTAGAACACCCCTATTTTATTGCTCATCTTGAGCCCTGGAGAACTGGAAACTTCAATTCTGGGCAGAAGTGTTCTCGCTGTGGCTCAATGTGAAATTAACTGCCTTTTGCTGCTTACGATTGGTTTAAGAAGACCAAGCAATCTGTAGATCTTTGACGGGTTGTGAACTGACACTTGATGGCAGCGTTTTTCCACTTTGGGTGGCAAACAGGGAAGGCTTTGTTAAGGAAGATCTGGCAGCTGCTCTGGCATAGATACCCTTTCCTTCGAGCCGGGAGTGTAGAATTTGATGCAACTTGCTATTTGGAAGAAGTGGCGCTCTCCTGGCTGGCGTGGCTGGCCGTGGTCTGGCGCTGACTGTCTCCTCTGTTCTTGCCCCAGGGGTCTCTGCTGTGGCAGACATACATGTGGTCATCCCACATACAGAGCCGGGCCTGGAACTCAAGATGGAATGAGGCTATCTTGAGGAAGGGGTTGGAAAGGATGATTGAATTCCTCAGAACTTTTCTCTGTGTAAAGTCCTCTGGGTAAATGATTCTTTCTTAAAGAGTATTTTTCTCCTTTCTCTTTGTGTCCCCCACCCCGCCATCAGGCCTGGTGATCCTCAGTCTGCTCAGGATAAAGCGCGGATGGATAAAGAGTATCTGTCCCTCATGGCTGAGCTGGGTGAAGCGCCCGTACCGGCATCTGTGGGCTCCACCTCTGGGCCTGCCACCACCCCGCTGGCCAGCGCACCTCGGCCTGCTGCTCCCGCCAACAACCCACCTCCACCGGTGAGCTTCAGGGGCTGCCTCTCGCCGTCTGGCCCCCCATTCTCTTCCTCAGAGACTGGGAGCTGTGGCCAGGTGCTTTGGGCAGAGCAGGTTGATGGACATGGCTGGCAACATTGTTCTTTGGGGATGTCAGGAGGTTTGGGGACCTGTCGCTTTGGGAAGATCCTGTCCTTGTGTTCTGGTCCTGTGGCATAGCCGAAAGAACAGTGTTGCCACCAGGGGGGGCAGGCAGGGACGTTGGCGGGAAATGCTCTCACGTAGTCTCTCATGTCCACCACACAGAGCCGCCCACCCTGGATGAGTTCCGGCCCTTCAGAGAGTCGGCCATACCATGGCATGCACGGAGGTGGTCCTGGTGGGCCTGGAGGTGGCCCCCACAGCTTCCCACACCCATTACCCAGCCTGACAGGTGGGCATGGTGGACATCCCATGCAGCACAACCCTAATGGACCCCCACCCCCTTGGATGCAGCCGCCACCGCCACCGATGAACCAGGGCCCCCACCCACCTGGGCACCATGGCCCTCCTCCAATGGGTAAGTAAGTGTCAGACCAGAACCCTTGGGGCTTTGGGATAAGCGAGGGTTACAGCAGGTCGCTGCAGGCTGGAAGCAGCTCTCAAAGCGGCCTAGTGTTACACTGGGTGTCTCTCGAAGGCTCGGGCTCTGGAAGGAGCAAGACTCTATCTGGTTGAGGACGGAATTGCTTTGTGGGGCAGGCACGGGCCCGCCTCTTACGAGCAAAGTTCCAGAGCTACTTTCGTGAGGGTAGTGATTGCACACTGTGTGAGTGAGAAAGCTCTTGGTGGGGGTGTCTTCCCCAGCCAGTTCCAATGTCCTGCTAAGTCCCTGCTCTTTCCTTCCATCAAGATCAGTACCTGGGAAGTACGCCTGTGGGCTCTGGGGTCTATCGCCTGCATCAAGGAAAAGGTAATGGAGCCTGTGGTCTGCTCACTGGGGGGGTGTTCCCCAGGCCTGGGAGTGAGTGGGGCCCTGTCCCACAGCCTCTCCTCCCCTGAGGCCTCACTCTCGCCTCCACCTACCTGCAGGTATGATGCCGCCGCCGCCTATGGGCATGATGCCGCCACCGCCGCCGCCGCCCAGTGGGCAGCCCCCGCCCCCTCCCTCTGGTCCTCTTCCCCCATGGCAACAGCAGCAGCAGCAGCCTCCGCCACCCCCTCCGCCCAGCAGCAGTATGGCTTCCAGTACCCCCTTGCCATGGCAGCAAAGTGAGTGGAATATTTTGGGCTCGTGGGGGTGGGTGGGTCGGGGGGGCGGGGCTGAGAGGAGCAAGAACCTCGCAGGCGGGTAGACACCTTGGGATGAGACTCTGGTCTCTGCTGGGGGTGAACAGAAAGGGCCTTGTGGCCTCTGGGGGTCTTGGAGGGGAGCTGATGTTCGGCGTGGTTGTGTCTGGGGAGAGGTTTGCGGGGCCTGGAGGGGAGCCTGCCGCCGGAGGTAGGGTGCCAGAAGTCCTGGCGCTCACGGCCTGGCCGAGTCTGCGCATATGCCCGGGGGTCAGGAGGGAGGGGTGCATGCATGCTCTGGAGAGGGTTGTGACTGGGGCCTGAGAGATTGCCGGGATGGGACCGGGCAGTGGGGAGAGTAGCTGTGGCCTTGAGGTTGAATGTGCCGTTCGGTGGTGGCGGCGGATGGGCGGAGGGATGTCAGAGCCGGTTCTTGTGTCTGGTACCTTCCCCTCAGCCCTTCCAGGGGCATTGGTGACAAAGGGCTTACTCTGTTAAGCCCAGAGACCTCGAGGCTGACCCCAGGGTAGTCCTGCCCACCCCACCACTCCCCATCACCAAGACAGCCCCGCCCGCCCGCCCCCCACCACCGTACCGCATGCCAAGCAAGGAGCAGATGCCCCTCGCCCCCCCATCCCAAGGCAGCAGCCGCAGAGAGCCGCGGTGTGCCCCCGCGCGTGTGACCTTGGGCTTCTTTACCACCCCAGATACGACGACTACCACCACGAGCGCTGGCACAGGGTCCATCCCGCCATGGCAACAGCAGCAGGCGGCTGCCGCAGCTTCTCCAGGAGCCCCTCAGATGCAAGGCAACCCCACTATGGTGCCCCTGCCCCCCGGGGTCCAGCCGCCTCTGCCGCCCGGGGCCCCTCCCCCTCCGCCGCCTCCACCGCCTGGTTCCGCCGGCATGATGTATGCCCCACCCCCTCCTCCTCCGCCTCCCATGGACCCTTCTAACTTTGTCACCATGATGGGCATGGGGGTGGCGGGCATGCCGCCCTTCGGGATGCCTCCAGCTCCCCCACCGCCTCCACCACAGAACTAGACTCGGTTTTTTTAAGAAAATATATATTATATAGAGAGAGAATTGGTCTCGTTTAAACACACGCCGAACCTCACCATATGGAGCCAGACATTGGGACGCACGCATGTGATTGTGTGCACGCATGTGTGTGTGTGCACGCACCGGGCTGGGCCAAGCGACTGAGGACTCGCTTGGGAACGGGCAGGTGGTAGTAGGGGCGCCAGCTTGGGCTCTCCTGGCGCCCCGTAGCATCGAGTGTCTTCTTTGTCTTCTTTCTCTCCTCACCCAACTCCCTTTGCCTCTTCCCAAACCGGGCCGCCAGGATCCCTCCCCGCGGCGGCGATGGCCCGAGCCATGAGAGTGAGGACTTTCCGCGCCCATTGGTGACCCTTCCAGGCAGACAGCCTCAGCAGCGCCCCTGGTGGACAGGATGGTTCGGCAAAGCAGCCTGAGTTATTTTTGTGGACGGAATCGGAACACGCTGGCTCCATATTGTGAAATTTTTATTAATTTTTTTCTTTTTCCTTTGTTATTTCCTTCTCTCTTCCTTTCTTCAGACTCCGTCCAAGGAGGTGCTCTCCCCGGTCTTCTGCTGCGATTAGATTCCTTTCCCTTTTCTCCATTCCTCGCTCTTCTCTTTCCAAGGGGAGAGGAGCAAATGGTTTTAGGCAAAGGCTTTGGCCATTTATGTCAGGCTAGTGGGGAGGGGGTGTTCCTTTGGTTCTGAGATTTTCAAGGTGCCATAGCCACCCCCGAAGTTGTTTGTTGTTTTTTTTTTTTTTTTTTTAAGTGTGGGGTTTTGTGTCTGCCATCCTCGTAGAGTAGTGGGTTAATCTCCAGGTCCCGAGTCCACATCCATCCTGGCACCCGTGCTGGCGGTCGGTGGGGCTGTCCAGGCCGCAGTGGGCTCGTCTGCCAGCCCACAGAGTCCGGTCCATTCTCTCTGAGCGCCTCAGCTGCCTCGATGCCATTTGTTCCTCTCCTTCCTGGAAGGCTCTTTTTACATTTTATTTTAATCCCAAACGTCTGAATGTTTTGCAGTGTCTAGGGGTTTGAGCTCCTTGTTTTTCGTTCTGCTTCCTTTCCCCCCCTTCCTCTTCATGGAGTGATTATGTTGACAATGATGTATAATGCGCGTCTTCTTCACTGGGTTATCCGCAGAAATTTTTCTGGGCTTTTTTTTTTTGGTGTATGATTCAACACTGCGTTAAAGGGGGGTGTTCCATTGAATAAAAGAGCAGTGTGGTTTTCTGGGTCTGTTTCATTCTTTTCTCTTAAACCCCCTCTGCCACCACCAGCAGCAGCACCAGTTACCTGCATTCAGCACCTGGCCCCAGTTGTCCCCTTCTCCCTGGGGAATGAGAGACATTCATTAGGGAAGCCCCCTGCCTGCCTCCCCGTGTGTGGCTTGGCTGGTGGAGGCCGTCTGTGGGGGCGGCCTCACCATCTTCTTGTTTACTAGTTAATAGCTGAGAACCAGGTTCCCCCTCCCTGGTCACCCCTCATCCCCCTGGTCCATGTCCCTTTGAAGGCCTTTCCCTGGGGCTTAGACCCCCACATTTGACGAGCTCCAGTTGTGATTCAGACCTGGAAGCTGCCACCTAACCAAGACTCTGGGCCTAGGGAGGCCTCAGCGCTAAAGGTCACGCTAGCTAATCCTGCCTGTCAGGCACAGTGCTAAAATTAAAACTGCCAAGTGGCTTTTTCTTTCTCTGCTGGTGACTTGCAGCCTGCCAGCTCTGCAGGCTTGGGGTGGGGTGGCGGCCGGGAGAAAGTGCCCCATCTTGGGCTTTGTAAGCACTTCTTTGTAAAGGGTCTTAGGCTGTTTGCTCTTTCATGTCTAGGGCAGTGGGCAGTGCCCACTGTGGCACCAGAAGAATCCACATCAGGTCTCCCCAAGGTAGTGAGGTCCTCACCCAGCTGCCACCGCGGTGGCTTTGCTGCACTGTCTCTGGGCATAGTCGCGGTCAAGCCTGCCCTTCCCAGGCTGCCTTTCCTTCTTTCAGGGAGGCTAAGGGACGGCACGGTCCTGCTGCCCCCGGCACCTGGCCAGTGGGGACAACTCTGACCTGGGCTGCTTTCCAGCCTCAAGCTGGCGCTGGCCACTGCTGCTTACCCGGAACAGCCTGGGTGCCTGGGCCCCGGCCAGGATGCCTGTACTGATTTGCCATAGGTCTGCAGGGGTTAAGGAGGCCTTAGAAACAAGGCAAGTTCAGTGCGTTTCCCTAACCAAGCCCTAAGCTTCCGGTGACTAAAGGGAGAGAGGGAAGATTTTTCCTCTGTCCCTAACTGTCGGGATGGGGGCGGGGCCCTGGGGCTGGCTCCCCACTTTGACCTTGGCTTCACCTCGTTGCTTCCCCCACAAGCTCCATTTCCCTAGTGGGCTCATCGGGCGGTTAATTAGTTCTTTGAAGCTCTGGAAGAGGCAAAGTGGCGCTATGTAGGTTTTAGAAATAAAATCAATAAATGACTTAACCACAGCCCAGCTATCTCCTCCGTCTCTCTCCCCCGGGGCCAGCCCCAGTCCTGTGTGCAGTCCGTCTCTGCTCACCGCCATCAGCTTTTGTTAAGGTCTGGAGAGTAACAAAGTGGCCGACGAGGCGTCGAGCGGGCCTTTCTCCAGGCAGCCTGAGGCCCTGAGATGGAGGAGAGGTGGCAGGAGGGCTCGGTCCTCAGAACCGCAGCGGGGACCTGCCTCAGTGGCAGACTGGAAGAGATGACAAACGCTGCCCCCACCCGCCTCGAGACACCCAGGGTGGAGGCACAGCCCTTTCCTTGACCCCGTGGTCACAGAGGGCCTGCGTCCCTTGTTTCTGCTGCTGCAGCAGTGTCCCCACCCCCTCAAAGCTTGCTTGGTGAAAGGAATGCCAGTTGGGAAAGGTCAGTGCCAGGGCTCTGCTACTGAGACCCGGCCAAGTGCTCAGGAGAAACCCAAGATTGGGCCAGGGCAGGAGGCAAGATTTCTGGTTCGAAACCTGGTCAGATGTGAACAACCATGAGTGAGTGCAGGTTGGAAAAGCGTGCTTTTGGCGTTCTTTATGATGAACCTGCACACGCACCACCAAGAGGAGCAAAGGAGGGGTTGCATCACGCAGGGCCGGGGCATGCAAAACAAAGGAGGGGTCCTAGGGGGGCGTCACCCGTAGAAAAAGCTTGGGTACAATTTGAGCGGGGACCACCAACACAACAAAGGCTAAGAGCACACCAGAAAGGCACTTGGAGAAAGAAGCCAAGAGTACATTGTTTCCCGGTGGAAACAAGACGTCCGGGTTCTGCAAGGGCCTTGAGTGCAGAGGAAGGGCGAGCACTGAATGGATGGCAGGAAGAGGGGCCTCCGGGGCCGGCTGCTGGGAAGGGTCGAGTTAACTTGGGGAGTGGGGTAACAAGGCAGGAATGGTCTCTTGGGAGCGGGTCCTTAGTGGCAGGAAAATAAAGTCTTGTAATTATGAGTCAGTGTGAAGGGGGTTTGTGGCCAAAGCGTGCTGCCACGACTAGGGTGTGAGGTGACGGTGCAGGTAACTGGTGCTGCCTTGTCGAGGGACCGGCGTGTCCCCGGGGCCTCCAGAGCCCTCGGAGCAGCCCTCCCCGAGGAAGCCCAGGCCCTTGGAGGGTGGGGGGAACCCCGCAGAGGCCCAGCCCAGCGGAGGCCAAGGCTGGCAGCTGTGGAGAGACCCGAGAGCCACCAAGCATTCTTTTTTGAAGTACAACGTATGAAAGACTTCTTAAAAAGAGAAATTGGAAGATACAAAGAAGTTTGAGAACGTTTTCTGGATTCCCATTACATCTGGGTAGGCGCATTTGGGTACCTCCTTCCTGGCTTTTCCACTTTGAAGTATGGCGCTGGGGAGGAACGCGTGGTCATGCTCTTGGGGGCAGGGGCGGAGCAGGCCTCGGAAGTCGGAAGTCGGTGTGGGAGCCGCAGTTTGGCCCCCGCGCTGAGCTGTAATTCCGGGCTGGGTCTGTGGTGGCTCAGAGACCTCGGAGACAGCTTGGCCTTCCTCGAACCAGGCTCTCAGCATCTTGCAGCTGTCCAGGCCTCTGACCTGCTTCCTTGGCCCTCAGACCAGAACACACAGTCCTTCCGCTCAACCAGCCCACTGCCCCGGAAGGCCCAGGCATTCTTTGCAATAGCACGAGGTCCTGGGCTCCTTTTGCTCAAAGAACAAAGCAGGATCCAGTCAGCCTCCACACTGAGGAGGCAGCAGCTGGATGAGGCAGGGATCTATATTCTCATTTGAGGGAATAAATTTGATGAAGGATTCCAAGGCTCAGGAGACGAAAGCAACCAGCCTAAGGTCACACAGAAAATCAATGCTGGGGCCAGGACATAAGCAGTGAACTGGGGGCAGCCAGAGCCTCTGAAGGGAGGGCCTGAAGCTGCCAGGGCCGTGAAGGCCAATGTAAAGCTCCTGGGTGCAGGGGCTCCTAGTTTACAGGTGGGGTCACAGTGGACCCTGGCCCACCAAATGCCTGTCCAGTATGTGGCCGCACAGGGGAGGAGTGAGTGGGAGAAGGCCTCCCATCACTTACCTCAGAGCTGCATCCTGGGGAGACCTGCTGCCATTGGCCAATCATATGAGTGGGTGGGGGTGCTTCAGTTTCTCCTACTCCTGTGGGCCCGCAGGACTACAATTCCCAGGGGCCCCTGCTCCGGGCTGGTGGCCCCTAGCCAAAGCTGGTCTGTAATCTGACCTGCCCTCTCAAAAGGTCACTTTGGAGCTCCTTGAGAGACAGCAACAGGGGGAGCTCAGAGTGGCAAGGCTTTGGTGCGGGGGTTGGGGAGGGGCTCTGCCTCAGGTGACCTCCCGCATATCACCTGCTGGAGCCCAGGGTCCTGGCCCCCTTCTCTCAGATGCCCAGTGCCCTCTGCTAGCTGCACGCCTTCTGTCCCGGGCACCCTAACCCTCAGCTCATGACCCTTCAGTCTGCAGGGGTGTCCTGGTCCCTCTTGCCACAACGTGTTGCCTCCCCAGCAAGTGCAGCTTCCCTGGTGGCCCTACCCTGGGGGTCATCCAGCCTGTGGTTTGCGGTCTCTGGGCAAATACCTAAAACAGAAGGCAAGCTGCTCATCTGGCGGCTGGGCCTCCTGACACCTGTGTCCCCTTGACAGCCCCCTCGGCCTCTCCAAGGAGCCCTGATTGAGAGCCCACGATTGGGCCCCATCCTGCAGCTGTACCCCAGGAAAAGGGCCCAGCTCAGGGCAACCTCTTAGCCAGAATCAGCCCATTGGCTCCAGTCAAGCCTCAGGCCTTTCAAGCGAGCGTTCTGCCTACAAAAGGCGGAGACGAAAGACAGAAGACCCCAGTGTGCGAGGCCTGGAGGAAATGGGTCAGCACAGGGCTGTGAGCAAGCCAGGATGGGCCGGGCCTCGCCTGTGTGGAGCTCGCCAGTTCTCCCTGCCCCTCTCTCCTCTCCTCCCCTCGCCCCCAAAATAGCTCCCTGAGCTGCCAGGCCAAGACCCTCCCCTTGAGCGAGCGGGGAGGTGGGGCATGCTGCCTGGAGCCTGGCTTTAAATCCCCAGGCAGCTGGGGATCTCCACTCCCTGGCTGGAGGCACTGCTGAGGCCCCCTGTCCACCCATCCGTCCGGCCGCCCTCCCACAGCCATGTCCCGGCCCCTGACAGACCAGGAGAAGAGAAAGCAAATCAGCGTGCGCGGCTTGGCCGGCGTGGAGAATGTCACTGAGCTGAAGAAGAACTTCAACCGGCACCTCCATTTCACCCTCGTAAAAGACCGCAATGTGGCCACCCCGCGAGACTACTACTTCGCGCTGGCCCACACTGTGCGCGACCACCTGGTGGGCCGCTGGATCCGCACGCAGCAGCACTACTATGAGAAGGACCCCAAGGTGCTGCTTGGGGCGCCCCGGGTGGGGAACCGGCTAGGGGCACACCACAGGGCTGGGAGATCTTGACAAGTGGCAGCCCCTTCCTGGGGTCAGGGCTTTCTGCAGCAAAACAAAGAGTCCCTCCGGGTTCCTGAGGTTGGAGGATCCAGGGGTGCCAGGTGCCATGGGTGCTGGGGCAATCCTGGGGGAGTAACTTGGGGCGGGGGCAGCTCAGGGGGTTCAGGTCAGGCGAGCTGGTTGCAAAGGCCCAGCCCCTACTCAGAGAGTAGGAGGGGCTGCAGGTGGGCAGGAAGACCCCTGTGGCCTCAGTCGGACCCCAAGTAGAAGGACGCGTCATTGAATGTGTGTGTGGTCTGCCTGTGCGGTGGGTGGTGTGCATCTGGGGCAGCAGGATCAAGTATCTCTTGGGGTCATTGGTAAATGTCAGCAACCTGACACTCCTGGCAGGGGTGGAGGAGGGGCAGTGGGCGTGGCAGGGAGGGGATCCAGGAAACCAGGAGACCAGGCCCCATCAGCATCCTGGATCCTTGTGCCTCTCTGCCCCCTTCTTGGGCTGAGGCTTGAGGGCCAAGGGGACCTGGGCACTGCAAGGATGGGAGGTAGCTGATTCTAGCTGCGAGTCATTGTGTGACCTTGAGCAAACGACTTTTTTCTCCGGGCCTTGGCCTTTCCATCTTGAGGAGCACCTGGCGGTGCTTCCCTCCATTTTGACTCCCTGATGGGCTGTTGGGAAGCTTGTGTGCGATGGAAGGGGTTCCCACCTCCCCCAAGTGCCTCAAGCCCTGAGGTAGATATGGCCAGCCCCATTTTCCACATGAGGAAACTGAGGCTCAGAGAGGAAAAGGCATTTGTCCAAAGTCAGAGGAAATGCTGGAACGGGAACCTTACCTGTTGAGTCCCAAAACCTAAGATGGGGAGAAAAAAAAAAAACGGAGCTAGGGTTGGAACATGCCGGGGCCTAGAAGTGGGGCAGGAGGGGTACGAGGTGCAGGCCCAGCTGGGCAGCCCTGACCACTCTCCCCTGCCCGTCTGTCTCTCCCGACAGAGGATCTACTACCTGTCTCTGGAGTTCTACATAGGCCGGACGCTACAGAACACCATGGTGAACCTGGCCTTGGAGAACGCCTGTGATGAGGCCACCTACCAGGTGTGGGGGGGCGTGGAGGTGGGCTCGGCCTTAGGGACTGGGGGATTTGCCCGCTGGCCCTTGGCCTTGATCACGGCTCACCCTCCCCTCTCTAGCTGGGCCTGGACATGGAAGAGCTGGAGGAAATCGAGGAAGATGCAGGCCTGGGCAATGGAGGCTTGGGCCGGCTGGCGGGTGAGTGGGCAGGGCGGCAGGGGTGGGGTGGGCAGAGGGCCTCCTTTGTGCTGGGTCCCTCACACCACCCTCCTGCACACCCCTAGCCTGCTTTCTGGACTCCATGGCAACGCTGGGCCTCGCTGCCTATGGCTACGGGATCCGCTATGAGTTTGGGATTTTTAACCAGAAGATCTGCGGGGGCTGGCAGGTGAGCAGCTGCGGGCCCTCACCTTGTGGGGGCCCAGTCATGATGGCGAGGACCCCCATTTGGTCATCCATCTCTGGATAGGTCCAGACCCAGCCCCAGCCTGGGTGGAAAGCAGCCCGTGGAACTGCTCAGACTCCCATACACACACCATGTCCCAGTGGGCATCACACCAGACCGGGGCCCACTCCAGAGCTGTTAATTTACACCCCGTATAGGACGCGCCACGGCCACTGCCCCTGCCCTACCCACTGCCGCCGTGGTGTGAGCTGGGGTCTGACGCTGCCTTCCTTTCTCCCTGACCTGCCGTGGGCTCAGATGGAGGAGGCCGATGACTGGCTTCGCTATGGCAACCCCTGGGAGAAGGCCCGGCCTGAGTTCATGCTGCCTGTGCACTTCTATGGCCACGTGGAGCACACCAGCCACGGGGTCGAGTGGGTGGACACACAGGTGAGGGCAAAGCCAGGGAATGGGGGAGGACCCAGTGGGAGGGAGGTGGGGAGCAGGAGCCTAGAAGAAACAGGGAGGTATAGGGAGAGAGCCTGGAGGCTCCTGGACCGGGCGCTATTTTACAACGGAGGACACTGAGACTCAGAGAGGTTAAGTGACTTGCTGGAAGTCACACCGCTGGAGCCAGGAGAGGCTGGAGACAGGGTCACAGGGAGCCAGGCCAAGCGCAGAGCCTGGGAGGAGAGAGGCTGCCCTGCTCCACCAATTCCCCTGCCCTGCCCTGGCGCCTCTCCACCCCACAAGACTCATCAAAGAATAATCACGGTGCCTTGCCTCTCCCCCACGTCTGACTTGGGGTCTTGATGGGAAGCAAAGCTACAGCCCAGAAAGGGGAACATTGGGGGTTAGGGAGAATTAAAGCCTTGAGAGGGGAAGTGACTTGTTCAAGGTCATGCAGCAAGTGAGAGGGAGCCTGAAGCCAGCCCCGGCTCAGTCAGTCCTCCTGCTGCAGCTGCAGGTCATCGGCCTCCAGATGGCTTCACAGAAACTGCTAGGCTTTCAGAATTGGGCATTTGTTCCGCTCTCATCCACGCTAAGGGCCAGCAGGGGCTCGGGCTGCCTGCCCGGCTGTGTGCTCTTGGGCTAGGCCCTTCCATCTCTGAGCTACAGCTTCCTGCTCCAGTCAGGGGCTACTTGGTGTTGGGGAGGGAGGCGACACCCCTTGGAGGAGTGATGTGCCCCTGGCCCCGGGGTGGCAGGCAGTTGTTGGCAATAATTATTGATGTCTGCTAATTGTGGGGGGTGGGGCCAGCCTCAGTCAGTGCTAATTAACCAGGCATAAGCCTTTGATGGACTTGACCTCCGTGACCCCTTCTTCTGGGCCCTGGGGTCCCTGAGCCTTTTCAGGAGTCCAGAGTGTCCGCTAGGTTGTGCTCAGGCCAGATGGGCCAGCTCATCCCCGTCCCTGCAGAGTGGTCGCCAACAGAGCCCCACCTTGGGCTCTGGGCTCCCCATTGCCTCCTCCCAGAATCCTCACCACAGCCCGGCAAGGCGGGGCCGGGGGCATGGGGAGACACTGGGGCGTCCTCTCTTTACGGATGAGGTCCAGAGAGGCTGACGGGTTTGCTCTGGGTCACCCAGAGTCGGACAAGAACCTGAGGTTGGGAGTTAGCGGGGTGCAGGGAGGAAGCCTGGAGTCCCAGCTCTCAGGGCCCCCCAAGTCAGACACGGTGATGCCCGGCTCCTGACCCTGCACCGGGCGCCCTGCAGGTGGTGTTGGCCATGCCCTACGACACGCCCGTGCCTGGCTACCGCAACAACTTCGTCAACACCATGCGCCTGTGGTCTGCCAAGGCCCCCAATGACTTCAACCTCAAGGACTGTGAGTTCAGCTCGCTGGTCGGGAGCAGCCCCCGCCCACCCCAGCCCCTGCGCCACCCAAGCCTGACCCTGTCCCCACTTTCACTCCCTCAGTCAACGTTGGTGGCTACATTCAGGCTGTACTGGACCGCAACCTGGCCGAGAACATCTCTCGCGTCCTGTACCCCAATGACAACGTATGTCACCACTGGGCTGGGGGCAGGAAGCCTGAGTGCTGGGAGAGGGCGGAGATAGGGAGGGACACTCACTGGTGCCCTAGTCACACCCAGGGTGTGTTGGGGCCCCTGTGTGTCCTGTTGTTCCCCCAGTTCTTTAAGTGGGAGCACGCCTGAGTCCTGGGTGCAGCAGGTCAGGGTGGGGCACTTGGAAGAGCTGTTCCCTGGCGCTGCCCACAATACTCTTGGTCTTTGTTGCCCCCGTCCTGACACTGTCCCACATCGCTACTTTGTCGAGTGGCAAAGCCCCCTGGGTCCTGGAAGTGTGGACAGTTCCGGGCTCAGAGGTCTTGGTGTGGGTGGAGTCTCTCCTGACCACGCCCACAGCAGCATTAGGCCACGCCCACACCTTGACTGCGTCCTGCCTTGCGCTGCCCCCAGTTCTTCGAAGGCAAGGAGCTACGGCTGAAGCAGGAGTACTTTGTCGTGGCTGCCACGCTCCAGGACATCATCCGCCGCTTCAAGTCCTCCAAGTTCGGCTGTCGAGACCCCGTGCGCACGAACTTCGATGCCTTCCCGGATAAGGTACCGGGCCCAAGGGAGGTCTGCCCTCCAGTCATGCTGCAAGATCGCCTCTCCCCTCCAGCCTCAGCCTGACCCACCCATTGTGCAGATGAGGAAGTGGAGGCTGGGGCAGGGTGGGTGTGTGAGGGTGGCAAGCTCGAGGTCTTCAGTCAACAGGAACATAACCTGGGCTTCCTCCTTCTGCCCCACAGCTGCCCTCGTGAGGGCCTCTGCCCCCAGCTCGGCCTTAGAGCCATGTGGGGCCCTTGGAGGGGACTCTGAAGGGGCAAAGGACAGTGACCATAGCCTTGATTTGGAGCCTGGACTGACTCCCTGACCCCCGTCCCCCACAGGTGGCCATCCAGCTCAATGACACTCACCCCTCCTTGGCCATCCCTGAGCTGATGAGGATTCTGGTGGACCTGGAGCGGCTGGAGTGGGACAAGGTGGGCTCAGGACTCTTCCACCCCTGCCTGCCTCTCTGTCTCAGGTTCCCTTCCACGTCTGGGGAGTGGAAAGCTGTGAGGGGAGCCCCCACTCAACAGACGGTAGTGTGAGGCCCAGAGGGCGGGTGTCCCAGAAGCTGGCACCGCAGCGGCAGGGCCCAGGCTCCTGGCTGCTCAGTGTGTACAGAGAGCCATAGGGCTTAGACCCCAGGGTCCTGACTCCCCACGCTGTCTGTCAGGCATGGGACGTGACAGTGAGGACCTGCGCCTACACCAACCACACGGTGCTGCCCGAGGCCCTGGAGCGCTGGCCGGTGCACCTCATCGAGACGCTGCTGCCCCGACACCTCCAGATCATCTACGAGATCAACCAGCGCTTCCTTAATGTGAGTGCAGGGGTCGTGACCTGGAGGGCCGGGCGTGGAAGGAGTGTGCAGCCCGGATCCTGAGACTTCAGTGGGGACGGCTTTGGGGGTACAGGGCTGGGGACCCGGGTTCCTGGGGACCGGTCCTAGCTCTGGGCTCTCCGGGCACAGCGGGTGGCAGCCGCCTTCCCCGGGGACGTCGACCGGCTGCGGCGCATGTCGCTGGTGGAGGAGGGCGCGGTGAAGCGCATCAACATGGCCCACCTGTGCATCGCCGGGTCGCACGCCGTCAACGGTGTGGCTCGCATCCACTCGGAGATCCTCAAGAAGACCATGTGAGACCCGCCCCCCAGACCCCGCCCTCCCGCTGCGCCCCGCCCACTCCAAACCTGTGTCACTATAGGTCCGCCCCCCACTGCCCTGCGCCAGGCATTCACGCCACCCCCACCTGGCCCCTTCCACAGGTAGCACTGCCCTTAAGCACCATAGTCCTGCCATCCGGCACAGTCCTGTCCCCAGGTGACCCCCTGTTACACCCAGCACCCCCCCCCACCCCCGACCCCTTTCATTAAGAAACAGGGGTAGGGGCCCCAGGGAGGAGGCTTCCTCCCGCAGGGGTGAATGGTGACCCCCTACCCCATCATGCAGCTTCAAGGACTTCTATGAGCTGGAGCCTCACAAGTTCCAGAATAAGACCAACGGCATCACCCCTCGGCGCTGGCTGGTTCTGTGTAACCCCGGGCTGGCAGAGGTCATTGCTGAGGTGAGACGTCACTGGATGGCCAAGGGGTCAACACGGGTCACTGCAGGGGTCAGCTGGGTGTGGTTGTGCAGGTGGTTCGCTGGAGGGTGCCCCGGGGGGTGCTGAAATCCATCCCGCGCCCTGTTCCCCAAGCCCCGCGTGCGCCTGGAGGAGGGGAGCCATTTTCTTCCTTGCTTGAGGGGCCCTGGGCTCATGAGGCCTGGCCCTGAGGCTCAGCCTGGTGGAGTTCTCAGTCTCATGGAGCGGGTCATCAACAGGTCACATCTGAAGTGAGACTGGCAGGGGGCAGAGATGGGGAGCAGGGCCTCGAGGTCATTGCCTGTCTGAGCAAAAGGCCAGGAGGAAGGCCTGCTGGGGTCAGGTGGGGTCAGCCGGCAGATCTCAAGGCCAGGAAGAGAGGAAGACCGAGGCACACCCACCACGGCCCAGCTGGGAGTCTGGAGAGGGAGGAGCTGTCTGCAGTGGGCGGGGCTTGGCTGACCCATCAAGGGCCCCCTCTGTGAGGGATGCTGGAGGGGGGGCGTGGCCTGACGGAGAGCCATCTTCTGCCAGCGCATCGGGGAGGAATACATCTCAGACTTGGACCAGCTGCGCAAACTGCTCTCCTACGTGGACGATGAAGCCTTTATCCGGGATGTGGCCAAAGTGAAGCAGGTGAGAAGCGCTGCCACCTGGGACCCCTGTGCCAGGGCCTGAGTGGAGAGTGCCAGAGGGACCGGATGTCTGGGTCGGGAATGGTCCATTGAGCTCATCTCTCCTGCAACCTCAGACCTTTGGTAGAAGTTGCCTGGAGTCGATGGTGGGAAGGCATCATCTGACCTCACTGGAAGAGTGCTGACATTGATTAGCAATGTCTGCCCTGGCGCAGGAGTGGATGGAGGTGGCAAGTGAGCCTACTGGTGAGCTCTCCCCCCGTCCCCTGCCTTTAGGAAAACAAGTTAAAGTTCTCTGCGTACCTGGAGAAGGAATACAAAGTCCACATCAACCCCAACTCACTCTTCGACGTCCAGGTGAAGCGGATTCATGAATATAAACGCCAGCTCCTCAACTGCCTCCATGTCATCACCATGTACAATCGTGAGTGGTGGGGTTTCACTATGTCTTGGGTCTCCCTGGACCGGTGCTGTCAGGAGCTCCAGCCCGGCCAGTGAACCTGGCTCACTCGAGCCTCTATTTCTGCACAGGCATCAAGAAGGAGCCCAATAAATTTTTCGTGCCTCGAACTGTGATGATTGGAGGGAAGGTGAGAAGCTGGGCCACAGAACGTGGCTCTCAGCCTTTGATGTCCAGGCTGTTGCACGGGAGGGGGTAGGGGCGCCGGGCTGTAGAGCTGACCCCTGGCTGTGCCCCACAGGCCGCGCCTGGGTACCACATGGCCAAGATGATCATCAAACTCATTACAGCCATTGGAGACGTGGTCAACCACGACCCGGTGGTGGGAGACCGCCTGCGCGTGATCTTCCTGGAGAACTACCGAGTCTCGCTGGCTGAGAAAGGTCGGGTGCTGCCAGTGAGGACCCTAGGGGTGCTCTGATTAGTTCAGGCCCAGAACGAGGTATTAGTCACCCCCTCCTGGGGTACTTGCACCGTAAGGAAGAATCTGGAGGGGACAATGCTCCAATCATGAAGATGTCCCCCTAATGGTGGAATTTCAGGCAGTACAGGGTGAAATTGCAGGAAAGATGGGCCTGTTGGTGCCCCTCAAGTTACACAGTGGGGCTGGGGGTGGGTTGGATCCCAGGCGTTCAAGAATTAACCAGAGGTGTGGGGGAGGGGCAGCGGGAGGGAGACTCAGCTGGTGAAGACTGGCGGGCTGGGGTGGAGGGGACCCTGAATCTGGCTACCTGGAGGGCCGGCCTGACTCCAGAGTTCCCAGCGGGAGTGGGGCTCTTCCTGGAGCTGAGTTTGTCCCTTGCCGCCGCCCCACAGTGATCCCGGCTGCCGACCTGTCCGAGCAGATCTCCACTGCGGGCACGGAGGCCTCAGGCACTGGCAACATGAAATTCATGCTCAATGGGGCTCTGACCATTGGCACCATGGACGGGGCCAACGTGGAGATGGCAGAGGAGGCGGGAGAGGAGAATTTCTTCATCTTCGGCATGCGGGTGGAAGACGTGGACAGGCTTGACCAGAGAGGGTACGGGGGTCAAGAGCTCCAAAGTTCACAGTCCATGGGCAAGAGGCACTGAAGTGTGGCTGCTGGAGGCTAGGGCTGGGAGTCCAGGCTGCACAAAGTCTTTAGTTATGGCCATCAGGATTCTGGAAAACCTTCGTGGTAACTTATAACAAATAAGGTTTAATGAAATGGGAAAAGAAAGAGGTAGCGTAGAACTGAAGGCAAAGAAAGAGAAAATCATATCAGTCCTAGGAAATTATATTATTTCTGGAATTGGAAGTAAAATTAGATTCTTAGCTCCCTGGCGGCCCTGGTGAAAAGGGAAATATGAGGACAGTAGTTACAACTGTGCTTGTGGTCAGAAATGTAGTTCTTCAGAGCAGACATGTTCCTGGCATTACATTTTTAAAAATTTATTTTAAAATATGACTTTTTTTTTCTTATCATAAAAAGAATACATGCTCATTAATTGGAAAGATGCAAAACCACAAAGAATAGAATAACTGTCATCCATAGTCTCATCACCCACATTTAAAACCACAGTTCTCTTTTTCGTTGCGTAATTATGTGTGTGTGTATATATGCAGTTTTTGACAGTTGGGAATAATGTATGTACAATTTTGAATCCTGATATCTTAACATCGGGGAGGCATTTTCTACGTCATTAAATAGTCTTCAAGAGATTTTAAATGTTTGTGTAGGGTTCCATCCTATGGACATGCTGTGGTAACTTAGCCAGTTCCACATGGTTAGACATCACGGTCGATCTCCCGTTTACTAGTATAAATATCACTGTGATGACCAACCTTTTACATCTATGTCCACATCTCTGATTATTTCCTTAAGATAATTATTAGAAAGGGCTATTTCTCAGTCAAAAAGTATGAATTCTTAAGACTCTTGATACATATTGCCATATTGCTTTCCAGAAAGTTGGCACCAGTTTACACTCCCCCCAACAGCTTATGAGAGCTGGCATTAAATATTGAAAGGAATTTCTCCTGTGGGGCTTGACTAGAAAGTTCCGACTCGGTCCTTTGGACAGGAGGGAGATGGGAAATGTTCTGAGCAAGGTCGGACACGTGCAGAACTAGGCTCCAGAAGGACAATTTTGGCTGCATGATGGAGACCAGAGTGGAGGGGTCAAAGTGCAGGTGGGGCACCGGTGTGGGGGCTGACACCATCAGGCAGGGGGAGTCGCCTGCAGCAGGCCAGTGCTGGGGATTAGGGACATTGTTGAGGAGGTGGCCTTGGTTTCTGGTTGGAAGAGGGGAGGGGAGGAAAGAGATGCGACTGGCCTTGGGGAGGGTTCGAGCCTGGGTGGCCGAGGGATGCATTGTGCTGCCTCAGAGAGTGGAAGACTAGAGGGAAGCTGGTGCCAGGGAGGCGATGAGCTCGGCTGGGCAGTCTGAGTTTACGGATGTTTCTGAGGATGCAGCTGTTGACTCCTCCTGGAGCCTGAAGGCAAGGCCAGGGATGGGAGAAAAGCCATTCTCGGTGGGAACACACTGGTTAGAGACGGTGGTGGTATCAGGGAGGAAGGGCGCCTGGTTTGATCCTTGGCGCTGACACCCCTCTGCTCTCTCCAGGCCTCAGTGCCTCATCCACACACCGGAGGCTGGAAAACTCAGCAGAAAGGGGAGAGGGCCTCCGGGGAAGGAACCCTGGGGGGTGGGGTGGCAGCTCCAGGCAGGGTGGCAGCAGGCTGGGCCCGGGTTTTGACGCTGGTGCTTGGGACCTCCCGGCTGACAGCAGCTCTTCTCCCAGGTACAACGCCCAGGAGTACTACGACCGAATTCCCGAGCTTCGGCAGATCATCGAGCAGCTGAGCAGCGGCTTCTTCTCCCCCAAACAGCCCGACCTGTTCAAGGACATCGTCAAGATGCTCATGCACCACGACCGGTGAGCTGGCCGGCCAGGGAGCCTCACGGGTGGGGCTGCTAGGCTGAACGGGGCTTGGGCGCGGCGGGGAGGCTGGACAGGGGTCCTGGGCAGTTGGGGCCAGGCTCCTTTGGAAGTGTCATCACTGTCCAGGCCCCCAGAAGTCGACTGGGACAGAATGGGCTTGGCCCTTGACCTCAAGGAGCTTCCTGCCTCTCCATTCCCCTCCAGGTTTAAAGTCTTTGCAGATTATGAAGACTACATTAAATGCCAGGAGAAAGTCAGTGCCCTGTACAAGGTGAGGGGTCCTGGACTAGGGATTGGCAGGGCTTTCGTGGCCCTGGCTGGGATAAGAAGAAAGGTGGGGACCCCGCTGGCAGCGTGAACCCAGAGCTCCCTTTTGGCCTGTAGAACCCGAGAGAGTGGACGCGGATGGTGATCCGGAACATAGCCACCTCGGGCAAGTTCTCCAGCGACCGCACCATTGCCCAGTATGCCCGGGAGATTTGGGGCGTAGAGCCCACTCGCCAGCGCCTGCCAGCCCCTGATGAGAAGATCTGAGCGTCCAGACCAGACGCGAAACCGGCCCCGAGTCTGTTCGCAGTCCGTTGGGCCAGCCCCAGCTCCTCATCCAGAGGGTGAGGTGCTGGAATTAGATCTCTAAGCCTCTTCCTGGAACCCTCATTTCCCCCCAGCCTCGAAGCCCCAGTGTCCAGCGTGCCTAAGGACACTGCTCCTATCCTGTCCTGGGGCCCCCTTTTCCCTCCTATTTATGGGTCTGACCAACTGCACCCACTCCCCCCAATAAACCGATTCCCCTCGAGAGCCTCTTTCCTGCTCTCTCTGTTGGGAAGTATTTTTAGCTCTGGGCGGGCACAGCAGCAGCTGCGCCGTCACCGTGCCTTACCCGCACCCCCGGCAGGTGCGTCCCCTCGGAGAGGGGGGCAGCCAGAGGGGGCGGGGCAGGCCTCTCCAGCCCCCTTCCAGGCGTCACCCTCCACGCCTCTCTTCCCAGTGCTGTGTCCATACTAGGTCAGCGGCCCGCCAGCCTGGCCGGGGGCGGGGCATCCGCCTGGGTGGGGCCCACCGGGGCTGGGAGCAGGGACTCGGGCAGAGGCCTCCCGCACTACCGGGGATCCACGCTGTCGGGGGCGGGGCTCCGGAGGGGGAGGAGCCTGTGGGTGGTTGGCGCCTTCTTGACTCCGCCCTTAGCCCCGCCCCACTGCGGCGTTTAAGGGTCTCTAAGCAGGTGGCTACGCTTGGTCCAAAATCCGGGTTGTGCTAGGGCGGGGGACCCTCACAGACCGTCTAGGCTAGGCCAGTGTTCCCCCCCTCACTTTGGGGAAACTGAGGACCAGAAAGGGCCTGCTGCTAGGCCTCGAACCGCCAAGACTGAGGTGCGGGGGAGGTCCTGCCTCCCCAGCCCCGAGGCAGGGAGGGGCAAGTCTCGGAAGGCAGATTTGGGGCCGGTGGTTTCATAGTGAGTGTGTTTGAACCCAAACGGCCGGAAACGGTTACTAGCTACCCCAGGCCCGGCTTGTGGGGACCCCAACCGCCTGCAGCTGCCCCTCCCAAGTTCCTCCCTGACGGGGGCCCAGCCTCCAGGCCTCCAGTCTCCAAGGTGCGAACACGCTGCCGCTTGCAGCTGCCCCTTCCCATCTAGCCCCGTGGGGAGCCAGGCTTCCGGGGCCCCAGTCCCTCCTGTGTGCTCTGGAGCTGCCCCCAACGTCCCTAGACACCGAGGCCCCGTCTCCAGGTAGCCGCGTTTCCATTCCTCCCTCCCCGCACGCCCCTCTCCCCAAAATGCTCCCATCTTGTCCTGGCCCCTCCCCCAGGCCATCACAAGAACCCGCTGACCCCACGCCCCCGATCTCGGCCAGGCCTGTGCCCCACGCTGCCCGCAGGAGGACGCCCGACCCCGGGCCGGCTTAGCCCCGTGGGAACCGTTTGTCTCGAAAACAGGAACCCGGGCCGGGGGCTGGGCGGGGCGCCCCTTCCCCACCGCAGTCCGCTTCCTGCCCCTCCCGGCTTCCTCTGCCCAACACCCGTCAGGGCGGGGGGCACAGGGGCGTCTGGGTGGGGGAGAAGGCTCTCGGTTTCGTCCCCGCTCCACGCCCCGCGCGCCCGACCGCGGCTAGTCGCCCCTCGGCGCGGCCCGTGGCGCAGCCCCCCGCCCGCGGCCCTGGCCTCCCGGGCGGCGCGGCAGGGGAGGGGTTAAGCTGCCGCAGGGCCCGCCGCGTGCGGGGCGAGAGGGAGCCCCCGGTGGGGGAGGCGCGGCCGGCGGTGCGGAGCCCGGCGCAGGGGCGGGAGGGGCGGGGAGGGGAGGGGGCGGCCCGGCGCGGGGGCGGGGCGCGGGGAGCTGGGCCGCGGCGCGGAGCGCGGGCTGGAGCCGCAGCCGCAGCGAGGCCGGCGGGCGGGAGCGCACGGAGGTGGCGCCGCCGGGCCGGGTGCGGGCTCCTGGTCGCGGGTCCCGAGAGTGAGTGAGCGAGCGCGGGCGGGGCGCCGGGCCGAGGAGGCCGGGCCCCCAGGGGCTTCCCAGGGCGGCGCGGGCTGGCTGGGGGCTGCGGGTGGGTGGGTGGGTGGGGAGTCTGCGGCACGGGTCGGGGTAGGAGGGAGCTGCGGAGAGAGCTGAAGCGCCCTGGATAACCCGCGGGAGGGGGCGGCATCCTCGAGGCACCCGGCTCTTCCCAGCCACGTCTCCGCGGGACCTTCGCCCGCGGACCTCCCATTTGACAGATGAGAAAATTGAGGCTCCGAGGGGCCAAGTGACTCTCAAGGTCACACAGCGAGGAAGCAGCAGAGCCAAGTGGGGACGGCTTTGGGAGGCTCCTAGGAAAAGTCCACCAGAGAAGTCCGTAGAGGAGCCCCCGCCCCGCCCCCCCCCCCCCCCAGCCTGGGGGTATGTGTAGGGGCCGGGTACCTTTCCGTGGGGCCAGGCTCTGCCAGCGTCCGGGATGAGGGTTGCCAGGGCACTGGGGCCGCAGGGCTGGCCCTGGACCGCAGGTGAAGGGAGGGCGGGGGAATGGGCGTGTGTGCGCACCCACGGGGGTGTGTGCATGTGTGGGAGAGGGTACATGCGTGTAGGTGCACTGTCTTGCGTGTGTGCACGCGTGTGCGATGTCAGCGCCACTGTGGCCGCGGAACTCCAGGCTGGCCTGGCTCCAGTGAGCAGCAGGTCCGGGAGCATTCTGGGGTAGAGAGCTGGGTATGGTGCCCGAGGGTTCCTTCCTGCAGGTGTGCGCGGGGTGTGGGTACCATTGTGTGTGTGAGACGGAGGATGGGCGGCAAGTGCCTGAGGCCCCGGTGTGTGTGAGCTGGAGCGTCTTGCACCCCAATGTGGGTCCCTGGCCTGGGGATGGAATGAGTGCCTGTCGCTGTAAGGATGCGTTTGACCCCGCCAGTGACGAGTTGCTGCTGGGGTCATACAGGCACTCTCCACCCCCTCACTGTGCTAGCGCCCCCTTCTGGGCACCCTACTCTTTGTGTGCCCAAGCGTGTCCAGCCTGTGTGTGGCTCACAGTTCGCCTGTGCAGTCTGGGGCCCTGGGTCAGGAGCTCGAGCTGGGGAGGAAGATGGCCTGCGGAAGGGCTGAGCCCGGACCCCTGGGGCCTTCACAGAGGAGGTGGCTTAGGAGCGCGCGGTTCCCAGGCTCAGGCTTCCCGCTGATGCCTCGGTGCCGCAGCGGGCTCCCCCCACCCCACCCCCCGCCCAGGAATGTTCCTCTCCACTCCAGCCGGCCTTCCCAAGGGCAGGCCCCTGGGGGCCGCCACAGCTCCGCCTCCCCTCCCCGGGAGCCCCGGAGGGGGCGATGCGGGCAGGACGCCTGGGTTCCTCCCCCCTCCCATCCCAGGGAGAAATTCCTCCGAGGTCCCCTCAGGCTCTGGGTTCCCAAAAATAACCCTGCGGGGGAAGGGAGGCTGTGGAGGGAGGGAAGCGGGAGGGGCGCAGAGCCGAGCTGCGGGGTGCTGCAGGTGCCGCTGGGGAGAGGACGCGAGGAGAGAAGGGCCTACGGGGGCTGGGGCACCAACCAGCCCCCAGAGTCCTGGCTCGTCCTCATCCCCGGGGAGTCCCTGGGCCCTCCCGCAACTCCGAGGGAGGGCCGGAAGCCTCTCGGCGGGTCCGTTTCCCAACTGGTGGGTTGCACCATCCTGGGACAGACCGTTTAACCCCGGAGTGGCCGCAGCGACCGACTCCGGCCCTGCCCAGCAGGGGGCGTGCCCGCCCCGCCCCGGTCCTGCCCTCCGGGCCGCTCCCCCGGCCGGCGCCTCCGCAGACTCCCGCTCTGCCTCTCCCGGGACAGGGGTCGGCTCCGAGCCCCGTGGGAGGCTCCCGGAGCGCAGCTCGGCCCAGCCTACCCGCGCCGGCGGCCATGGCGGGCACCCTAGACCTGGACAAGGGCTGCACGGTGGAGGAGCTGCTCCGCGGCTGCATCGAAGCCTTCGGTGAGTGGCACGGGAGGGCACACCCAGCCTGAGTCCTGCCCGGAACCTGAACCCGGGGCCCTGCCTGCGCGGACCCACCCAGCTCCGCATCCTGCAGCCTCTTTTACAGCAGCCTCCTTTTCATCACAGGGTAGAGAAATCCACACGCTTCAGAAGGATACAATGTTTCCCTTCCCCAGTATGCCGGTGTGGAAGGGAGGGACGGGGGTCCCCAGACTCTGACACATGAGGAGCATTATCTGTCTCCCCGGGGATCCGGAGGAACTCTGTCTCCGGCCTGGGAGCTGTTTCCGGCTGATGGGGGGCGGCTTATCTGGTGAGGGGGTGCCCCTTCGCCCAAGCACTCAGGAAATGACCTCTGAATTCTTGACCCTGGGAACCCAGGCTCCTTCCGCCCCAGCTGGTTCCTCTCTGGAGGGACGATGGGCCGGACTCAGACGCTGCCCTCCTCCAGTTCCTCGGATCCGGCCTGATGGCACTCCCACCCTAACTTTTCTCTCTAATCTGCCTCCTGGTTTTGGAGTCCTGGGAAAGCAGGAGGTTGTGGCGGGGGTGGTCTGGATACCTGGCAGGCTGCGGGGTCGGCTTTAGGGACCACAGCTGCAGGACGAAGGGTCAACCTGCTTCTCTTTGACCCCTCGGAGTTAGATGACTGCGGGAAGGTGCGGGAACCAGAGCTGGTGCGCATGTTCCTCATGATGCATTCCTGGTACATCCCTTCCTCTCAGCTGGCAGCAAAACTGCTCCACATATATCCTTGGTGGGCCTCGCCAAGGGCCCTGCGTCCGAGTCCGTGAGCCAGCCCGGCTGCCCGGCCCAGGCGGAGAATGGGCTTCACTGCCAGATCATGGGCCCTCCTCTGTCCCAGAATTCAGGCCCGGCCCAGCCTCCCCCTAGGGCCTAGGCTCCACCCCTCCCCTCCCCTCGGGACTCAGGGCCCCGCTCCGACTCTCTCCCCAACCTAGGCCTTGCTCTCGTCCTCCCTCCAGTCTAGGACCTGTCCCCACTCCCAGCCTGGGTCCCGCCCCTGGCTTCCCTCCCAGAACCCAGGCCCGGCTCTGATGCTCTGAGCCTCCCCTAGAACCTAGCCCCCTTCCCACCCCTGCGGCCTCCCAGTGCTCACACCTCACCCCTGCCTTCAGCCCTTTTCCAGAGCTTCCGCCCCAGCCTTGCCCCGGACCCCGCCCCCAGCATGTCTCCTAGAACCAGGCCCCGCCCTCAGCCTCCCTCCAGAGCTGGGCCCATCTCCTGCCTCCCTTTCTGGAGTTGTCTCCGTCTTGGTTTTCCTTAACTCTCCTTCACCTACCAACAATCCCGGAAGGACAACTCCAATTCGCTGCAGGTGAAGACATGCCACCTGGTCAGGTGAGCCTTCTTCTTGGGGCGCTGTCCCCTCTCTTCCCTCAGGCTTCAGACGGGCCTGCGGAGCGGTCCTGTGCGTTTGAACCAGGCTCTGTCCATGGTGGGTGTGGTGCCCCGGGCACGCCCCTCCTGGATCAGGCCTGGGTTTCCTGATCTGCCCAATGCGGGTGGGGAAGGAAAGAGCTGGGAGACGGGAACCCCAGTTTGAGGCTCTTTCCTCCTCTTTGGGGAACTACGATCCCAGGGGATGGTGGGGGAAGGGCTGTCGGGTGACTCCACACCTCGGCCAGGTACTGGATCTCAGCATTCCCAGCGGAGTTTGACTTGAACCCGGAGCTCGCCAAGCAGATCAAGGAGCTGAAGGCTCTGTTGGACCAAGAAGGGAACCGCCGGCACAGCAGCCTTATCGACATCGACAGCGTGTGCGTGGGGGGAGCTCAGAGGGCTGGGGAGGGCACTCGGCATCCTGCACCGTGGGTGCTTAATAAATGTTTGTTGAATTGAATGAGGGAAGGTCATATCACTCTCTTGCTTAAAAACCTTCTATGGCTCCCTGTTGCCCTCAAAATGTCTCGGCTGGGGATTGAGGCCTTTCGTAGTCTGGAGCCAGCTTGGGGTTCCTGCCTCATTTCCACAGCCCACCGCCATCCCGTTCACCTCATACTGCAGCTGCACTGGTCCCCTCGCCATCCTGCAGCCCCTGTGTCCTTCCCCACCATGCTGCTCTGTTCACATTGGTCCCTTGCCTCCTTCTCCATGTCATCAAGACTCAGCTCAAGCGTGCAGTGTCCATGGGCTCTGAGGGCTCAGGGCTTTTCCGGGACAGAATTTGTCCTTCTCTCTGTTCCCCCACGGCCCTTTGTGCAGATCCCTGTGCAAAGACCCGTACACGTGCCACGCTGTTTTGTGATTGTTTGTTCTGTGTCTGTCTCCCTCAGTAGCCTGTGAGCTCCTCGAGGGCAGGAACCGTGTCTTGCCATCTCTGTCCCCCCAGCGCGTAGCAGTGCTTGGCAGAGTACGTCTTCCATAAACGTGTGTGGAGTGCATGACGAGGGGGAGATTGCAGGAGTGGCCGGACTGGGGACATCTGTGTCCAGCATGGTGCCTCGCACTGTGTGGGTCCTCAGTCCGCTCGAGTGGCGTGTCTGCATGAGTGTGGGGCCACAAGGGATGGGGCGTCTCCAGCCAAGGGCTCACTGCCTCTGCCCCCCCAGCCCCACCTACCAGTGGAAGCGGCAGGTGACCCAGCGGAACCCCATGGGACAGAAGAAGCGCAAGATGTCCCTGTTGTTTGACCACCTGGAGCCCATGGAGCTGGCGGGGCATCTTACTTTCTTGGAGTATCGCTCCTTCTGCAAGATCCTGGTGTGGCGCCAGGGCCTCTGGTCGGGGCTGGAGTGTGGGCTGGAGAGGGAGTCCCAGGCGGGCAGGCGGGGCTGCAGGGTGGGTCAGGGGGTTTCAGCTTAACCACCAAAGGGCAGCTGGAGGGTGAGGAGTGGCCAGCGGGGAGGGGAGGGGGTGCTGAGGCCGCTCCCGCCCCCAGTTCCAGGACTACCACAGTTTCGTGACTCACGGCTGCACGGTGGACAACCCCATCCTGGAGCGATTCATCTCCCTCTTCAACAGTGTCTCGCAGTGGGTGCAGCTCATGATTCTCAGCAAGCCCACAGCCCCGCAGCGGGCCGCGGTCATCACACACTTTGTCCACGTGGCAGAGGTGCCCGCCCCTCCCTTGTCCTCCAACCCCCTCAGTTGACAGTACGGCTATGTTTGTTGCTCCTTTCCCCACTGCCTCCTCTCCAGAAAAGCTCGGCCAAATTCTGGGCCTGTCCAGTGGCTCACTGCCTTCCCCCTCCCCGTGTGTCCCCCAGAAGCTGCTGGAGCTGCAGAACTTCAACACGCTGATGGCAGTGGTCGGGGGCCTGAGCCACAGCTCCATCTCCCGCCTCAAGGAGACCCACAGCCACGTGAGCCCGGAGACCATCAAGGTGCCTGGGACTGAGGGGTCTGGGGGCAGCCTGGTCAAGCCCTGGAGCCAGTGCTTCCCAGCTCTGGCCTCCCTGAGAACTCCCAGCAACACTGGGGGTTGGGCACTCCTGTCCTCACTTGACAGATGGGGAAACTGAGGCTTGAGGGGTTAAATGCTTTTCCCAGGACGCACCATGAAAGCAGCTGAGCAGAGGCTCACGGTCTGCCTGACTCCAAACCTTGTGCTTCCTCCTCTGATTTTTTTTTTAGCGTATCGAGTGACATTCGTGTAGAGACGTATATAAGACATATGTACAGTTTAAGGAAAAATTATAAAGAAAACACTCGTGTAACCATCACCCAGGTCAAGAAATAGAACATTGTCAGCCCCCAAAGCTCCCAGCACCTTAGAGCTTAACTCCCTCCCCATCAGGGGCAACCAATGTCTGACTTTCGTAATGAAGATGAATTTGCTTACCTTTGTAGCTTTACTACCTATGTATGCGCCCCCAAAAGTGTGGCGTTTTTGTTGCCTGTCTTTGAGCTTTCTATGAATCATGTTGTATATGTTATTTTTTGTCTTTTTTTATTCTTATATTCGGTTGTGTGGCACGATCATGCATTCATTTCCATTCCCGTATAATATTTTATTGTAAGTCCAGCCCAGTGTATGTATCTGCTGTTGAACATTTGGGGTTTTTCCAGCCTTGGCTGTGATGAACAATGCAGCTAAGAACATTTTTCTTTTTTTTTTTAAGATTTTATTTTTTTTCCTTTTTCTCCCCAAAGCCCCCCCGGTACGTAGTTGTATATTCTTCGTTGTGGGTCCCTCTAGTTGAGGCATTTGGGTCGCTGCCTCAGCTTGGTTTGATGAGCAGTGCCATGTCCACGCCCAGGATTAGAACCAACGGAACACTGGGCCGCCTGCAGCGGAGCGCGCGAACTTAACCGCTCGGCCACGGAGCCGGCCCCAGAACATTTTTCTAGATCGTTGTTCTGTGCTGCTTGGCCTCCCTGAACCTCAGTTTCTTCTGCTGTTAAATGTGGATGATAATCTGTGCTCAGGCCCGGTGTCAGGTGTGGTATTTGGTAGTGGGTGTTCCCTTGACCTCATGGCCTATGAACTTTGACCACCAGGGGTTAAGGGAGCCTGTGTTGGGGGACAGTGAGGGAGGATTTTGACGTTTCACCCATCCGTGACTCTGGCTCCTCATCCTCTCCCACGTTTCCAGGGCTGAGCAGGGGAGGGTAGTTGAGCCAGTGACGTGAATGCGTGTGTGTGTGTGTGTACGTGACCCTCTGCCCTTTGCCCCCCAGCTCTGGGAACGTCTGACAGAACTAGTGACGGCCACTGGAAATTATGGCAACTACCGGCGCCGGCTGGCATCCTGTCGGGGCTTCTGTTTCCCCATCCTGGGTGTGCACCTCAAGGACCTGGTGGCCCTGCAGCTGGCATTGCCTGACTGGCTGGACCCTGCCCGGACCCGACTGAATGGGGCCAAGATGAAGCAACTCTTCAACATCCTGGAGAAGCTGACCATGGTGACCAGCGTCGAGCCCCCAGTGCAGGCCAACCCGGATCTGCTGAGCTTGCTCACGGTGAGGGGCCGGGCCCCAGGGTTGACAGCCCACCTGGTCCTGGGCTCACTCAAGGCAGCGGGCTTGGCCTTGGGTTCTTAGTCCTGGTCAAGGGACTGAGATCCAGGCTGGGCTCCAGGGTTTGGAGTGAATTCTGAGATGCGTTCCAGGCTCCAGACGGGGCTGTGGGCTGGGGTCTGATCGGAGGCTGGCCCTGGCCCGGGGTTGACTTCCTAGCAGGGGGTTGTGTTCGAGCTTTGGGGCCAAGCTCTGGCTTCTGGGTGCTGGGTGGTTTCTAAACACGGTCCTGAGCTCTGAGGTTCGGGGCTGGCCTTGGACTCGGATCTGGGGTCTAGGGTGGGAGCTGAGTTCTAGTCTAGATCTGGACTAGGTTCTAGATGTTGGCTGGGGCTTTGGTTCTGGGTCTGGAGTGGATTCTTAGTTGTTTCTAGGCTCTGGACTGGGATCAGGGTTGAAATCTGGGCCTGATTCTGGGTGCTGCGTTGGGTTCCAGGTTGGGGATGAGTTTCAGAGCTCTTGGCTGGGTTCTGACCTGGAGTCTTAGCTGAGATCTCGGTTGTGCGTTGTGCTGAGGGCTTGGGGTCGAGCCCTGGGTTCTGGTCTGCACGCTCGGCTGGCGTGTGGCTGCCGGGCTGTGTTCTAAGCTGGCCTCTGCCCTGAGTCGAGCTTCTGGCCTGGGCTTGTGGCTGAGCTGTGGCCCCTGGGTGGACCTGTGACCTGGGCTCTGGGCAGTGGGCTCCTGGGTGTGACCAGACCCTGTGTCGCAGGTGTCTCTGGATCAGTATCAGACGGAGGATGAGCTCTACCAGCTGTCCCTGCAGCGGGAGCCGCGCTCCAAGTCGTCGGTGAGGGACAGAGTCCTGCTTCCCTCTGCCCATCGGCTTCCTCCCCCACCTCTGCCCCACCTGAGAATCCCAGGATGTGAGGGCAGGAGAGTTCTCAGAGGCCACCCCACCCACACTCCTTGTTGGGCAGGCTCCCTTCTCCCCAAGGCTTCCCCTCTCTGCTTCCCTGGGTCCTGGGCTCCCTCACCTCTGGCCCTCGCTCACACCTGACCATTCCTCCAGCCAACTAGCCCCACGAGCTGCACCCCACCTCCCCGGCCCCCCGTGCTGGAGGAGTGGACCTCAGCTGCCAAACCCAAGCTGGATCAGGCACTTTTGGTGGAGCACATTGAGAAGATGGTGGAGGTGAGACTCTGTGGGGGCCGGCTCTGGATCCCAAGGCGGGGGGACAGGTCCGTAGTGGTTAATCAAGGCCAGTTTTGCCAGGGCTCCTGGGAGCCACCACCAGTGCCATGTCACAGGGTATAGCTGATGGGTAGGCTTGGGGTGGGGGTATGGAAAAGGGAGGTGATGGGGGACACAGACAGCCACCCACATCTGAGGCCTCCTTCATGACTTGGACTGGGGATGTGGGCAGCACGCACTGACGTTCCTTTTATTTTCCCTGTGCCTGTATGTCCCTCTGTGTTCCCCAGTCCGTGTTCCGGAACTTTGACGTCGATGGGGACGGCCACATCTCACAGGAGGAGTTCCAGATCATCCGTGGGAACTTCCCTTACCTCAGCGCCTTTGGGGACCTCGACCAGAACCAGTGAGGAGGGCTGGGGACTCGGGGACAGGGAAGGCAGGCTCACTTCCCCTCGGGTTTGTTTCCTCCTCTGCCAGATGAGGCCACTGAATCAGACCATCTCAGCTGAGGAGGCGCCCAGTGTGGGGAGGGCTCTTATCTGGGGGGCGCTGCCGGCTGCAGAGGCACAGATGGGGGGTTCCACTTGAATCTTGCAAAGACTGTGGCCTGGGGACTGTTGCTACATCAATGAAGTTTTATTCGTGGAGCTCACAGCTGGCAAAAAGTGTGGGCAAGTTGAACTCCTGGGTAGCCTGTTTTAATGAGTAGATAAGAGAGGCCCGTAATTAGCAGCACCCACTTACTTATCAACCATCCCCATGCTGACAATTTGGACAACAGCTGGTTCTCGAAGTAGGTTACACACGCCCCCTGCAACCACGTTCATACCCCTGTTTTGCTGAGCAGACAAAACTCCAGTCAAAATTCACAGTCCATCCCAGGTCGATTTATTTTTTTAATGCTATCCGTATTTCAAAAATCTGGCTTTTTTCATATCACAAAAATCTATGGTAAAAAAAAAAAAATCTAGGGGCCGGCCCGGTGGTGCAGTGGTTAAGTTCGCATGTTCCTCTTTGGCTGCCAGGGCTTCACCAGTTCGGATCCCGGGTGTGGACCTACGCACTGCTTGACAAGCCATGCTTTGGCAGGTGTCCCACATATAAAGTAGAAGAAGATGGGTAGGGATGTTAGCTCAGGGCCAGTCTTCCTCAGCAAAAAGAGGAGGATTGGCGGCAGATGTTAGTTCAGGGCTAATCTTCCTCAAAAAAAAAAAAAAAATGCAGATAGTAAAATAGATTTATGGTGAACAAAGTATATAAAGTAAGAAGGGAAAATTCCCTCCCTCCTTTCCCATCTAGAAGTTATTAGTAACACTGTTCACAAGGGTACGTGTATCCTTCCAGTCTTTTTTTCATGCATGTGTAAATCCATATAGATTTTGTCTGTCTGTGTCTGTTTCATGGACAAACAGGACGCTACTGCAAACCTAGTTCTGCTTGTGGCCTTTGTCGTGCTTGCTTGGTTTCTGCTTCCAGACTTGAGACCGAGTTCCGTGTTATCCTCCTGGCTTGGGTGGATTTTTTTCCAGGCCACACTTTCAGAGAGGGTGCAGCCCTTGGAGACCTGCGAGGCCCCAGCTTCATGCAGGGGTCTCAGCTTAACTCCTCACCTCCCGCAGGCCCCAGGCCTGTGGCCAGCCCCTGATTGGCTATCAAAACCCAGCACCTGGCTCATCGGGAGGGAGAGCAGCAACCCCCTGCCCGGGCAGCCGCAGCAGCGTGCGGCCCCAACTCACCGCCCCAGCTGGAAGCTGCTCTTTGTTTCTGGAACTAGGGGCTTTCCGTTTCTTTCTTGCCATCTCACCTATGCATTTAAAGCAAGTTTTCACATTTTTTTTTTTAATAATTGTTTTTTGGGATTTACACCTTTATTTTTTAATTTTTTCCTTCTTCTCCCCCAAGCCCCCCAGGACATAATTGTATATTTTAGTTGTGGGTCTTTCTAGTTGTGGCATGTGGGACGCTGCCTCAGCATGGCTTGATGAGCGGTGCCATGTCTGCGCCCAGGATCCAACGAAACACTGGGCCGCCTGCAGCGGAGCGCGAACTTAACCACTCGGCCATGGGGCCGGCCCCAACTTTTGACGTCTTTTAACCAGCATCTCGGTATTCGTAGCCATAGGGTTTTCAGGTAGTTTGTTGTTGTTGTTGTTTTCATCGCTGTCTTGGTGGAGCGGCACATCTCGCTCTTTTTGTTTCCCACTTAACCCTTTATCGTGGCCATCTTTCATGCCCATTCACGTAGAGCCGCCTCATTCTTCAGAACAGCTGCAGAGTTTTCCGCTGGGTGACTGGCCCAGCATTTGCCTCGCCGTTCTCCCGCTCCCGGACAGTAGGCTGTTCCCGGTTTTTTGCTATTAATATACGCCCTGTTGCTGTGAACATCTCTGTACCATGCACTCAGGCCACTATTTCTGTAGGAGAATTTCCTAGAAGGGGGATAATTGGATCAAAAGATATGCACATTCTAAATTAGGAGAGAGACTGCCAGAGTGACCTCAGGCAAGGTTGTGCCGGCTCGCACCCCCATCAGCAGCGGACAAGTGCCTGTTTCCCACCTTCCTTGCCAACAGTGGATGCTATAATAAGGTTACAATTTTGCCAGTCTAATTGGCAAATGGTGTCTTGGTTAAATTCGTATTTCTTTAATACTGGTGGGGCAGGATATCTTTTCATATGATTATCGGCCACTTATATTTCTTCTGTTAATTGCCTCCTCATATTCTTTGTCCATTATTCCACTGGGTTTGTCGGTCTTTTTCACATTGATTTTTCAGAATCTCTGTTAATGGGTATTAACCCTTTGCTGTCCAATGTGTTTGCAAAGATTTTCTCCCCGTCTGTCATTTCTGTTGTCTTTTTCCATATAAAAAATTTTAAAAGTTTTGTGTGCTCAATGTCAGTCTTTTCCTTTGTGGCTTCTCGGATTTGTGTTATGTGTGGAAGGCCCTCGACCCCTCAGGATTACAAAATTACTCTCATGTCTTTCCAGATACTTTGATAATTTTATTTTTTACGTCAGTGTTCTCAATTCAGTGGGAATTTAGTTTTCACGCACAGTATAAGGTAGGAGTCTAGGTTAATATTGTTTTCTAAATGGTCAGTTGTCCCAATGCCCCATTGATCTAGGGGCCGGCTGGACCACATTATGGATCCCCAGATACAATGGGTAGAAGTTTGCAACAAGGGCCGGCTCTGACCTAGGAACTACACAGATGCTTGTGTAGACACTTCATGGGCACTATCTCATTGCATCCTTACAAAAACCCTCTGAGCTGGAGGAATTATCATCCCCATTTATAGGAGAGGAAACTGAAGCACAGGGCGATTCATCGGCCCAAGGTCACACAGCCAGGAAATGGAAGAGCCGGAATTTGACCTGGGCTCTGTCTGTCTCCAAAGCACATCGCTTTTTCCCCTAAAACACATAAGTAGGTGAAAAAAGGGTTCTGTGGAAGCCGTGTGTTATGTGGGAAACCCTGATTACGGGGGTCTTTCCGGCAGGATTGTGCAAGTGAGAGGCGTGTCGTTTTTCCCAGTCTTACCTGGTTCCCAAACTCATCAGAGGTCTCTTAACTGTCAGTGCTCCCGACTGGGGTTCCAAGGAGCTCACTTTGGGAAGCGGAGGTTGATAATCCCACGGGACAGAGCACAGCCCTTTTAGTTTACACACCAACTCCCTGGAGTGGGCAGGGCAGGAATCAGGTGCCCCATTTTTCTGGGGAGGAAACCCAGGGAAAGTAACTCGCCAGAGACCGCACACCTAGTTCCTAGCAGCTTCTAACTCTGCCTGCCTCCACGTCCAGTGCTCTTTCTTTTGCTGGCACCCCTGGGCCCAAATCAGGAGTTCCGTGAGGACCTTTAATTTGGTAGGGGATTTCCCCAGGGGGGTGGGCTAGGCCGGCGGGGGTGCTCCTGGGGAGGCCCGAGCTGAGGCGCCCCTCCCCCGGCAGGGACGGCTGTATCAGTAGGGAGGAGATGGTCTCCTACTTCATGCGCTCCAGCTCCGTGCTGGGCGGCCGCATGGGCTTCGTGCACAACTTCCACGAGAGCAGCTCCTTGCGCCCGGTCGCCTGCCGCCACTGCAAGACCCTGGTGAGCACCCCCCACCCCGCCACACCCCTCCTGCCCCGCCCCCGCGGAGTCAGCGGCCTCTCCTCCCGCTGCTCTGCGCCTGACCCAGAGGGGTCCTAAGAACACGGAGCGTCAGTCCCAGTCCCTGCCCTTGAGAAGGAGGAAGTAGAGTCCTCACTTCTAAGTTCCTCCCCTCCCAGCACGGCCCCCCTCCTCTATTTCAGATCCTGGGCATCTACAAGCAGGGCCTCAAATGCCGAGGTGAGATGGAATGGCAGGGCTGCTGGGCTGAGCTTTCTGAGGAATCACTATCTGGGTGGGGATTCTTATTTTGGTGGGGCAACTACAAAGGAGTGAAGTACCTTGGAGCCAGAGAGGCATGATGATGATATGTGAAAGGAGTAGCCTTTAAGAGGGCTTTTATTTTGGTGAGGCAGCCACCCTGGAACCGAGAAATTGGAGAGGGCATAGACTGGCCAGTAGGATGAAGACAGCACTTTGGAAGGAGACTCTTGCTTTGGTGGGGCAGCTGCTCAGGAGCAAAGGGACCTGGGGAGAGGTACAGGCCCACAGAATGGGATGGAGGGTGTTCTGACCCATGGCCCTGGCTGAGCTCCCCATCTGCCTTCCCCAGCCTGTGGTGTGAACTGCCACAAGCAGTGCAAGGATCGCCTGTCAGTCGAGTGTCGGCGCCGGGCCCAGAGTGTGAGTCTGGAGGGGTCTGCACATTCACCCTCACCCACACCCACCCACCACCGCGCTTTCAGCTTCTCCCTGCCGCGCCCAGGCAGGCGAGGCTCCCGGCCTCCAGGTAAGAGGGGGTCTCATTCTGGACTGGCCTGTGGAGGGAGGAAGGCAGGGCCATTGTGGCAAAGTATTAACTTATGCAGATGGAAAACCTTCCAGAGTTTGTAATTCTCTTATTTTGGTGGGGTGATGAAAAAAGGTTGGACAGATAAGGCTGTCAGAAGGTGGCCAGGGAGCCCTTGACCTTTGGAGGCTGAGGGGAGAGAGACTCTAATATATAAAGAAGAGTAAATGTGAAAGAAGCCTCAAGATTCCAGTAGCACTCTTATTTTGTTAGGGGGATTGACAGTGGATTGGAGGGGGAATTTAGTGAGCCATTTGCCTGAATTTCCCTCTTTGGCTTCTCTGGTGGCTGTCCTGAGAAAAGTCCCATGCCCTGAAAATCTCCCAACGGCTCTCTTGGGGGTCTCTGGCATTTTTAGGTCAGCTTTCTGAATGACAATTCCTCAAATGATTATTTTGCTGAGCACAGTCTGAACGACTGTGTTAGACTGGGGTCTAAGGCAGTTGACCACGGCCATTTGGATTGGCATCAGTCCTCCAAAGCAGAAAAGATAAAACCATTTGCATCGAGCCTTCCAGAAGTGCTGGGGTCTGCAATGTGAAAGACACACCAAACTGACACTTAAGCAGACTGCACGGACACATCCGTGGCTGCAAAAAAGCTGCGGCAGAATGAAAACTTAGAGAGAGCCTCAAAAATCGGGTGGTTGGGCCGTTCAGTGAATTGATTTTTGGTGGCTGGGTCTGCTTCCGGGGTGGGGCGGGTGCCTCCTGTGAGTCGGGGAAGGGCTGCTGAGGACTCAGGAACCCAGGAGTTGGCTCTGCGACCCCCTGCCTGCAGAGATCCGCGAGGAGGAAGTGCAGACGGTGGAGGATGGCGTCTTTGACATCCACTTGTAATTGACGTAAGTCCTCCCACAGCGCATCCAGAGCTGGGTGCCCCTGAGGGCTGGGGCATGGGGTGCTCTGTCCACAGGCCCAGGCCAGGCCGGCTCCTACTTTTTAGGGGAGGGTCTCCCTTACAACTTCTGTTTTTCTCTTCCCAGCTGTGACTGGATCAAACTCTCGTGCCTGCCTTGGAGAAAAGACTCGCGACCAGAGCAGGGAGCCTGGGGTGCTGGGGCAGGGGGCGGGTGTCAGGGTGGCATGCGGCTGAGGGCAGGGCCAGGGCTGGTGTCCCTAAGGTTGTACAGACTCTTGTGAATATTTGTATTTTCCAGATGGAATAAAAAGGCCCGTGTAATTAACCATCAGAGCCTAGAATCCTCGTGGGGGGTGGGGGAGGGGCCGTAACCACAGGGACTGGAATCTTAGAGTCTGGAACTTTGTGGTCAGCGAATCTTGGGAGATCTGGACTCTCGTGTGTCTAGAATCTTGGGGGGACTAGAATCCTGGGGGACAGAACCTTAGAACCAGAAAACCTTGGAACATAAGAATCTTGGGGAGGGGCCTGCCCGGTGGTGCAGCGGTTAAGTTTGCACGTTCTGCTTCTCAGCGGCCCGGGGTTTGCCACATCATATCCCGGTGCGGACATGGCACCGCTTGGCAAAAAGCCATGCTGTGGTAGGTGTCCCACGTATAAAATAGAGGAAGATGGGCATGAATGTTAGCTCAGGGCCAGTCTTCCTCAGCAAAAAGAGGAAGATTGGCAGTAGTTAGCTCAGGGCTAATCTTCCTCAAAAAAAAAATAAAGAATCTTGGGGAGGCTTTAGACTCTCACAGAGTCCAGAATCTTAGGGGTCTAAGCCTTGAAACTAGCGCACCTTTGCACCTGGAATTTCTGGGCCCAGTGGTCATATATAACCATAGCCTTCAGCCCACAGCCGGAATTCCCTTCCTTGACAGGTGGCCTTTCAGCCTCTGCTTGAATACTTCCCACAATGGGGAGCTCACTACAGAGAATCACGGGAGGGAGAGGAGTGCCCATAGTGGGGGCTGTGGGGGAGGGAGGGAGGCGGGGGCTTGGGCAGCCGGAGGCCCCTGCTGGGCTTGCGAGCCTCCGAGTGGGGGCTGCACTCCTTGGGCTTGAAGCCTCCTGGCCTGGTGCTGCTGCCAGCCGGAAGGACAGTGACTTCCAGAGGAAATGCATATTGATCCTGCTCTCAGCCTCCTGTGGCCTCTCCCAGCCCAGCTCTGCCCTCCTGAGTTTGCAGCCCGGAGGTTTTGGGGGTCACCGCCGCCTGAGGAAGGCTAGGGCCACTTCTGAGGCCGGTCTGGGTGAGGAGGGGCTCAGGGCCTTCTGCAGTTTCTGAAGCTGGGCCGGGCTGCCCCTGAGGTCCCGAGACTCCGGACAGCAGCGCCGAGAGTGGGAGCCACCTCCCTAGGCCCCAAGCTGGGGCGTGTCCTGCAGCAGCTGTGGGTTGTTCTGGAGTGGAGCCTGAGCACCCCAACCCCTGCCGGCAAAGCACAGTTGCTGCGGACCTGGCCGTGGCCTCAGCCCCCTTCCTCAGCATCCCCTTGACCCCACCATGCCCATCTCCCCCTTTGAGACCCCACTCCCCCTGGCCTACTCCTCATCTGGGGTCACCTCCTCCTCCCACCCTGTTACTTCTCGGCTGCAGCTCCGTTCCCTGTTGGGGTCCCAGCCCTGTCCCCCACTGCACTGCCCCTCCTTCCGTCCACAACCCCCTCCCGCCTGCCCTTCCCCCTCTCGAGGCTGTAATATCCGTTTCACGATTTGGGGGCTGAGTTGCTATAACAACAGACGGCGATTGTGTTGTGAAGAGCAGCTCCCTGCGCCGCCGGCCGCCGCCTCTCGTGCTGCCTCCATCCCTGCAGCCCGGTCGGCTCCCCTCCCAACCGCCCCCAGCCCCAGCCTGGCCTCTTCCGGGCTTGTGTGTCTGTGTGTGTGCGCGCACGTGTGTGCTCAGGTCTGCCCCACCCTGGAGTGTGACTTGTGGCTGTCTTTTCATGGTCGCATGTGTGAATTTGGTGTATGAGCTTCACACTGTGTGTGTGTGTGTGCATGTGTTTGCACGGACACATATGCTGTGTTTGCTGCACTGCCCCTGCGCCGTGTGTCCCCACTGGACTGCGCATGGGAGAAGGGCCACATTGGATGGGTGCCTGTTGGGAGGGGTGTCTTGAGATGGTAGGTCCCAACTCCATCAGGTAGTCTGAACTTTGGACCTTGAGAGGAGCCGTCCTTGTAGCTGGGGGGAGGGGCAGGGAGGTGCAGCAGCTGCCAGGTGACCTTTCTTGCCCTTGATGGGCAAAGGTGACCCAGGGAGCTGGGGGTGGGGACAGGAGGCAAATGCTCGCTCTAACATCCCTCCCAGCCCCTCCCCTCCTCCCACCCCGTCCGATAGCCATCAATAAGGGTCCAAGAGACAGCCTCTGTGAGTCACTGCACCTGTCCATCTATGCCCTGGTGCCCGGCTAGACAGGTCTCTGTGTGTGTGTACACTGCAGGGAGAGGAGCAGTGGGGAGGGTGGGGCAGTGGGCTGTGGGATCAGAGAGGCAATTTCACATCCACAGGCCCTGACTCAGCACTTCCCACTCTCTGGCTCCTCTCGTGGCCTTAGCGGGGCCAGCCTGAGGGTCTCTCCAAGGTCAGAGTGGGCCCCCATTCTGGACCTGGCTCAGGGGTCTCTCTTCCAGACCCCTAGGACACCCTCTGCAGCCTGGGTCTCCCTCTTACCCCCTCCCAGGCTGGGGAGGGAGACCTCTGATGGGGGGCTGTCACTGCTCCTCTACTCAGTAGTTGACCACTCTGTGCCAAGTGCCCCGGGGGCGGGGGGTAGGAGGACCCTGTGGGCAGGTCCTCTGTGTGCACCTGTTCCCCTGGGTGTGCGTTTGCCTCTGAGTGTGTAGGTACCTCTGTCCACAAGTTTGTGTAGGTTCTTGGGCAAGCATGAGCTTCCTGTGGGTGTCTTACCATGGTGGGGCCTTTCTGCAGCTGGCCCTGTGTGTCCTTTTGGGAATCCCTGTGTGCACATGGATAGGTGTGCATGGCTGTGAGTGTGCCCCTGTGTGCCCATGCATACATTTGTGGTCTCATGTGAGGGTTCCTGCATGTTGCCACTGGCTAAGGAAGCGCCAGCTAGCGCCAGCTGTGCAGATCACAGACCCTGCAACAGAAATCAGGGTCCTGGAGCGAGCTGGCAAAATGGTGTGCGCGCACACACACACAGCCTCATTCAGAAGCCCAACTTTGTGGTACACACACTAGGTGCCAGGTCCACCTTTGATTGGCTGAAGGATGAAGGGGTGCCCCTTTTCTCCCACACTCATACACACACACACCCTCCCCGGGGAAGGCCTTCACCCCAGCACCACACTCATTCTGAAACTCATGGTTGGGGGGAGGAGAAAAGAACTTCCCTTCAGTGCCAATGTGCAGCAGCCTTCCTGCCCCTAAACCCACTCCCACTCACGTCCTGGGTTCCAGGCAGGACTGGGAACCAGGCTTCCAACTCTGGGATTCCCATGAGGCAAGGCTGGGAAACCCCAAGCCTTTAGGTCTGCCCCGCCCCCATCTCTGCCTTTTCCTCCCCCACTGCTTCCGTCGTTATCCCAGCAAAGACCCTCCCTCCTCAGTTCTTGGGGCAGCCAGGGCGCCCTCGGGCGGTGGGAGGCGGAGGTCAGGCTAAGGGCTGGAAAAAGCCCCCAGCAGCCGCGGGCGGAGTCCCCTTTCCCTAGGCTCCCCGCAGCCCGGGCCCGCCCTGGGCGTAGCCAGCAGAGGGCGCTGCGACCCGGGTCCCGCACCGGTCCTGCTCCCTCGGTGCCCCAAGTCGGGGCCCACAGCCTCCCCTTCGGCTCGTCCCAATCCTGGGCGCTGCCACATGGACCCGCTGGCCTAGTGATGCGGGACCGGGGGCTCGACCCAATGGGCAAGAGGGTAGGGTGCCTGGGTTCCGGAAAAGGCATTGGGTCTGGGTTGGGGGTCTGCCTGGTTGGGGGCCCGGGAACCAGGGCTAAGGACCACGAGAGGCGGGGAAAAGCTCGGATGCCCTGGGGCCGGGACGCCTGGGTCCCTCGCGGGGGAGGGAGGTGGGCCTGTGGAGCAGCGGGACTGGCGGCTTCTGCGCCTTCCTATTGGCTGCTCCGCTCGTCCGTTAGCGCAGCGTGGTCCAATGCGCGCGTTTGGGGGGCGGGTACTGGTGCTGATGCTGCCGTCAGTCGGTGTTGCAGGGATGCGGCGGCGGGAGCAGCCGCCCTGACTCGCGGAGCATCCTCCTCCGAGCGGCACCGCGGCGGGGCGGGCGGACAGGCAGGCGGGCGGGGACGCGGCGGGAGCGAGAGAGGCGCGAGGAGGCCGACACTGCTGGCCCCGGCCCTGCCACCCGCCGGAGACAGGGCGGCCTCGGGGCTCTGATCCCCACCCTCCAGCTCCTGGACCCCCAGAACCAGGTACGGGGGGGGGGGGTGCTGCGGCGGAGATGGGCGGGGGGCGGGAGCCCATCGGGGGAGGGGAGCGATCGCAGGGGCGAGGGAGGCAGGGAGGATGGATTGGGGGGCGGGGGCGCTGCCACGCTGAGAGGGCTGGCTGGGTGACAGCGAGGAGGCTAAGCGGCTGAGGGGGTTGGGGGTCGGAGGCTCCCTGTGGAAGGGGCACTGGCCCTGAGCTGGGGTGAACGGAGGGGGGTGGGATGGAGGGTCGTTAGGGGAGGGGATGGGATGAGAAGGGGCATCCAGGAGTCTGTGAGGGAAGCTCTGAAGGGGGGCCCTAGTCTTGCTAGCCCCAAGGGCTGGAAGCGGTGCTCCACCACAGGGGCTGGGGAGCTGTTGTGCTCTGAAGGGTCTGCAGGGGAGAAACCGGAGAGGAACTGGGCTTCACGGGAGGAGAAGGAGGGGAGGCCGGAGAAGGGAAAGAGAGAAGTGGAGGAAGGCAAGGAGCAGGGGCCAGGCCCAGGGCTTCATATTGGGGGGCAGCACTGAGGACCAGGCTTTACGGGGGGATGGGAGCCAAGGGGAGAGGAGGTTATCGGGAGAGAGCAGAGGGGAAGATGCCGAGGTGCTCGAGGCAGAGATGGGTCGGTGCTGGTGGAGAGCCAGGAAAGATGGGGGGCCTGAGGGAGAGGAGCGGAAGCTTGCGGGGGAAGGCTGGGGGCGATGAGAGAGGGAGACTGGGAAATCAGTAGGAGGGGGCTGTGCTGGGGTGGGAATGCGCTGGGGGCGGCGACAGGGTTATGGTCAGAGAGTGCTGCAGGGGAAGGAAGCTGCAGGGCCCTGGGCTTGCTCCCCCAGCCCAAAGAGGAGGGGACCATTTCTCATGGCCCAGCCTCCTCCCCCAGCTGAAGGAGCCATCTGCCCTGGGTTCTTAGGGCTGGGGTCCGAGCCCTTGAATCTTTGATGGGCCCTTGGAGGCAAAACTGGCTTTTGGGGGTGGTTGTCTTCCTTACTCTCAACCCGCACTTGAGTCCTGGGTGAAGGCATTTGGTACCTCACTGAACCAGCAAGGGCAGGGAGGGGGCTGTTTCTTGGAGCCTGGAGGTAAAGGGGGAAGCTGTCCAGACCTGGAGGGATGAAGTCAATGTCAGGAGGTGGTCTTGGGTCTCCAGGCTTCTTGACTGCCTTGGTGGCTTCTGTACAGCTCCAGTTCTGTGTGTGTTGGCGGGGGTGAGGTGGGCGAGGACCTCCCATCCATTCCTGCCCCTCTCTCCCATCCACCTTCCCAATGTCTGGGTATTCCTTCTGGAGGAGGGTGGACTTTAGGGCTTTGCATCCTATATCTTCTGCCAGAGAAGTAGAAAGAGAGAAGGGAGACAGAGGAAGAACGAGAGGAGGGGGGCAGCTGGTCTGTGAACTGTGAGGCCTTCTGTTTTGTGGGTGCTTCAGCCACTCAGGTGCCTCCGAGGATGTCTCCAGGGATGCTGGCACACGAGGCTGGGCTGGATCTTTCCAGGGATGGGGGAGAAGGGTCTGGCTGGGGCTTCTTTCATTCCTGTTAGAGGAAGTGTTCTCAGACCCGTCCTGCCCTGAGATCCACAGGGATGCGCGGGACTGACGGGCAGGCAGAGTCCAGCAGCCCCAGGGTGGCTGGGGAGCTCTGCAGGAGCTTGGGGACTCTCCTGGCTTCTTGGCCTGGGCTGAATCCATACGATGGTCTCCTGAGAGGAGGGGGCTGGGTTCTGGAGGGGCCACTGGGGACCTCTCTTCCCTCCAGACTCTCAGTCTCTACCCAGGTCCGGCTGCTCCCTCCTGCCCGCCCTTGCCAGTGACACAGACAACCTGACACTGATACAGACGCTCGGTGGCACCCACCCAGACACACACCTACACAGGCGCACACACCTGCGTACACAATACACCTCCCGGCAGCACACCGCCTACACTCCCCACCCAGAGAGACAGCCACCTCGCTGCCTGCCTCAGAGACCTCCCCCGGGGGCTCTGCTCTCAGTGCATGGCACACTCATGGCCCCCATGTGCCGCCAGAGCCCCGGCAGTGCACTGTCGGCCCTCACCCTCAGGCACACACAGCCCCTATCCCACCGTTCACCTCCGCAGGTTCACACATCATCTCAGGCACACCGAACACACCTCCACCTCTCCCGTACACACCTCCACTCCCTGGGACACACCCTTCCCCCCCAGACACACCCCCTCAGCCCCCAACACATATCAGCAAGAACCATGTTCTCATCTGGGTCCTAAGCACACCGCCCCAGGCAAACCCACCCGCACACACATGCATGCTAACACCCCTTTATGCCTTGGCTCCCCTCCCAAGCATCTCTCCCACTTCCGTTCTCTCTCTCCTTCACTCTTATATTTTTGTACCCTCAGAAAGCCCCCTAAACCCCAGGCCCTCCTACCCCTCCCGACCATGACCACAATACCCCACAGTCCAACCCAGCGCTCAGCCACACCCGGCCTCCCTCAGAAACTTCCAATTTCTCTGCGCCCCATCCCAGCACTGGTCCTCACACGTGGGGCCTGTCCCTGCCTGGCACTGGAACCCAGCCGCTCTGTTCGTCCATCCCCAGCTCCCGAGCTCAGCTCCTAAGGGGATGCCTGGGCCGTGTGTCTCACACTGCTCCATCCATCTGGGCAGCTCCCTGCTTGGGCCGGTCCACACCACCAGGCTTGCGGGATCTCAGAGACTCATTCAACAAATAATGCGGTGTGTGCGCGGCACCTCCTGTTTACAAAGCCGTCTCCATTGCCGCCACTGTTTAACATGGTGAGGTGGGGTGAGAGTGAGGCCGCATGGGCTCAGCTTTGCCCCCGAGTGAGCCTCAGTTTCCTCATCTGTAAAATGGGAGCCCTCATCCTACACATGGGGTTCTTGCGACGACTAGATGAGATGATTATGATGACAGTAATAACAGTGACAATGGTTTTCCTGTGTACCTACAGGGACCTGGCTCTGTGCTAAGTGCTCTGTGAACTTTACTTCATCTGATGTGTTTGTCAGGCACATAGAAAGCCCCCGGCAGGCCGGCTCCATGGCCGAGTGGTTAAGTTCGCGCGCTCTGCTGCGGCGGCCCAGGGTTCGGATCCTGGGCGCGGACATGGCACCGCTCGTCAGGCCACGCTGAGGCGGTGTCCCACATCCCACAACTAGAAGAACCTGCAACTAAGATATACAACTATGTACAGGAGGGGTTTGGGAGATAAAGCAGACAAAAAAAAAAAAAAAAAAAGATTGGCAACAGTTGTTAGCTCAGGTGCCAAGCTTAAAAAAAAAAAAAAAAAGAAAGCCCCCCCGTAAATGGCAGCTATTTTCACCATCATTATCATAACCTTCCACACACGCACACACACGCACACACCTGTCATGTATACCTTTTGGAACATTCCCAGGCACCTCATGCTTACTCACAAGGCTGCCCCTGGAAACCATCTGGCCCCTCTGCATTGCTGGGGTGCACCCACCCAGGCTGGCGCCCCCCAGCTGTGAACGGCACAGGGCTGGGCTCAGGGATGAGCTCGCCCCTCCCACGGCTTACCCCCAAGCTCCTCGGCACCTGGGCTCCGGCCCCCACTCCGCCGAGTCATTCAACCTCACCTCGGTCCCCAGCCCGCCCATCTCCTCAGCCCCACACACGTAGCAACAGCCTCATCACGCACACCTCGGGCTGCCCCCTTGTGTGCCCAGCCCCTTCACGCTTCTCTCTGTGTCTGAAGAGACCTGTGCAGGGGGACCCGCGCACACACCTCTCCCTCCCAGCCTGTGCTCCCTCCAGTCTTCAGACCCATTTAGTCCCTTCTCTCACCTTCCCAGGCTGGAGGAGGCATCCAGCAGAGTGAAGGAGGGCCCCGGGTGCGAAATCTGAGTCCCAGCTCCCCTACTGACAAGCTCGGTGACCTTGTTGTGGGGGCCCTTCTCCTCACTGAGTGTCAATTTCCCCATCTGCAAAACAGGGCGGTGATAAGACCTGCCTCGCTCCCTTCTCTCATCAGGCCCTGGTGAGAATCAAGAGAACATGAGACATGGAATTTGCAAACTGTAAAATGCTGAGATGAGAGTTTTAAAAGTAATCATTAGGGGCCAGCCTGGTGGCACAGCAGTTAACTTCACACATTCCTCTTCGGCGGCCCGGGGTTCGCTGGTTCGGATCCTGGGTGTGGACATGGCACCACTTGACAAGCCATGCTGTGGAAGGCGTCCCACATATAAAGTAGAGGAAGATGGGCATGGATGTTAGCTTAGGGCCAGTCTTCCTCAGCAAAAAGAGGAGGATTGGCAGCAGTTAGCTCAGGGCTAATCTTCCTCAAAAAAAAAAAGTCATTAACACAACACATACTTTAGTCCATCCCAGGCACTGTTAAAAGTACTTTACATATATTAACTCTTAATTTTGACAACACTACTATTATCTCTCTTTTACGCATAAGGAAACTGAGGCCCGGAGAAGCTAAGTAACTTGCCCAAGGTCACACAGTGAGAAAGGAGTAGAGCTGCATTTGAATCCAGGCTCCAGAGTCAGTGCCTCTAATCACTGCACGGTCTCGTTTTCGCCCACTGCTGAGGTGTGGCTGGACGTGGACACGTCGGAGGTCTTCCTGGTCTCTTCTCAGTCATCAGAGCTGGAAGGAGGGAGCAGGAAGGGGAGGTGGGAACTGTCTGCAGCCCACTGATGTAACCTGAGATTTTAGGGAGGAGAGGGGACCGTCCAAAAGACACATTCAGAGACTGAAAGAGACCTCAGGGCTCAAGTAGTTTGACGACCGCCTCCCATATGATTCAAGAGCCCCCTCCTGAGCATCGCCAAGCAGGAGTCATCCTGCCTCAGCTCGCACACCTCCACAGACGGGGAACTCACCACCCCCCCAGAGGCAGCCTACTCCACTGTTGGGTGCTTTGCATTGCCAGCAAGTTTCTTTTTAGCTCGAGCCAAAATCTCCCTCCTCATAACACGCACTTCTCCCACCTGTCCATGGGCTGCCTTCTGGGGCCACCAGAATGTGTGTAAACCCGGCTCTTCCTCCCTGGCGCCCGGGGGAGGCCCCTGCTGTCACACTCCCAGCTGGCATGAGAGGGAGCCGGCGTGAGGAGAGGAGAGCCAGAGAGAGGCTGGCGTTCCCACGGCTGGAAGTGTGTGTGTGTGTGTGTGTGTGTGTGTGTGTGTGTGTGAGTGCGGTGTAGATGCGGCCAGAGAGGGGGCAGAGTGGATGCTGGGAGAAGGCCCCTGGCCAGGGGTTATGCCAGGGCTGGTGCAGACTGTCTCACCCTGGAGGTCGCATCTACTCACTCAGTTGTACTGGTGGTATGGGGGCTGAGGCCTTTGGTCAGGTGGGAAGGCCCAGGTCTGGAATAGCGGGTATAGTGGGAAGCATCTAGAATGGAAGGCCAGTGACCTTGGTTTTACTCTTGCTCTGCTGTGTGGCTCTGGGTCAGTCACTGCCCCTCTCTGGGACTCAGTTTCCACCTCAGAAAAACTGAGAAGGGTGCACTCCATGGGCTCTGAGGTCTGCATCTTTTAGTCCCAGGGGCAGACTCAGACTCTGGGTGGCCTGCAGAGTGGCCCCTGTGAAGGCCAGATCAGAGAAGGGTGGGCTCTGAGCCTGACACTGCCCTGCGGCCTGTGGACACTGCAGGGTAGAAGAAAGGCTCTGGATGTTGGAGCCTGCAGACCCCTTACCTGCACGTGCACGTGGGCAAATGAAGTCATCATTCTAAGCTTGGGGTCCTTGTTTGTAAGCCTGGGGCAACAAAATTACCTGCCAGAACTGGAGGGCCAAATAAGACAATGCACAGGGTGGCCCAGCCTGGCACCTGACACACAGCAAATTGCAGCCCAGATGCCACAGTGGCACTGGCCTGGCTGTGGGAAGATGAGGAGGAGTCTGTCAGCCGCTGTGGACCTAGAAAGAGTCTGTGGGGGACGATTCAGTGGGGATGAGAGTGGGCTGAGGTCCTGAGAGCAGCGAGTCACCCCAACCCAAACCCCCGCCAGCTCCCATCACCACTGGCTCGAGACTGCAGAGTCCATCTGTGGGTAGGGGGTGCTAGGGGGCTGACTGGGTACAGAATCCCAGGTTACAAGGAAAGGTCCATTCCCCAGGGGAGCAGTAGCACCGGGCCAGCAGTGGCCAGCAGTGTGCACTGCACTGACATCAGTCAGCAGGCGGCATATCCCAGGGCTGCTCCGGCCAGTGTCCCTGCACTGGCAGTGGGCAAAAGTGGGAGAAGAAGAGTGGGTGTTGGGGAGCAGTGCCTGACACTATGGGTGTGGGGGGCTTCTACTGAACTGCAGGAGCCCAGGGGAGGGGCCACAGCCTTGCACAACTCCAGGGGACACTGTTTACTCGATGTCGTTGTGCAAGGCAATGGCCCTGGCCCTTGGGGAGGAGATCTGAGACCGGACAGCCTGACTGAGTACCAGGAGCTGAGGTCGGACAGAGCATCCTAGGTTAGCAAGAAGCCCCTGTATCCTGAGAGGAAGGATGAGTTGGAGGGTGGCTCAGCTGAAGCTTGGTCCTGGGGTCGGGGAGGCTGAGGGAAGGAAAGGGAGTGGTGAAGGGCAGCAGGTTTCCTGGGACTGGATGGTGGGGTGGGGTGGGGTGGGGTGAAAGGACCCAGGTGTCTGCTTAACTCGTACTCCTCTTGGGGCTGTCTCTGCCTCACAAGCCTGAAGCTGCCCCAAGGATTTCTGGGTCCCTGGAGAGAGGACCCAGGGAGGGCTGGGGCTTCCTCCTGGCCAGCCCTGCAGCCCCTGTGGCCCGATGCTGAGCCAGGCTGGCCTGTGCTGCAGAGCTGTGGGCTGTGGGGAGAATGAGTAATGAGCCTTGAGGGGCCTCAGGCCCAGCCGCTGCCCTCGCCCCTCCCCAGAGGCACCGCAGACGGCCAGCCTCTGCCCCCACAGCCGGCTCACAGGCGCGTGCCTGCGCCCAGCCCCCCCTCCCTTCCCACACTCTCCCTCCACATCCTGGCACGCACAGACCGGTGGAGTCACCCACTTTGCCGCTGCCACCCCCTGTTCCCCAACCAGGTAACATTCCTTCTGGCTCTGAGGACCAGGCATCTGCCTCCCAGCCTCTGGAGGCCTCCCCACCATCCTTCACTGTATCTGTCCAACTTCCTGACCGAGGGAGACCCTGCCCCTAGGCTTTTTCAGCAAGAACCCCTCTGCCATCTCCCTAGAGGGTGGGGGATGTGAGGATGACAGAGGGACTCGGGTGGGGGCTGGGGCAGGGGAACTCATGCCCTCCCTCTCCCCAGCTGAGGGGCGAGTGGACAGCAGCAAGAAATCCTATTCCCTCTGCCAGCGGAAATCGATAGCTAATTAATTCCCTCCCCAAAATAGTGTCCGGAGGTGGGGGTGGGGGCCAGGAGAGAGGCAGAGAGAGGCTAGGCCAGACCCCAGCAGGGGAGGGAGAGGGGACGTCACTCTTCTGGCCACCAGGGCTGTGCTTCTTCTGGGGGTCTCTGGCTGTCCCTTCTGGAGAAGAGAGAGAGTTTGGTCTTTCCCTCCTCTAGGCCTGAGGGTCCCCCTCCCCTGCCCTGGGCTGGGGTGGGGGTGCATGTGTGTGGGGGTAAGGGCGTCAATCAGGCTGGGAGCAGGTGCTGCATTTAATTTGATTGGCTAATTAGCCCGCGCATGTTAATTATCCCCATTACCCAATGAGGAAAGGCAGTGGCAAAGCTATATATAACCCACAGTGTTTGGACGAGGAGGGGGCTGTCTGCCTGGATTGCCTCCCCCCCTCCTGGGAAGGGGCAGCCCTTGCAGGGGCCCTGGGGCAGGACACTTGAGTCCCCCGTTGGAGTCTACAGGATCGGGGGGCAGCAGTCAGAAGGAGCCAGATGGAAGGTCTCGCGATCTGGGCTTTGGGGTCTCTTGGAGATGGGCCCCCAAACACTACTGCCAGCTTCCTGCGGGTTCTCTGCCCCATCTTCCTTCTGCACTCATGTCACTCCAACCATCCCTCCCCCCATGACTCTCTGCTCACCCCCTTGGGTTTTTTTTTTTTAGATTTTTATTATTTTTTTCTTTTTCTCCCCAAAGCCTCATGGTACATAGTTGTGTATTTCTGGTGGTGGGTCCTTCTGGTTGTGGCATGTGGGACGCCAACTCAGCATGGCTTGATGAGTGGTGCCATGTCCTCGCCCAGGATTCCAACCGGTGAAACCCTGGGCTGCCGAAGCGGAGCGCGTGAACTTAACCACTCGGCCACGGGGCCAGCCCCCAACCCCTTGGTTTTTTAGGCGGCTCCTAGCTTTCTCTCTCCTTTCATACCCCAGCTTCCTCCCACATAGGAAGGAACCACACCCCTCCAACCTTCTCCCTCTCCAAGTCACGCCTCTTCTCTTCTTTTGGTCTCCACTTCTCCGAGTGACACCTGTGGCTGTCCTGCCCTTTGACTCCTTTGTGGAGATGCCGGAGTCCGAGAGATGTGGATCTAAATCCCAGTTCCCCTATGACTGGCTGTGTGACCTTGGGCAAGTCCCTAGCCTTCTCTGTGTGGGCTTCCCCAGTGGTTAAAGGGAATAATGGGACTTCGCAGATTGGTTAAGTAAAATGACATCTGTAAAAATGCCCAGCATCCAGGGCCTTGACAAATGCCGTTTGAATTTGGATTTTAATTTTCTCTATCTTCTCTTTCCTTTTCTCCCCATCAGGCCACCTTTCTCCTCTGTTACTCTTCCATCTCTGTCACTTTTCATGTGATTCCTTTCCTTCCTCTCCTTTCTCTTCCATCTTTCTCAGTCTTTTCCTAAACTCGGGCCCCTCCCTGCTTCTCTCCCAGGCTTCTCTCCCCACCTCTTTGCCTTCCTCCCTCCCCAAAATAAAATCAATGCAATATTCAGGAGGGTTGTTGGATATAAATAATTACGACTCGGAGTTTAACGAGATGCAAATTCCCCTCCCCGGCGTGGAGTATAAATTGCTCTCTGACAGCCCGTTACAAGGGTAATCATTTCAGAAAGGCAATTTTATGCAAATAAGCCTGCCTGCCTCCTGGTGGCTCCCCCAGCCCTGGATGGGGAGGGGGTGGAACTGAGGGGTGAAGAGAACCCAAGTACTGGGACCAAGTCTGAGGACGAGGACTGGGAGCTGGAGGTGGAGGGTGACAGACATTTAGGTTCAGGAAGGATCTGGGCTGGCGAGCAGTGGGGTTGGGGCCCGGGAAGGGGTGAGTGTGGTTTGGGGGGAACTGGAGACGTAGAACTAGATGCCTGTGTCCTTGCATGGCTGGAGAGGGCTTGAGGCCTGGACGCCTGGGTCCAGACTGGCTTCTCTCCTTTTTGCCTCCTTCCCAGCCGGGTTACCCACTGATGCCATTGACGAATTGGCATTTAATTAATTCCAATGAATTATTTAGCAACTTCATTATCCAGCATCAGGAGCTGATGAGAGAGAGCTGTGGCTGGGGTAGGAGCCACGCAGAGGTTGGGTGGCTCAGAGAGGAAGGGGCTGGGGTCACCCGCTGGAGAACCTGTAGGTCTCACCCACGGGAGCTGGCCCTGGTGCTGACGGGAGGCAAGGGTGAGGGCATCTGGGTTGGGCTCCTACAAGATTCTAAGCAAGGTGTTACCTCCTCCTCTGTCCACATCTCACACCAGTAATGCCCCTGGTGAGTGCCATCTCTCCCCAAGTGTTGGGCCCCCAGTACTCCCGTCCATGGTGGTGTCTCTTGCCCAGGTCAGGGCCCGCTCCTCAAGTCCTAAGGTAAAACAACTGGGCGCCTGCTGGTGCAATGGGGGCGCCAGACACCGACGGCTTCCCCTCCTCTGAGCCCCTCTTTAACCCTTTCCTTTCTGTTTCCCCGCAGGCCTCCCTCCCCCATCTTCCGTCGGAGCCCGCAGCGGGGGAGGGGCGCCTCCGCCGCCCGGGGAAGCCGGCACCTGGGCCTCTGAGCGCCTCTCCCCGTGGCCGGGCCCATGGCACTGTGAGCCGGCGAGGGAGCCCCGCTCGGCGCGGGGGGCGCCCGGCCCCCTCCCCGCCCCATGCGCCCGCGGCTCTGAAGCCTGAGCGGGGCCGGGGGCCGGGCGGGGCCGGGTCCGCCGGAGGCATGGCGCCCGAGAGCCGGTGGCGGCCGCCGTCGCCGCCGCTGTTGCTGCTGCTGCTGCTGCTGACGCTGGTGGCGGGCGCGGGCGGCCTGGAGTTCGGCGGCGGCCCGGGGCAGTGGGCTCGCTACGCGCGCTGGGCGGGCGCGGCGAGCAGCGGCGAGCTCAGCTTCAGCCTGCGCACCAACGCCACGCGCGCGCTGCTGCTCTACCTGGACGACGGCGGCGACTGCGACTTCCTGGAGCTGCTGCTGGTGGACGGGCGCCTGCGGCTGCGCTTCACGCTCTCGTGCGCCGAACCGGCCACGCTGCAGCTGGACACGCCGGTGGCCGACGACCGCTGGCACATGGTGCTGCTGACCCGCGACGCGCGCCGCACGGCGCTGGCGGTGGACGGCGAGGCCCGGGCCGCCGAGGTGCGCTCGAAGCGGCGCGAGATGCAGGTGGCCAGCGACCTGTTCGTGGGCGGCATCCCGCCCGACGTGCGCCTCTCGGCGCTCACGCTCAGCACCGTCAAGTACGAGCCGCCCTTCCGCGGCCTCCTGGCCAACCTGAAGCTGGGCGAGCGGCCCCCCGCGCTGCTGGGCAGCCAGGGTCTGCGCGGCGCCGCCGCCGACCCGCTGTGCGCGCCCGCGCGCAACCCCTGCGCCAACGGCGGCCTCTGCACGGTTCTGGCCCCCGGCGAGGTGGGCTGCGACTGCAGCCACACGGGCTTCGGCGGCAAGTTCTGCAGCGAAGGTGAGCCCGAGGGAGCGGCCGCAGGGCGCATGGGCGCGGGCGTGCGGGGCGGGGTGCCCCCGGGGACGGTGAGGGCGAGTGTCCGGGGTCTGGGCCTGCGGGGGCACCTGCGGCCCGCGGCTCGGGCGCGAGGGCCTGTGAGAGATTGCACCGGCGCGGGGGGTTGCGAGGCATGTCCCTGTGAAGGCGTGTGGGCACTCCTGTCGCGAGGAGAGGGCGCGGGAGGTTAGCCAGGGAGCGCGGGAGCCGCCGGGGGAGGTGGACGGTGAACCCTATGTGGGCGTGGCCAGCGTGCATCCGGTGTGGGCGTGGCCAGCGTGCATCCTGTGTGGGTGTGGCCAGTGTGGGTCCTGTGGCGGCCTGTGGGTACTGTAAGAGGATGCGAGAGGAAGAGGGTCCGGCGCTTCAGGGCGTGTGGGTCGGGTGGGTGAGGTGAGGCGGGTTGTCCCTGAAGGCTTGCGGACGGGATCGGTGTGGGCGGGGCCAATGAAGGCGGTGGGTGGAGCCTTTGTGGGCGGGGCCTGTGAGGGCTCTGGATGTGCTGTGAGGCCGGTGTGGGCGGGGCTCGAGGGTTCCCGGAGGGCTGTGGGCGGGGCCGGTGTGGGCGGGACCTATGAGGGCAGGGGGCGTGGTCGGCCGGGGTGGGCGGGGCCCGCGCTGCGGACCCCACTCTATGAGAGTTGATCCGTGAAGGGCGGGCGGCGCGGCTGGTGAGGCCCGACGGGGCGGCCGGACGAGGGCCCGGGCGTGAGGAGAAGGGCACGACGACGCGGGCGAGGGCGGGCGAGGGCGAGTGGGGCTTGGAGTCTGTGACTGCACGCCCTGGAGGGCGGGAACTGAGGGTTTCTCACCACAGCGAGGGCAAAGAGCGAAGGAGGCACGAGGGGGAGGCTGGTTGAGCTTCTCAGGCCCGTGACTAGCATTTGACGGTCTCCACGAGGGCACACACGTGGCCGGGCGTCTCTTCCGGGTCGGAGACGGGAGCGGCGGCTTCTGTTTCAAACATCGGAGGCCTTGTGGGCGTGGGATCTGGCAGGGAGACCAGTGGGCCGGGCAGGGGTTGGCAGGACCTCGGACTCTGAGATTGGATGTGGAACAGGGGCTCGACAGGGAGGTTGAAGGCAGGGAGAGGCTCGGCCAGCTCCCCAGGTGCGAGGGGCAGAGACTGGTGAAGTGAGGGTCAAGGTTGCGGGTGGTGCCAGGCTGGAGCGTGCTGTGGTTTTCATGGGGATGGGAGGAGGGACCTTAGGCACCTGTGTCCTTTGGTCTGGCTTAGGAGTGGGGGAGGGGTTCCCCATCAGTTCGAGGGGTGGGGCACGTGCATCTCCTTCATCCCTGGTCTGTGGCAGTTGCTCTCTCAGCAGATGCGGGCACAGACATGCATCCCTTTCCTCCAGTACCTGGAGAGGCTGTGGGCCACTTAGCAGTCGTGTGTGTGTCTGCCTTCCAAGAGGTTGAGTCTTTTGGGGGAGTGTGTGCATGTGCAGGTGTGTGCCCACAAACTAGTGCAGCCCTGGGGCTGTTTTGGGGATGGAGGTCCTTGAGGCTGTGAGCATGTGGACAGCCATGGGAGGAGCCGTCTGCAGGTGTGGCCCTGGGTTTGGGAAGTCTGTACTTGGCACAGTATTTTGGTTGTGTATCTGTAGTTGTGGTAGAGGAATACATCAGGAAGGGTCTGGGATTGCTTCTGTGGGTTTATTTGTACAAGATGGTGGGATGTATTAAGTTAATCTGGTGCCTTCTCGCCTTTTCTCCAGAGAGTTCAGGTGTTCCCTACACTGGGAAATTGTGTGTGTGTGTGTCTGCATGCACAGGGCCGTGAGTCTGGCGGTGCGCATGTGATGTGCGAGTGGGTCTGTTTGAATAGTAGTGCTTACAGATGGAAGTCCAGTGCCTAGTAAGAGCGAGTGGTACACAGTGTAAGGGTGTGTGCGCATGTGCAGGCAGCCAGGTGCATGTGTTTTAAATGTGAGGCCTCAGTAACACACCCAGACTCTGTACGGAATCTGTCCTTCCATGATCTTTGACTAGATTCTCTGGTCCCTATGACCCCTCCCTTCCAAGCCTTCCTAAGAAAATAGGATGAACCACCCTTCTAACTTGATGGAAGGGAAATCTGAGCTACAGAGAGATTACAGTAATTGGTCCGTGGTCTCACTGTGGCAGAATTGGGCCTGGTTGTATGAAAAATGCAGGCAGGGGCTCTCTGGTCAACCTGAGTGCTTGTATCCATTCCCTGAAAGGATTCTTCGGCCAGAGGCTCCCAGTGAGCCAAGCAAAGTGTGTGCTTCCAAACGCAGGTTGTGTGATTGTGTGTCTGAGATGCGTTCAAGTACCTGTGTGTGAGACAGACGGTTGTGTGTATCGTAAGGGTGGGCTGGATGTGTATCAGATGATTGTTTGTGTTAGCTGTGTTGGAGCTGTGAGGGGCGGCTGTGCATCTGACGCAATGTGTGTGTGTGCCGTATCTCTTGAGAGAGTCGTGCTTTGTCTGTGATAAAAGGGCAGGAATATTCATCTCACTATTTCCTGCACCTAATATAGTACCAGACAGTGGGTGTTTGATAAAGATCTGTTGAATGAATGGAGATATGTTAATAAGTATTTGAGAGAATAAGGGTTGGGTAAGGCCGTATGTGTATACGGAAATATGTCCGTGTATATTTTCAGATATACGCTGTGGGCGGGCATGGGAGTTGTCCACACCAATTGCATCTGGAGATGACAGGCACAGTGACAGCCCTGCTGACTTCCCTCCCCACCCGTGACCTCATTCCCTCTCCTTATATTTGTTCTTTATTTTGTGGGCAGCTTTTGTAATATCCTGTGCTCATTACACTTCTTCTAGTACATTCTTATTCAGCCAAGGAAGGAAGGAATGGGCTCCCACTCTTGGGTACTGGGTTTGGAGGAGCAAGACTTTAAAGGGAGGAGGGCTGGCTCCTGATCACTGACGGATCTGGGGACCAGAGGCCCCAGGGCTGCCGAGGCAGTTACATTTACTTCATTATCCGCTTTGAGTGGTTCTCAGCGTTTTCTGAGATTGAGGATTTTGTAAAAAGTCGGTAATTCACAGGACCCTTTCCAAATAGTTATTTTTGTGTCTGTTTATTGTGAAAATAGGTGACTCAAAGCTACTACGAATTCAGGAAAGCTTTTAGGTGACTTTGATGTTACATTTGCCATTGTGGTTAATCGAATCAAATATACATTAGAAAAAATAGTTTTAGCTTTAGATGCAAGATGTACAACCTGCCTTCAGATAGTGGGTGTGCGGCTGGATTCGTGGCTCCTCTGGAATCCCTCCGCCTTCCTGGGGCTGGGCTTACCCATTGGCTGAGCACCTCCATGTTAGGAAATTTGCTTTATTCCTTTGGGGGTCTGGTCACAGGATTGAAGACAGGGCTATATGAGTCACTGTGTGTGGACCCGCTGCTGATCATCTGCCAAAGCCAGGTTAGGGGAGACTGAGATTTTGCAGGGGTTTGCATGTGAACCCTTCCTCATGTCACTCGTGTGTAGGGAAAAGTGATCAAGGGTGAAGGGTGTGCAGGTGTGTGTCAGAGACCCCGAGTGGAGTGCGGCACAGATGTATGGAATGGAGTATCAGGTGTGTCCCTCGCTTGGGAGAGAAACATGAAACTAGTGGGAACGCGTGTGCTGGCAGAGAGGTAGACACGTGTCTCGTGTGCGTGTTTTATAAGTTTGTTGGTGATTTAGTTCCGCAGGTGGGTATCAAGGTCTCCTTTGTGACAGGCCTTGTGATGGGGGCTGAAGGGGAGTCAGAGATCAATAAGACACTGCTCTGGGAGTTGACTGCTTAATTGGGGGAGCAGATAAAAAGCAGTCCAGTGTGTGGTTAAGAGCACAGATTCTGGGACTTGCCCGGTGGCGCAGCGGTTAAGTTCGCACATTCTGGTTCTTGGCGGCCCGGGGTTTGCCGGTTCGGATCCTGAATGCGGACATGGCACCGCTTGGTGAAAGCCATGCTGTGGTAGGTGTTTCACGTATAAAGTAGAGGAAGATGGGCACGGATGTTAGCTCAGGGCCAGTCTTCCTCAGCAAAAAGAGGAGGATTGGCAGTAGTTAGCTCAGGGCTAATCTTCCTCAAAAAAAAAAAAAAAAAGAGCACAGATTCTGCAGCCAGGCTGCCTGGGCAGTGACCTTGGACTCCAGTGCTCTCTGCCCTGGTTTCCTTATCTGTCAAATGGGTATAATCGTAGTACCTATCTTACAGAGTTGTTGTGAGAAGTAGCTAATTCGTGTGAAATGCTTAGAACAGTGCCGAGCCCGTAGAAAATGCTCCATCAATAAGAGGAAAGGAACAACACAAAATAGTGTGGTAAAGACCCAAAGAGATGCGACGAGGCAGTGTCATTTCGTGATTAAACTGCAGACTCCTGGGGCTGAGATCTGGGTTTAAATCTGACTTCTCTGCTCCCTCGGCCTGTGGCATCAGAGGAGTGCCTCCCCTGCACACTGATTTCTCTTTCCCTGTCAAGCGGGGCTGAGCCTGCATACCTCCCAGATTTGTTGTGGGAATTAAATGAGTGTCTGGTATGTCAGCGGTGAGTAAATGGGAGTCACTGTGACAAGCAGAGTGCTCTTAGGGTTCTGGGGAAGAGGAGAGTTTACAGTTGGGGGATCGGTGATAACAGGTGTGCTATCTAAGACTGGCCTCGAGCATTGATTGGTAAGCTCGGTTTGGGGCAGGTCACTCCAAGCAGAGGAACCGGTAGGCACCAGGGCCTGGAAGGTGAGAAATGTCCATCATATCTGTAGACGGGCACCAGAGAGGGAGTAAATAGTAGAAGCTAAAACAGGAGCGGTGGGTTGAGGCCAGATCTTGGAGTTTTGAGTTAAACCATTCAAGCTGCATTTATTGGATGCTGACTGTATACAAAGCATTGACAAATGGAGCCACAAAAGAATATGGAGCGGGTATATGGATAAGAAGAGCTGTATTTCTGTAGCTGGGAGTGGGGTGCAGAACGGATTACAGGGGGCAGAGTTACGCGGTGGAGAAATCAGCTGAGAGAGTTCAGGAAAGAGACGTTGAGGGTTGTCTTGGGGAGTGGCGAGGAAGGGCGGCGGCAGCTGTGGTGGCAGGAGAAGCAGCTGTGGCTGAGGCTGAAGTTGCAGACCTCTGCGCCTTGCATGTGGAGGGGGCGGGGAGGGCGCAGAGATGATGGGGTTTCAGGTTTGCACTGGGGTGGGGAGAGGCTGGCGGAGGGGCGCAAGGAAAGTGGGGAAGCAGGGCGGGCGCAGGCGTGGGCCACAGCCCCTGGGCGTGTGGGTTGTGCTGTCCCTTGGTGTTCCTGGACAGAGGCGTCCGGGCAGTTGGGAATGTGGGACCAGGGCTTTGAGTTGCAGACGGAGCTGCAGATGGAGACCTGGAAGGCACGTGCATGGAGAGAGAGTATTTGAAGCTCTGGGATCAGATGAGGCGGCCAAGGAGAAGGGGAAGAGACTTCAGAAGAACGGACAGTTGGGACGAGGATGGAGAGGAGCGGCCGCAGACGTGGCGAGGGAGCAGTTAGAACAAAAAGGGAATCGGCTCACGCAGTCCAGGAAGGAGAGCGTGCAGCCTCACAGCTAGTGAGCATTTGCTGGGTGCCTGGGATGTTTTATCTCATTTAAGCCTCGTGACCACGGCACAGGATGGAAGAGCTGGATCTGAACCCCGAGCTGGCTCCAGGGCTGTCGTCCCCCTCCTTTCTCCGTGCTGCCTCCGAAAAGGAGAGATGTCTGTGGGCTGCGTCCGTGGATTACCTGTGTTTGGTTTATGGGGGGTACCTAGGGACAGGGTTTCATCAGAAACCAGTAACTACCCCAAATTCCTCGGGCCACAGCTTCCCCCTTAAGCCAGTGTGTGATGAGGGTGCTCCTGTCTTTGTCGGCCAGCTGTCCCAGCGCTGAGAGGGGGCAGTGCAAATCGATCAGTACCATCCCGGTCTTCTGGAACCCTCCGGGAGGAACTCATTATGCCGTTAAAACACGCAAATCACCAACATTTAAAGCATTTCCAATGGAAATCTTCCTAAAATATGTTGCACACCTCTCTACCCCCCTAAGCATAATATTTGGAATGTGTTCTCACTTTTTCTGGGTGACTCAGGATGTCGTGATTCCCCTCAGGTATTGCACCGGTGTGTCACACAGTGGTTCCTTCACTGAGGTTTGTCCCTGCCTGAAATAGAAGCCTGGCTGGTGTACTTTTGCGTTTTACATTAACTTCCTCTCATTTTTCCACCTCCGCCCTTAGGAGGAGCTGCCAGGTAGCGACTCATATCCATCTCTCTCTTTCTCTCTGCTTGAACTTGGAAATCAGCGTTCCCAGGCATGTGAGAATTGTATGTCCCTAACAGTAAGTGGATTCCGGGTGGACGTCTGAGAGGCTCTCCTGCGAGAAAATAGCCATTTTCCAAGCATAGCTGTTATGATGTCAGTTTCGGCTGCTCAGAACTTTTTCTTTTCTTTTCTTCTGTTTTCTTCGTTGTCCTTGATAACGAATCTGCTGTAGACGCGAGTTCGTGTTGGGCGAGCAGTTCCATCTGTGCCCTCTGGTGGGGCAGTCAAGGCCTATGCGTGTGGGAGTTCAGTAAACGAGATCACGTATGTGGGATCAGTCTGTCGGCTCTCACATCCATGCCTGCGGTCTTGACACTGTCCGCGGTTGGAAACGGCTCCGAGCAGAATGGGACGGACTGCTCCATAGAGAGGTCCGGAGAGCGCTGGCCGTAAGGACCTAGAGACGGGATAGATGCTCCCAAGGAAAGCCTCAAATGGCAGAGGGCCTAAGAGCGTGGGTGGCCCGGGTTTGAATCCTGCACTTGCTACTTGCCAGCTGTGTGAACGCGGGCATTTTACTTACTGGCATTTTTCTTCAATGGCCTACTCTGTAAAATGGAGGTTGTCATGTTCTTGGATGGACTAAATGAGATAATATATGGAAGCCCTTTAAGGTGCCAGGCACTTTTCTAAGTGATCAATAAATGCTACCATGATGATTAACCCTAGTGGTCAGGGAGGGCTTCAAGGAGGAGGTGGAAAGAAAAGGATGGGGTTTTCCCTCCAGGAAAACAGCCTAAATGAGGAGTCCAGGGGATGTGAGTCTAGTGTATCAGGGGCTGGTGAGGAGACCAAGATGGCTGTGCGTTGTGGGAGATGAAATCAGAACTCTGGATTTTCTAGAAGTCAGCTTCTAGAAGTCTTGTCTTCCAGGCCGAATGCAGCCCATTGAAAGCTTTAATGCCAGCAGATTTGGGTTCAGATTTTGATTCTGTCCCTCACCAGCAGTGTGACCTTGGACAAGTTTCTTCCACTTTCTGAGCCTTGGTTTCCCCACCTCTGTAAGGGAGTAGCAGCAGTATCCATGGACGAGGTAGGTGTGGTGAGGAAATGAAACAACGCACAGAGAGAGCCAGGCGCATTTGAAGTGCTTGGGATGTGAGAAGTGTTTTTTTTTTTATCATTCATTCAACAAACATAGGCATGCCTTTTGTGAGCCAGAAACTATGCAAGCAGCTGGATATAGACAGATGACCGAGTCATTGTCCTTGCTCTTGGATATCTCACAGTCCAGCCAGGAAGCAGACATGGAAACACAAAACAATAGAGATCTGAGCAGTGAAATGATAACACAATGTACATAGCAAGAGCTGGCACACACACACACAAAAGAGATGGCTAGCTCTGCCTGGGGGGTCAGTTCAGAACACAGACGGTGGTATATTGACTTCATCTTCAAGCAAGAGTCGACTTTCTCAGGCAGCTAGAGTGAGAGGAGTGGGGATGGGGAAGGGCGTTTCAGGTTGAAGGAACAGTGTGTGCAGAAACGTGGCACCTTAGGGAAATGGGAAGAAACTGGGTCTGGCCGGAGCCTGGGTTGTTGCAGGAAAGCAGGTTGGAGGGAGCCATGGGCGTGGCCAAACTGCGAATGGACTTTCCTGAGAAGGTGGGGCTTTATCCCGTGGGCACCGGGAAGCCTTGAAGAGTTTTAAGCAGGGTGGTGACTTGGTTGGACCACTTGGCAGTGGTGGACCGTGGATTGCAGGGTCAGAATGCTGGCTGTAGGGGGAGAGCATTTCAGAGGCTTATTCCTGTTCCAAGGAGAAGCTCTGATGAGCGGCTGGTCTTGGGGCTGTGCCGGGGGTGAGGGAGGGGTTCCTGAGCAGGGAGTGCGGGCAGGAGGAGAGGATTGCCGGGGGAGGGTCATGCGGTCTGTCGTGGGCACCTGGAGGGTGAGAAGCCCAGGAGACACTCTGATGGAGCTTCTCTGAAGGCAGGTGGATGTATGGGTTGAGAGCACGTAAGAGAGGTTTGTACCAGAGCCACTGGAAAGTTCTGAGCGCATATGCATGTGCGTGTGCGCATGTGTGTTGATCACAGCCGTGTTTAGTCAAGTGTGTCTGGCACCTGTGCCAAGAGCGCCAGGCTGGGGATGGGTGGGAAGACCACCCAGGCTCAGGTTATTGCAGAAACCAGGGCTGAGGGGTGGGGGTGTTGGCTGTGATGACTAGGAGCACAGTGACCAAAGTCGCGGGTGATTTTGTGCTCCTCGGCAAATTTCCTTTTCCATCCCAAGGAGGTCGGTAACATCACCGCGCTCATGAAGGTGGCCGTGTGGCTGATGCGTACCGAGGGTCTGTGCAGTGCCTGGCATGTGCTAATTAATATGATCTCTGGAGGCTGGCAGACTGTGGGGCACATAGTGGGTCCTCAAGAAGTGTTGGTTGAAAGCAGGGTCTTTGCTAAATGCAGGGAAACAGGCACTTCATTGTAGGGGTGGCGATGTCCATCCAGCATGGCTTTAGTGGTGGTGTTTGGATGTCAGAGGACAGGTGCGGATGCAGGATGGGCACCTGCGCAAGAGGCGGGGGCTGCAAATGCAGGTTTGGTAGCCCCTGAGCCACGAAGGTGAGCTGTTGCCGAGGAGGGCGGGGAGAAGAGAGAGGGTGTGGAGGGCGCGGGACTGAGCCTGGGGGGCTGTGATGGCAAGTGAGGGGCGCAGGTGAGTCAGCAGAAAGCAGAGAGCAGCAGAGAAGGAGAGGTCGAGTCTCTGGGCGCCATCTCTCAGAAGCCAGGAGAGGGGAGCCTCTCGACCCGCGTTTGTGGCAGGTGGGAGTACTTTTAGACATACCCCCCATGTCGGATCGTCTAGAAAGCACTGCGCCTCCTTGTTTGTGCAGGTGCTGGAGAGATGACTGTGCTGATCCACCAGGGTCTTAACACACTGGGGCCAAAGAGATCCCGACATAGGGCTCCTTGTGAGAGCCCAAGGGGATCCCCCGGGGCCCTTGCTAGCCAACACCCTCTCGCCTCCACCATGAATGTCATGTGATTCAGTTTGTTTAAGAAAATCATTGGATACACAGCTTTTGGGGGATGCAGTTGTCAGAAAAGAGAAGCTGTGTGTTCTATAGAAGTGTGTTTGTAGCACCTGGAGCTACATAGGGGCTTGTGTGTATAGGTTTAGAGAGTGGAAGATAGATAGATCGAAAGAAAAAAAGGGGGCTGCGTTCGTCGCGGGGTGTGTGTTTAGGCATGAGAGGGAGCGTGGGACGGTGGCGGAGGTGTACCCGGCTGATGTTATGTATTAGCTCGCTGTGTGGGTACAATTCTGCATTCCCCCTGCGCGCATGTGTTAGGGGGTGCTATAAGGTAGGATAAATGCCAGCGTGTGTTTCTGCAGTAGAGCTAACCCCCTAGGAGCGAGTGAGCAAATAGCACAAAGTGAGGGTGGAGGTAGGAGGAGACGGTGTGAGTGTGTACGGAACAGCTGTTTGTGTATATGTGTGTGTTCCGGCGCCCACAGGTGTGTGTGCGCGAGTGTTTCCCCACTGGGTCTGTGTGTGTGTAGGTTGCGCTGTTTCTCTTCCCGCCTGTTGCTTCCTCTACAGGCCCCCGTAGGTGGGCACGGCAGAAATGCTTGGAGAGGGGGTGCTGGGCCCTCGTACGAAGCAGGCCAGAGCCCAGCGTGCTCGAGGAGTTGTAGTTAAGTTGAAGGAACCGTCTCCATGCTCTCTCCCTTCCTCTTCTCCCTGACCCATTGGTGAGCTCCAGGGCCAGGCCCGGACAGTCTCCAATAAGAGGGCTGTGGCGTGACCTAGGGAGGGCCCAGTCTGGCCCACTGAATTTTGACCCCCTCCCATCACTGAAGCGGCCCCTCTGGCCTTCAGTGCCTTTTGCCTCACCCAGCTATTAAGGAGGCATTTGTCTTAGAATCACAGAACCAGAGCCGAAAGGGCCCTCAGAAGCGATCTAGTCCACCTCTCTCATTTTTGCAGAAAAGGGACTGGGAGCTCAGAGAGGTTAAGCAACTGAGATAGATGGGAATCACACAGCACTTTGAGGCAGAACTGTGTTTTCTGACTGCAGACCAATGACATTTCTCCCCTGGGGGGCTGGGGCTGGGGGCAGTTGGGTCCATGTGTGCAAAGGCTTCAGGTGTGAGCTGTGTGAGAGATTATACGTATCTCTGGATCGATAAGTGCCTATGTGTGTCAGTGTGTCACCGAGCGTGTGTCTCGGGTGAGCCCTGTGTGAGCGTGTCCCCATCTGTCTCGGAGATGCAATGGAGTGCAGGGGAGGAGCGTGCCTGGGGGAGTCACGCTGACGCTTGACTGCCACTCCTGGCTCTGCCTCCAGTTCTCCATGTGACCTTGAGCGGTCACTTCCCTGCCCTGGGCCTCAGTTGCCTGAAATGTAAGATGAGCCTTGGGTCCTCTTGGACTGTGTGACCCTGGGTGTGAGGCAGTGACTCAGGAAACAGCTCTATCTCTGTCTCGTCCCCAGCAGAACCTTCCAGGTTGGGTGACTTCAGGGCCTGGGTGGGTTTGGGGACATCGTTCCCCTTGGAGCCCTGTCCTCGGTACCCTTGCTAACAGCTCTCCTTTTCTCTCTCTCTGCCTCGCCCCTTCCTGAACCTTCTGGCCTGTAGAGGAGCACCCCATGGAAGGTGAGTGATGCCTTTCGGTCACTGGGGTGGCGGGTCTGTCCTGGGGGGGCCTGTGTGAGGGGGTGTCGCTGGCCATCTAAGGGCTCCTCCCCTGCCCACATTTGGGGTCCCTCGGGGAAGGATGTCTGGGGGTCCTCTTGGCTGCCTCAGCCCCACCTTGGCTCGTTCCCTCTTTACTGGTTTGCTGGGGAGAACTGCCAGGTGAGGGCAGGCCCTTCCACTTGCCGATCTCCAGCGGCAGACTTTCTTCTTCCTTTGGGAGGAGAAGGGGAGCGGGGTGGAGAGATGGGGCCAGGGGCTGGGGGCCGTGCTTGGGTGGAATCTGCTCTGCAGTCTGGAGACGCCTTCCTGGGCCAGGGGTGTGGGAGGCTGGCAGCTTCTCTGCTCTGACCGACACTTGCAACGCCCCTAGCCCCCGTCCTGGGGCTGGTAGCGAGGGGTGGTCTATTTCTTCCTTCCTGAGGCTGAGGGCAGGGCGAGGAGCGTGCCTCTCTTTGGGGTCTCTCTGTCCCTTCTTTCCTTGTCTTCTGCTTCGTTTGCCTTTTCTCTCTCTGATTTTTGTCTTTACCTCTCTTTTTCTCCAGGGCTCTGTCCCGGGACCTCTTTCTTTGTCTCTGTCCTTCCCCAGGCTCTGGCTGGGTTCCCATCCTTCTCTGTCTCGCTTTGGTTTTTCCCGTTTCTTTTCTTCCTCCCGGGGGATTAGATCAGGGAGAGGGAAGACTGAGTGGGGCGGTCCGGGCTTGGAGGCTGGGCTGCAGGTGAACTCACAGGGCCTCCGCGGAGAAGGCAGGCAGTGATCTGGTCACCAAACCTGCCTCACATTCTCTATCTCGAGAAGTTGGAGTGGGGGGGATGCAGGCAGCCCTGGGCTGGGAGCTCCGTGGACCGGGGCCCTGCCCTGGATGCAGGAGTCCTGGGAAAGGAGGAAGGGGCGGGGCTCTTGGCCTGAGTGTGGGGCTGGAATCCATTTTTCCTTGTGGTGTCCAGGGCTTGGCTTTTCTCTCTCGCTGATGTCTCTTTTCCTTGGGTATCCTGAGGTCTCCTGGTCCCGGTGGGCAGGCACCTGTGTGTGTGTGTGTGTGTGTGTGTGTGTGTATCTGCGTGCACGTGTTCATGTAGCTCTGCTCCTCTGTTGTCTGTACTTTTGTGCACATCTGTCCATAGATGCTTGCGTCCATGTGTCTGAGTGTGTGTGGAGGTGTGTGCGCCTCCATCGTCGCGTCCTTGTGACGTGGCCCACATCTCTGTGCTCTGTAGGAGTGTCTGCATCTGTGTCTGCATCTGTCCTGTCTGTGTCTGCATCTCTGTGTGTCAGTGTTTACCTCGGTGTGTGCGAGAGAGGGAGTCTGCGTGTCTGGTGGCCGCAGCCTTCTGAGGCCCGCAGATAAGATTTAGTGCTGATGTGACTTTTACTTGCTCTTGATGTCATGTCTCCTCCGGAACAAAGGGAGAGATGGAGGGAGGAAGGGAGAGGGAGAAAACGGTGGAGGAGGGGCTGCCGGGGGAGGAAGGAGAGTGGGTAAGTGGAGGCGGAAAGAGGAAGGACACAAGTGGAGGGAGGGGTATAAAGGAGAGAGCCTGGGAGAGGGGAGCAGCCAGGCCAGGAGAGGAAGGCTGCAGGGGGAGGAGAAGTGAGCTGCGGCTGGAGGGGAGCGAAAAGAGAACAGTTCTTTTCCAAGCAAGTAGGACAGCGGGACAAGAAGGGAAGCTGGGCCTTGGGGACAAGTGGGAATGAGACCTATGGATGCCACCTCGCCATTTCTTGGGAGCACATGGTGGCCGACTGATTTGGATTGAGGCATTGCGTGTGCTTGCGAGTCAGTGGCTGTGCGGGTGTGTGTGTGTCTGTGTGTGTGTGTGTGTGTGTGTTTAAGCACCCAGGGATGTGAGGCATCCATGTGTCTCTCTGTGACAGTCTACTTGTGTGTCTCTCACTCTTGTCCCTTATATCTTCTTCCCTCTTTCGAGGCTGGTCCTCCCTGGGATTTTGGTAGGAGAGTAGGGGATGAGACCGAGAAGGGGGAGGTGGGTTTGGCAGGTAGTGGCTTCACGGGGTGGGCTGGGGGCCTCCTCTTTGGCACTACACTCCGTACTCTGCAGTTCCCCCTTCAGATCTCTGGGTCCTCTGTGCCTCCACCCCCTTTTGCTGTCCCTCCGTGCTGTGCCTCGGGCCTAGCTTAGTCCCAGGAACCCCGCTTCCTGATCCCCAGCCCTCTGCTGAGCATCTCCTTTTGGGGATTCCGGTTGCTCCGCCCCCTTTCCCCCCAGCTCTTGTAGCAGGGAGAGAAGACCCAGAAGCAGTCAGATAAAGTGCCCTAGGAAAGGACCCTTGGTAATGCCATCCGTCACTGCCAGCCTCTTCTCCAGCGGTGGGAGGAGGGGCTAATGCCACAGGTGGACATGGGGAGTGACATCCTGAGGGCGGCTGGGACATCAGGAGGGAGCAGAGGTTTCAGGGCAGGCGGCGCGCAGGCCTTAAGGAGAGACCCCGGGCCAGGCTGGGCTGAGCCAGGGGTAGACAGGGCAGGAACCAGCCTCCCCTGCACCAAGATGGCTGGTGCTGTCACGCCTGAGGGAGCTGAGCAGCTGGTTGCCGTGGTGACAGAGGGAGAGTGCGCATGCTAATAAGGCTCGCTGGGAGCTGGGCAGTGGAAGGGTCTTCGAGGGGAGAGATGCCGCTCCCCCCCAACCCCAGCAGTGGTATAGGCCTGTGGGGACCAGAGGGTGGGTTCATGGGGCACCCAGCTCCTGGGCCTGGATTTTGGCCAGGAAGAGTTGGATGAGGGTTTAGGGACCTGAGTCTGGGTCCTGGATTTAGGGGGTTTGGAAGAAGATGCTGGTAGTTCTTGGAGAAAGAATTAGTGGGGGGCATTGAGAGGGATAAGGAATAAGACTCAGTCCAAGCGCTTGGGTCCCCTTCTGTTTTGTGGATGAAACCTGTGTCTTTCCAAGAGCTGTTCTGTCCTGAGGCAGCCCTGAGCAGCTGTGGCCCCCTCCCCGACACGGCCGCAGCCCCAGAGGTGGGGAGAGACCAATGCCGCCCGAGAGACGAGAAGGAGACAGGTGAACCATCTGCCCACAGGACCCAGGCCTTTGGCCCTGGCCATGCCCTTCCTGGCCTTCTCCCTGCCTTTTCTCCTGGAAGCCAGGCCTCCTGGCCCCCAGCCTTGTTCCAGAGACACCTGGAGCTCTTTACCCTTGATACTTCCATCCTGGCCTCTGCTTTCCACCCCCAGGGCCCACACCTCATTGCCACAGTGCTGGGATGGTTTCCATGGGTGATGTGGAACTGCAGGGCTGTTCCTTCCCACCCTGTTGGCCAGACAACACTGTGCAGGGAGGCCGAGGGAGGGTTGAGGTTTGGTGGCGCTGGCTGGTCATCTTGGGGAGCCCTGGGGTCTCGGCCCAGCTCGGGGCCTGGTGCTGCCAGCCTCTCGGGGAGAGAGCCATCCTTGGCTGGTGTCCTCAGGGGACTGGGGAACTGGTCCCATGGGCCAAAGTCTCTCCCCCTAAGGCTGAGGAGGCCGTGGGTCAGAGGTCAAGGGGTCAAAGTAACCCTGAGAAAATCCCAGCCGATCTTGCTCTCAGTTTTGGGTACAGGTCTTCCGCTATCCTTTTTCAAAATTCAACTTTCGGGTCATCTCAGAGAGGGCTTGGCTGGAGAAAGAGGGTCCCTAGAGTGATTGTGACCTCTCAGAGAGCCGGGCCCCCTGCCCGTGGGTCTCGGCCATCCTCTTCCGTCCGTGCTGTCTGGGACCACTGGCCCCAGTGTCCCAGCCCTCCTTGTGGAAGGATCCAAGCCCCTCTCTTTACTCCAGCGTTTCCCCTAGATTCTGCTTTCTCAAAACTACCTACTTCTGCTCTAACTTTGTCCTTCTGAGCCCCAGTTCCCTCGTTGAGCCCAGGTGTGCAGGGCGCCGGTTCTCCACACGGAGCCTGTTGGGGGCAGCTGGGAGGACTGGAACAGGACAAAACCACTTTGGTAGGGGGCTCCTGCTAGGCCCAGGCTCCCGCCCCTGTCTTCCCCTTCTCTGTCAGGCTCACCAGGTCCTGGGATCGGGTGGGGGAGGTTGGAGGTCCCCCTTGCCCCCTCAGCCCCATGCTAACAGGACACTCTCTCTCTCTCCAGGTGGCTTTGATTTTTGTGTCGTGTTTTATTTTCTCCTCCATCCGAATCGTTTTTCTCGTTGACCGTTTTTTTTTCTCTCCGCCTCCCGGAAGAAAAAAAAAAAGAAAAAAAGAAAAAGGAAAAAGCAGCCCTCCGAGCCTCATGCTTCTCCTCCTTTTCCTTTTTTTTTTCCGGCAAGAAGAAAAAAAAAGAAACCAAATTCCCTTCTCCGTGTGCAGTGACTCCCTGCCCCCTCCTTCCTCTGGTTCTGCTTGTACCCCCACCCTCTCCGGTGCCCCCTTCTCTCTCTCTCTTTCTCTCTCCCCCTCTTGTGCCCTCCACCCTCTGTTTCGGCATCGGGCCCCGTTCCTCAGCTTCTGGGCTGGGGCTCTCCCCCGATGTCTGTCACAAGTTAAAAAGGGTTTTTAAATTGTGGCAGCAAAAAGCTTTTTTCTCCCCTCTCTCTGGCTGATTTTGATGACTCGTGTTTTCTTTGTTTCTTTCCCTTTTTCTTTCTTTTTTTCTCCTTTTTTTTTTTTTTTTCCTTTCTTTCTCTCTCTCCTTCCCCTTTCCAAGGTCCGGCTCACCTGACGTTAAACAGCGAAGGTATGGTTTGAAGCTCCGTTTGGACTGGATTGGATTGCGTTGCCCCCAACCTGCGTCTGGATTTTCTGTTCCTCCCCCTGGTCCTCTTTGCCCTCCTCCACCTGTCCCGCCTCCTTCCTGCCCTTCCTGGCCCCCTCCTCTGCCGTGTCTTTATTTTGTTGCGGGCGCTGGGCTGGGGGTGGGGGGCTTGTCCCTGTCTGTGCTCTCCCCTCCCCCTCCTCCCCTGACATGCTCCATCCACCCTCATCTCGCCTTGGTTTCTGACATCAAGAGATGTTCGAACTCCTGCCGTTGTCTCCAGTCACCTTTTTGCGTTCTGGTGGTGTATCTCGCTTTTTTTTTTCTTTCTCATGGTGGTGTTTTATTTCCTTCCACTCATTCTGATCATTCTTTCTTTTCTATGAACCTAAATAAAAAGAGAAAAGCATAGGCTGGAGAAAGAGGCTTTTAGGCTGCCTCCTTCCCCTCACCCTGTGCTGGGGTGCCCCTCCCTCCACGAGGGGAGTGAAGAGGGGAGAGGAGAGACGCGTGGAGGGGTAGGACATCCCTAACCACAGCTGGCCACGGCCGCCTTCACCCTTGTATCTTTTGAACGTCTCTTGACCCTATCTGACAGATGAGGACGTTTAGGCCCAGAGAGATGAAGTGACTTGCTAGTGATTACGCGGCCTTTAATTGGTGGTGCCTTGGGGACTATTCATCTATTTTTAGCCTCCCTTCCACCAAGTCCCTACCATCTAAAAGCCCTGGTATTAGGCAAACCAGGAGACAGAGCCCAGGAGTCCTGACTGTGGTGCCCCCAGCTCTGACCTCGCCCGGGCCTCCCTGTCATTGACTCTCTTGAGATCCCCTGCCCAGGGCTGACCTTTGTCGGGGCTCATCTTCCATAGGGCCGGGCTGGGCTCCTTAGCCTGGAGGCAGGCTGGACACTGGGCTGCAGGGAGAGACTCAGCTCTGGAATTTGGGATGGATTTAGGTCTGGGGAGGTAGAGGCCTCAGATTCTTGCAGGGAAGTGAAATTAGGGAAGAAACATGGGGAAAGAGGAAGTCCCAAGTGGGGAATCAGGACCTGGTTGGTTCACTCACATCCTTCTTGCCTCTCAGTGCCTGGTTCTGGGGTGCTGGCTGTGGCTCAGCTTTGTCATAGATGAAGGCCCGAAGGATCCAGAACGGTCCACAGCTCAGGTCTTATTCTGACTTTAGTTCTGGGGTTTGGGATTGGGGTGGGAGTAGGGCCCACATAGGGACTTTTAAACTCCTTTCTTGAGTTCACCTCATCCTGAAGCCATCCTGTGGGGTCTAGCAAAAGGGAGGCGGGCCTGGGAGCCGGGTGCTGAGGGCACAGGTCACTGGCAGGGGTGGGCGGAGAGCTCAAGCTGGCCTGGAACCCAGGCATGGTGACACGTGCCTGCCTGCCGGTGGGGGCCTTTGGAGAGGAGGCCTGGGCGCTGATGGTGGGTAGTCGGGAGTCATCCCTGAGGAAGGGACCCCCCCACAAGTACGATGAGCTCCAGCCAGGCAGAACCTCCCAGCCCTTCTGAAGGCACAGCAGAGGGAGGAAGAGCAAACCGAAACCACAGCCCTGCCCCAGGGAAGCCCCACAGTCTAACTGGCAAAGATGTGGACAAAGGCAACGTTAAGAACACTCACTGTAGTAGATGAACCAGCTGTAGACAGAGAACCAGGTTTGCCTCAAGGATGGGCAACGCTCAGAAGGGAGGTTTGGTGTGTGAATTGGGGCAGTTTTGGAGGAAGAGGTGCCTGTGTCAGGCTTTCAAAGGAGCTGAAGAGCATGAACTGTCACCCAGCAGAGAGGGTGTGAGCAAAGATGCAGAGTTGGGAGGAGCGTGAGCCAGAGACTGGCTGCGGGAGCTCAGGGCCTCCAGGTCCTGGGGCCGGCCTGTCTGCATGTTGTCAGCAGAAGGGGCTCCTCACCCAGCAGGGAGGCCTCTGCTCTCCTGGCCCGGTCTCCCCACCCCTGGGCAAAGGGCAGAAGTCTGTGGTCATGAGTCTGATGAGGTCTGTGGGGCCGATGGTCCTTGGTTTGTCAACTGGCTCTTTCCTTAGAGGCCCCGAAGCGAGTGAGTCCCAAGAGCGGCACCCACCGCCCAGCTCTACAAGCAGGCCTTCTGCCCTGGAGAGGGCCCTCCGTCACCTCAAGGCTGGGGTGGGACTGGCTGGGTAGCCCCCTGTGCCTGACTCCCCAATTCTGCTTCTCCAGTAGGGTCCTTACTGTTCTCCGAGGGGGGGGCCGGGAGAGGAGGAGCCGGCGATGTGCACCAGCCGACAAAAGGTCAGTGACCCCACGGTCCCCAGAGAGCCCAGCCCTTGCCCTCTGCAGGCTACCTGCACTTCTTGGGGGAAGCTGGGTTAGCGAAGGCGTATCCCTTTTACCCCTCTGAGGTCCGCAGGGACTGGTGGCCCACACCTCCAGTACCTGCCCTGGTGCAAAGGGCCACAAACCTCCATTTCTTTCTCAAAGCCCAGTTGTCCTATGACCTCTGTCTAGAACGTAGATGTCTCTTTGTGGCGGTTGTTCAGACCAATCCCTAGAAAGTGGCTGCACAGCAGATAACTGCTCCCCCGCCCCCGGCCCCCGGCATTTAACCATCACACGCTGGTTGGGAGATATGGCATTTATAATACATATGTGTTGCACGCATCTATGACCCTTTGTGGAAGGGCTCATTGCCCTTGGTTTCCAGATGGGGAAACTGACACTTGCTAAAGCCCCCGAGGCCAGCACGGGGCCTTTTAGCCTGTCTCAGGGCTGTAGGTTTTCAGCTCCTTTTTCCGCTCTGAGGCTGCCTCTTAGAAGAGAATCTCTTCCCTAAGAGTTTACAGGGCAGTTTCACAGCCCCTCTGGGAGCCTGGTGGGTGCCAAGCACCGGGGCTGTCGAGTCCCGTCTGCGTTCTTTAGTACGTGCCGTCCTGCCGGCCTGGACTTCCGCCATCCCTGCACTCCTCCCCGGTTATTTGGTATCTCTTTCAGCTGACTCCTGCAAAAGCAGCCAGGCCATCCAACTGGAAGTGTTCCCTTGACTCCCCAGGCAAACCCAGACTCTCCTCAGCCTTCCCTTTGTCTATACATCCATTATATTGCTGGTCACACGGCATTGTACTGTCACTTACCTGTTGGCCTCCCACTAGACGGAGCTCCCTGAGGACAGCGATTGGGTATTTTCATTCGTGTAGCCCAGTGCTTTACATAGCTCCCGGCTCACACGTAGGTGTGTGCTCAGCACATTTATTTTAAATGGGTGAATAGTCTCTGTTCTCAAGGGACACACTGACGTTCTAACAAATAACTACAATAAAGCGTGTGGCACATGCGAACTGTATGAGAATCGCAGACTTCGTGCAGAGCCGTTAGTTTCTTCATTGATCTAGAGACAGGCAGCAGCACACATGCGGAAAGTTACGTACCAGCATGAGAGTCGTTTATTTATGGAATGGTTTACGGTTTATGAAGCCACCCCCGATCTGTTCTCTTTCTAGATACCCACAGCAACCTGTGAGGTAGGCTGATGCTAGCGTCTTTGTCCAGAGGAGAAAGCTGGGGCTTAGAGGTGTTGCCTCTTGGCCAAGGTCACAGCGCTGGTGGAAGAGCCAGCATTAGTGCCCAGGTCTTCTTTCTCACATCGCACTTCCTCTCGAGGGAGCAGTACAAGATGTTACTAGGCAGTAAGCGCCAAATGAGCAGAGCAGACAGCTGTAGTGCTTGAGAGTAGGGAGGGACTGGGGGGCTGCGCTGGAGACCTTCCCAGAGGAGGGCTTTGAGCTGGGCCTGGAAAGGAGGCGGCTGCTCTGCTGCTCATGGCCCTTAGACATCCAGGACCGCAACCACTGGTCTCTAGCCACATTTAGGTTGACTGGGGACCCTTGTGGGGCTCCACACTCCCTGGACCGTGGGAGATAAACAAGTATCAGGGATTGCCCCCCCTTCCTGCACCAGGGGTTATGAGGAGCTGGAATTGCCATTCAAGTGCTGCTGGGAGTTGTAGTTTCTGGGTTCTCCTCCAGGCAAAATGGAGGAGAGCACCCCCCTGGTGCTTCAGGTCTTGCTCCTCCCAGATGGGGTTTGCCCTCCTCTGAGTGCACCTGGCAGGGCAGGCCCCCATCCTTACCCTGACAGAGTCCCCACCCTCCAATCCCCTGAGGCCTGGCTGCTCTCCTCCCCAGTGGGGTCTGTCTCTGTCCTTACCACCAGCCTTGGGTTTTCTTGTTCATATTCGCTCATCTCTTCTCTGTCTCGCTCCTCAAATTCCTTTGGGCTCCCTCTGGCTGCTCCAAGCCTCTTTCCACCTCGGGGCATGTCCCGGTCTTTGGCAGCCGAGGACACCCGAGGCAGGCCCGGCGGAGTCGAGGAATGACCTCCTTTCTCCACCTTGCCTTGGCAGCCTTGGTCTGGCCCTGGGCCCGCCTCTCTCCTTTTCACTGGACTCTTTTGTTCTGTCCCAATCACTTTTTCACGTGGTTGCCTTATTCTTTCCTTTCTTTCTGTTTGACTCTCCCTTTAGTGATATTTTCTTTGACCGCAGTGAAGGTGAGGGAGTGGGAGGGGAGGCCTGGCTTCTGGGAGGGACTAGTGGGTGTGTGGCAAACGCAAGGTCAAACACATTCCCTTTTCTGGTCCTAGAGCCCCCTGGCTCCGCCAGTGCCTGGGCAGCTGGCCTGGTTGCTATGGAAACAGTAAGGCCCCAAGAAAGCCCTGGCTTCCGTTCCCAGAGGTCCCTGTCCTCTTTTCCTTGCTGGCCCTCTTCCCATCACCCTTACCTGTCCCCTCCTGGCTTGCTCCTTGTCTTATCCAGATTGCTTCCTGCCATCACCTCTTGCTCCCTCACTGCTCTTCAGCATCTCCATTTCCTCTCTGCCCTCAACGGCCCATCTTTCTCCCCTACAGGGCCTCTCTCTGTTCTTCCCCACCTTCCCCTTCTTGTCTCTGCTTGACCCCTCCCCTTTGTTCTGCGGCTCTGCCCGCTGGAGCCCTAGGTAGGCAGAGGGGGCTTCTGATTGTCCTGATGTTGCCCATGCCCCCGCCAGCCTCGCTGCCCTGTGGCCTCAGGAAACCGGGCCTTGCCAGCTGCAGTGAGTGGGTGCCAGGCTCTGGGACAGCAGCTGGTGCCTTGGCATCCGGAGGCAGCGGGGACGGAGTCTATGGGCAGCCTGCCCGGAGGGAGAGAAGTGGGGCTGTTGTGTGCAGGGGAGGGGCATCCACAGAAAGTGCACCCGGAGAGCTGCCACTTACACACGTGGCGCCTGCTGCGGTGGCTCGGGCCGCAGGAGGGCAGGTGCCTTCTGAGGGTCGTACGTGTGCCCCCGCATTGTGCCCTGCTCCTTCCTGGGCCTGGGGCCTCTACTGCACTCCATTAAAGGCCTTCTGTAGGCTGGTAGTCGCCCCCATCAACCCTGTGAGGTGGGCGGGACGAGCTGTTGTGCCCTTATTTGCTGAGGAGAAGGAGGTCCTCTGCTCTTGCCTACCTCCACGTCCCCTCCTCTTCCCTCTGCATGGGCTCTGGCTCGTGAAGGTTTGGGACTGGGACCCCAAATTCCCTCCACTGAGCCTTTGTCCTCTTACTTGTCACCCACTTGCAGAATGCGACGTATCCCTAAGGTTCTGCCAGTCATTTTTGCTTCTGCTTAAAAAGTGCCAGTGGAAGGAGCCCTATGCCGGGTGCTTACACGTACGCACAAGCACACGCACACATGCATGCACGAGGGCCAGGCCTGCCCTTGCACTCTCACCCTTACCCACCTGCCTGGTGCACAGGAGACCCACACTCACCCTCTGGGGCCCCTCGGAGGCTCTCTGCCCAGGGCCCATGTGCCTGTCCTCTCAGGTTGGAGCAGGAAGCAGGGGGTGGGGGTGATAGCTGGCGTCATGGCCACCATGTGAACCCCACCCAATGGCCCGCTGCTCCCTGGCACATGTTTCTGTCACCTGCATTCCCTTTCCATGTGTCTTACCCCTGCCCACTGCTTCCCCGTTCTTCTCCTCTGCTCACTGCTGCACAACAGGCCCACTGGTCCCATTGCCCATGGTGAGGCCTGAAACTGTCCTCGGGAGCTGAGAATGGCCGTCAGCGGAGAAGAGGCAGGAGGGGAGGTGGGCCGCACGCGGGAGACCCTTGGCGTCCCAGCCACAGGGGAGGCACTCCCAGGGAGCAGTCGGTTTCTCTTCTATATCCCTGTGTTAGGGGAGTGGCCAATGGAGGGCTGGTGGGGCAGGAGACAGTGAGAGTGTCTGCTTCGCCTGGCCCTGTGGCAGCTTGGTTGTCAGCTGTCGGTGTGAGAGCCACTTAGCAGCCTCCTGCTTTGGAAGTGGACATGGGTGAAGTTGACTGACAGCAGAGGCGGCAGGGTCCAGAGAGGACGGTGGACAGGCCAGGGGAGGGAAGAGGACCTACAGCTTGCGACTGGGGCCGCAGGGCTGCGGGTGCCCAGCACCTGCGCCTGGGTGGCTGGAGGGGAAGTGGGAGGTCTGGCGAGCCCCGCCCCACTCAGCCTTGTCCCGTTTCCCCACATTGCCGCGTCCAGGCAAGGAGGAGTTTGTGGCGACCTTCAAAGGCAATGAGTTCTTCTGCTACGACCTGTCACACAACCCCATCCAGAGCAGCACGGACGAGATCACGCTGGCCTTCCGCACCCTGCAGCGCAACGGGCTCATGCTGCACACTGGCAAGTCGGCCGACTACGTCAACCTGTCCCTCAAGTCTGGGGCCGTCTGGCTGGTCATCAACCTGGGCTCGGGAGCCTTCGAGGCCCTCGTGGAACCCGTCAACGGCAAGTTCAACGACAACGCCTGGCACGACGTCCGGGTCACCCGAAACCTGCGCCAGGTAGGGGGAGCAGGAAGAAGGCCAGGGGCCAGCTGGGGAGAATGGGAGCTGGGAGAGAGGGCCGCCTGGGGTGCGGGTGCGAGGCATCAGGGCCGGGCAGTGAGTGTGCTTCTGGAGAAGACTGAGGCTTGGACCATGAGGGTCCAGGAGTGCGGTGGCACCTGGCTGGCTTCAAGGACCAGGGAGACAAGTAGGGAGGAGGCTGCAGAACTGCCCAGAGCAGGAGCCTGAGGGAGGGGGAGGGCCGGGCTCATGTTGGTGGCAGTTCCTGGGGTTTCAAGACCCGGGGCTAAGAAATCAGGTGATCTGGCGGGAGGGCGATGTGGGAATTGGGAGGAGTGAGATAAAGCCGGATGGGTGGGCCCCAGGGTGCTGTCGGGTGGGAGACTGGCCTGGCAGAGCAGCTGTGGGTGTCCTGACACAAGGGCAGGGAGGCACCGATGAAAGTCTGTGGCACGTATGGGGACAGCAGGTGGCCTGCCCTCAGGTGGGGCCTTTCTGGGGCAGAGGCAGGGATGGAGTCAGAGCACGGTGCGTGAGGGAGAGCAGGACTGGCGAGGGTGCTTGGTCCCGCCTCTCCCGTGGGCAGCACACTCCCTTCTCTTTTCCTTCCCTGTCCCTCAAAGGAGCCCAGGCTTTCCCGGCAGTCATGGCTCTTTCCGCGGCTCCCAGGCCAGCCGGTGCAGGAGCTCCGAGGGGACTCTTGGGTGGGCCCCGCAGGCAGGTCAGGGCTCTTCTCTGCGTCCCTTCAGCTCCTGCTCCCAGACTCGCCCCCTGGAGAGGTGCTGATGCTTCTGGGCATCAGCTTGGTCCTCTTAGTGACCTCTTCACCTCTCACAAGGCGCAGGGCAGCTGTGACCGGGGGGCCTTCTCTCTGGCCATGATTCTCCTTGACAGCAGCCCCCCATAGCCTGTTTCCTGCCCTGAGAAGTTCCCGCCTCAAGCAGGGGCCAAGCCAGACCCTTCTTCAAAAGCTGTGCATCCACAGTGGCTCCTGTCTCCACCTTCTGACTCCTTCCCAGGGCCCAGGTGCCTGGGCTGCTGCTGGTCCTTTTCTCGGGTCCATCGCTGTCCTTGCAGCTGGTGGCAGGGAAGCTCATCCAGTCCCACCTCCTGCAGGCTGAGTGCAACCACAAACAGGAGCATCCCACCCCCCGGAGGCACGCTCTGCTGCTTTGCAGCCCTTCTCTTACCTACTATCTTCTCTGTATTTCCTGGGCCTAGTTGTGTGGTGGCCAGCCTGCCATTGCCTCTCCTCTTTGTCTTCATCCTCATCATCCCACTGAAAATCTCATTGGTGGGGGGTCAGGATCCGCTGACCTCTTCTTCTTTGACACCACTAGGTGGTGATCTGATGGGGAAGCCTTGTCATTTAGTGCCTCCGCCTCACTGTGGGGACCCGGGCCTCCTCCTCCTGCTTTTTCCTGAGCCTGTTGCTACCTGTGGGAGCTGGGCTCCCAGCCATGTGCCCAGTCTTAGTGACCCCCGTGCTCTGAGGAGTGGTCTCCTTGGTGGGGCCTCCTCAGGGCAGTGCCCCTCTTCACGCCACATTATTCTCTGACCCAGCTGGAGGGCCGTCCTGTGTTGTCACCACTGTCTGGGCAAGCCTGAGTGTGTCATGTACATTTGTCATACTTTTTGGTGCCACACACATTTTCCTGGGGGGGAGTTGCCTCTGGTGCTTCTTGCTGGTTTTCCCCCCCCAGGGCCAGTGCTGTCATGTGGGCCTGCCTTTGGCAACAAGCTGCAAGCCCGGAGTCCCTATTCACGTGTCGGTGGTCAACAAATGTATTGCTCATCCATGCAGGGGGCAGGGGGAAAAAGACATGTCCCTGCCCGCCTAGCCCTTCGGCTCTTGAGGACACAGGATGAATCTGTGAAAAGTGGACAGAGCAGAGCAGAGCCATGCAAGTGCCAACTGGGCGGCAGAAACGTTAAACGTTCTAGAACTGAAGAGACATTGAGAGGAGGGAAAAGTCTGTGGCTAGGGGAGGTGGGGAAGCCACTCAGAGGGGGTGAGGCCTGACCTCGACAGCACCCAGTATAGAGTGTGACTCATGGTAGCCTCTTCCAGGGCTCCCAGAGTTGTAGGTCCAAGCTGGCCACGGATGGAAACCACTTCCTCCTGGCCTGTGCCACCAGATGGGTCAGAGCAGAGTCAGGTCACGTTGACCCAAACACAGGCCTTGGGGGCCAAGGAGGGTGTCTGCCTAGAGACTCTGAGAGCCCTCTTTAGGAGGGTTTCTGGAGGGATTTAGTGGCTCCAGTCCACGTCCATCAACGGGAGGTGCAGCCCTTTTTGGGCCATGGTGACCATCAGGTGGAAGGTCAGCCTCAGGCCTGTGCTCTGGATTCACGGCCCTCGCTCAGGCCTAGCCTGTGGCCGAGTCCATCCTCCCCAGGCCCTTTGAGTGCCTGTCTCTCAGGGCTTCTAAGAATAGCTTACTGGGTCCTGTTTCCCTAGAGAGTGATTCTCAACTAAGGGCAGTGCCTGCCCCCCCCCCCCACCCCAGGAGACATTTGGCAATGTCTGGAGATATTTTGCGTTGTCACAACTCAGGGGAGGGGACTACTGGCATCTAGTGGGTTGAGGCCAAGATGTTGCTCAATACCCCACACTGCAGACAGCCACGCTGCAAGGAACGCTCTGGCCCATGGGGTCGGTAGTGCCCAGGTGGAGAAACCCTGCTCCAGTAAGTGTTCACAGGGTCCAGATGACGTCCTGGGATTGGAAAAATCCTTTTGTGACCCGAGGGGGTGAGGGGTTGGGGGTGGCTGGTTTGAACCAGTGTCCTGTCTCCCCAGGTTTTGTGGCCCAGGAGCGAGGATGGGAGGTGATGCAAGAAATGATGCTTGCCTCTGCCTTGCAGGGCAGATGGCCAGGATCTGAGAACACTGGGTTCCACATTGTTCTCCCCAAGTGGTGAGAATGGCCGGGGAGAATGCCTCCTGGGGCAGGCCTGCCCCGGAATGAGTACGGAGGGGGTCTCCCTTCCCTTTGCTTCTGCAGCCGTCGGAGTGGGTCAAGACGCCAGCTCCAAAGACTGGAAGGAGGTGGAATTTCCCCCCTTCCCCAGGGCTGGATAATCGTCCCAGGAATCATCTAGAGGCCCTTAGAACATAACAGTTAGGACTGGAGGAGGCCTGGCTGTGACAGCACCTTGCTCTCTCCTACCTCTCCCTCCGAACCCAGCCTCGAGGCCACTGTGACTGGAGGTGTCTCTTGGGGAAATCTCTGCAGGAACGATTACATCTGAGGACTCTCCAGGCCTGTTTTAATCCCGGGCCCATGCCCCTCCCACCACCATGCAAGCCGAGTGCAAACCCATTTCTTCCTTAGCCAGCACCAAATTGGGAAGACAAGCTGGCTACCAAAATATCATGGGGTGCTTCCCCCTGCTCAGCTCCCATAATGCCGCTCGTCAATGCGGAGATTTTCAGGAGCTCCCCTGGACCCCAAGGAGGGAGCCCTCCAAGGATAGGGTCCAGCAGGCGCTAGGGGCTGCCTCCCCCACTTTCCTCTCTGGCACGTCTCCAGCCCTGTCTTACGGCCTGGCCATGCTCCTCTGCGTACCCTCTCTGTGCTGGCTTCCTCAGCTCCCCTCTGTGTGCCCACGGTTCTCCCACTGACACCACCATTCACCCTCTTTTCTGCTGGGTGAAATCCTAGAGCTGGGGTTTGACTCAGACGGACTGGCTTCAAATCCCAGCTCCGCCACTAGTTCCGGTGACTTGAGGCGGCACTTAGCTGCTGGGCAAAGTGGGAGGAGCCCATGACCACCCAAGGCGGAGCCTTAAAGCCTGGGGCCTGGCACCACGGGGAGCGCCAGGGGCAAGCTGGTGTTTTTCTTTTTCAATCCTTCAGCTCACACGCCACCTTCGTCATAGAGCCTTCCTTGACCTCCCACCTCCAGCCAGTGTCCCTTCTCCGTTGTATTCCAGCCCCCTCAGCGCATTCCGCCTGTGTGGTCCATATCTGTGCTCACTTCTTTTCTCTCCTTCTAGGTGGTATGCTCCTTAAGGGCTTAAAGCAGCAGCTCTTGAGTATTTTTAGTTGCTTTTTTTGGCTCATTTGGGCTCTTTCTTGAAGCCAGTTGGTGAAATTTTGGACATGAGGACCCAGCACATGTATTTCACGTGAACATCGAAAGACCTCTTGTCCTCTGGGAAAAAGTCCTATTCACTTTTCGAGCCTATAAGAAAGCCTCTCCCACCCCCTCCTCTGAATTTTCTCAGGATTATTATTATTATTATATTATTATCCCCTTTTTACAGCATTTCTCAGATGGCACTGTCCCATCCCCCCTCTACCAGCCGGAGTTCAAGGGTCTCTTTTCTCTTCTGTATCTCACCTAATTTTCATAACAATCCTGTGAAGTGGGAGATAGCCCCATTTTATCAACGAGGAAATCAAGACTCAGCAGGTTAAAGAACTTGCCCAAGGTTACCCAGTCACGAATTTGTAGAATTGGGAGTCTGCCTGACTTTGAAGCTGCTCCATTTCTCTGCCTCCCGGTGGGGCGGGGGGCAGAGCTGGTGGTCGTCATTGCTGCGAAATGCAGAGGTGGCCATAGTCTGTCTTGTGGTTCTGCCATTCGTGGGTGTCCGGAATCTTGAAACCATCAGGATGTTCTGCTTGTCTCTGAGAAATGGACCCCTCTAATCTGTGAGTGGAGCTGGCTCCTCTTCTCTGTCTTGAGCTTTGCTCGCTTAAGCGCCCAGAGATCGCCTTCATGCAGATGTCTGCGACTTCGGTGTATGATCCTCCTCCTGGCTTTCCTGAGGGGCTAGAAATACACTCAGAGTTCAAGGTGGAGATGGGGTTAAGTTACACTTGATATGGTGACTGAGCTCTCCCCTCGATGACTTGCTGCCCTCCTCCTCGTCATGTGCTGTCACTCTTGTGCTCCTGGACTTTGAGAACCCTCAGCCTTCATGGCTCATTTGTGAGTCTGGAGCCCCAGGCTTCCAGATCCTGGCATTTGGGAAGGCATGGGCTCCCATGTACCCCTTCCCTGTGCTGTGTCACAGGCCACCAGGAATGGGTTCCAGTGGGAGCTCCACTCTAGCCTTTGTTTGGCCGCGATTGCCCTGTTGTTGGCTGTGATCACCGTGGACTGGCTTCCGGTTCTGGAGGGGCCCCGTCTCACCCACTCCAGCCTTGCTCTTTTTCAGAGGAAGCCTGGATGTCTTGACACATTCTTGGGAGGCCCAGGCTTTGAACTCACATCTCTTCCCTCCCAATCCTGTTTCTTAATTGGCTCTTCTGATTTTTATCTTGTTAAAAATTAAAGTTGTCTGTGAAAGTTGAAAACTGTTCTTTTCTTATTTTAGTCTTCACAACCAGTTCTAATTCAAAAAGAGTAGTAGTTGGATTTTTACCTCCAATGCCCTTTTTTCCCCTGACTTGTTCGACTAGTACAGTGACACCAGACAGCTCGGATTTTTATTTTATTTATTTTATTTTTTTGAGGAAGATTAACCCTGAGCTAACATCTGCCACCAATCCTCCTCTTTTTGCTGAGGAAGACTGGCCCTGAGCTAACATCTGTGCCCATCTTCCTCTACTCTATATGTGGGACGCCTGCCACAGCATGGCTTGACAAGCGGTGCGTAGGTCCACACCCGGGATCCAAACCGGTGAACCCCTGGCCGCCGAAGCAGAATGTATGAACTTAACCACTGGGCCACCGGGCCGGCCCCAACTCTGATATTTTTGGATGCAATTGGTTTAGCTGCCTTGAAACTAATTGTTCCTTGTTCTGACTAGTTGGCCTCTTCATTTCACAGTCCTCCTGGCCAGTGGTACTAACCCTTGTCTTCTGGGTTATCCCCCTCACTCCCGTCACTGCACTTGGAATTAGACCCTTGTCATCCTGCTATGTAAACTGCCTCTGCATCACTAATAATTAATATTGGTTATTCAGCACTTCTTCTAGCTGCTAAATATTGAATTCTGTTATTTTTAATTATACAAGGCCCTTATTAATTGTCTTCCTGAATTAGTCCTGTGCCCACTGCTTATAATAACTCTCTAACTAATGGGTCTGGCCCTAGACTACCTCCCTTCTCACGCTCACACTCTCGGGGGTGCAGTTCAGTGTTTAATGGTCACGATGCAAGAGTATCCCTCCGCCTCCTGACGCCCTAAGTGAAGCTGCCTCAGTCCCTTTGACTCTCCTCCCCAAAGACCAGGGTCATTGTGAAGGTAATTGCTGCTGCTGTCTTTGGCCCTGAGAAGAGAAAATGAACTTAGAGCCACAGGGGGGTGGGGACTCTAGACACTGGGGGAGAAGCTGGCTCATAGCTTAGGGAGGAGTCATAGATTTTAGAGGTCGGTGGGCCTCCCTGTTCCTCTGTACAGTGCGGTGTTTGGGGGAGACGAATTTTGGATGCTGGCGATGGGGAGTGGAGGCTCAGCGGTCTGTGGGTGTGCATGGAAGGAGGCTGGGCTGCTGGGAAAGCCTTCCCAATTCCAGGGACTTGCAGGGGTGGTGGTGATGAGTCCTTAGTTCTGGGAGGGACGGCTGCTCCCAGGAGCATAAGGCAGTGGGGATGGGGTGATGGGAGAAGCTTGGGGACTTTGTGGGAAATGCAGGAAGGAGGAGTCAGTTAGGGGTGGGAGCTGGGGGGAGGGGCGGAGGGTTCGGGATGATTAGACATGACTCGAGAGTGAGCCCTCTGCCAGTCCATGGAGGGCCAGCTTTCCCCTTCCCTTTCTGGTGGCGACTCTCTCTCTCTCCCTTTCTCAAGGAAGAGAAACGAAAACATAAAGAGGAGCTGCCCCGCTCCCCCAGGACTCCCTGGGTCTGTTTCCCCGTCCTCCAGCCCCAGGAAAAGCAGACACCCATATCCCTTCCGGTGCTCCTTGGGAACCCCTTCCCTCTGCCTCCAAATGAAGTCGCCTCTCCTGTGATTCTCTAGGGGCTTTGGCCCCTCTTCTCCCAGCCTGACAGCCAGCTGGCCCATCACCAAACAGTTAACCCATTAACTCGACATGGTCACTGGTCAGCCAGTTGGCCAGCGCCAACTCACTCTCTAGGCAGTTCTCTGGAAAGCCGTCTGGTTGACCAGTTAGCCAACAAACCCATCGTCCATGACCCGAGGCCATAGCCCACCCCTTTCTCACACCCCTCGCTCCCCTCCCTGCCATCCCCTCAACTCCCTAACATTTCAGCTGACAGGACTTACTAATACCGCATAATTGGGTCTGCTTCTTAACCCCTGCCTTCCCCCTCTCACCCTCTGTTGGAAAACCCCGTTACCGACTCTGTGTGTGTTACTAACACGCTTATAACCCAGGGGACCAAGGGATGGGCAGGGCCAGGTGGGGCAAGGTATGAGTGAAAAACCGAACTAACCTTTCTGTCTCATCTGCGGAATGTCGGCCATCTTTAAGTCTTTGCTTTCTTGGTCCAGTTTTTTGTTGTTTTCTTCTCTACTAACCAAGGTCTTTAACTGTTCTGTTCTCCTCTGCAGCCGGCTCTTCCGGGAGGGGATGGGGCGGGAAGAGGAATCCAGAGGCGGGCTGGGGGAGGAACCGGGAGAAGAAGGGGTTTAATTTCTGTGTGTGTTTCATTTCTCCCTCCCATTATAATTTAATTTTCTTTAAACAAAATACTTTAGCGGGACCTAAGGTGGGAGGGTCTGAACAAACGACCAAATATATATGGATATATATTTTTCGTCCTTCCTTGAGTTTCACAGTTGGTCATTTTATTTTTCTTTTCTTTTCGTTCTGTTCTTTTGTTGTTGTCTTTGTTGGTTTTTGACCCCCCCGCCCCTCCCCATATCTCCGGTGAAGCACGCAGGGATTGGACACGCTATGGTAAACAAACTGCATTATCTGGTAGATATCACTCTAATTGTCTTACCGTTTGGTTTGCCGTGGGTTTTTTTAACTGTTCGATTCTCCCTCTTTGGTTTCCTTTCCCTGATTGGTTTTGGTTGTTTTGCTCTTCCAATTGTTTTTTTGCGTCCTGGACAATCTTTAGATTTTGCTTCTCTCTCTTTTCGTTTTCCTCTTTCCCTTTTCTTTCTTTTTTGGTCCAAACTCAAATCCAAAAGACAAATGGAGATCGAGGAATTGGCTTCTCCCTGCCCTAACCCCTGACTCCTGATTTCAGATTCCTGGCCAGAGAGACCTGGGGGCAGGCCCCACGTTCATCGGCTCTGGTTAGACCAGCCCCGAGGCCAGGCTGCTTATTTCTATTGCTTTATTTTGTTCCTTTTCCCCCGCTCCCTTGTTTTTTCTCTTTGATTTAGTTTCTTTCTTGGTCTCCTGAAAATCCATGGAAAACACCATCCCATGACATGCTATGCTCTGCTCACCGTCAGTTCCCGGATGGGCCCCTCGAGTTGAGGGAGAGGGCTGGGGGTGACGCCTCCACGGGCAGCCAGTTGGGCAGATTCCCCAGGGTGGAGGAATGGCCTTGGGAGATGCGGAGTGGCCTGGGACCAGTCCAGAGCCTTCAAATCACCAGTTCAGATCAGTTTGGGGGCTGCCCCACGCTGGCTGCCAGGGAAGAGGTAACATCCCCTCCCTCACTTCTCAGCCTTGAGGGTTCCTGGTGCCGTCTCCCCCACATCTTGCATGGCATGAATGGTCTTTTCCCCCACCAGGGACAGCGTCCAGTTTTCCCCGCCGCTCTGCTGCTCTGACTAACACTGTGTTTCACACTGTCTTCCTTCCCCTCCATCTCCGTCCCCTCTCCGCCCCCTGCCTGCCCCGCATGGCCTCTGAGGGGGTGAGAGGAGGGGGCCCGCAGAGGGGAAGTCGGGGTAGTCGTTCGTCGCCAGGCTCCTCTGTTTGGGTTGGGCTCAGTCCCGGTGAGTGTTGGTGTGGGTGTGTGTGAAAAGGCAGCTGGTGTGTGTTGGTGTGTAGGTGTAACTGTGTGTAAATGTTGGTGTGACATTTAGGGGGTGTTAGTGGGAGACTGTGCGGTGTGTTTGTGAGACTTCTGGGGACTCTGCATGTGTAGACGCTGGTGTGAACTGGGGGCTGGTGTGAACTGGGGGCTGCGTGACTGTGTGTGTTTTGAGGCTGGTGAGGGCTCTGGATGGAGGTGGGCTGTAGGGCCGTGACGGGCAGGAGCAGGGCAGGAGCTGGCCCTTTGTGCCTCGCCCCGCCTCAGAGTGTGTGCCTGCAGGCCTCGCTGTGCGCCGTCCCCTGGGATTCCCTCCTGCCTGCCCGGTCCTGGCTCTGCGGCAACGGGCTGTTAGTCATCACCTATTAATAATGCAGAGTGATTGAGCACCAGGCTGGGGACCCTGCAGATGGACGTGTCTGCTCCCACGGGGCCTGCGCTGCTTGGGCGGCTGCCCGGCTGACTGGGAGGGAAGCGTGGGAGCCGGGGCTCCCAATCCCAGGGGCTCCCCACCTCCCAGGAGGCTCTACCTCTGAGGCCACGTTTGGCCTGTCCTGACGCTTTCGCGGGTCCGTGTTTTCCTGCACCCGCAGACCCGTGGTAGCCCCGTCCCCGAGCTAGTGTCCGAGGCCACAGCCATCCCAGCCCTCTCCAATCCGAGACCTCATCTGGCCACTCCCAGTCGGTGTTCAGATGCAGCCAGAGGTGGTCCCAGCTCCACCCCTCCACGGGCTCTGTTCTCCAGCTGCTGCTTCTAGGAATCGGCTGCTGCCAACCCCTGAGCCAGGCCACTGTGTCCCCGCCAGGAGCTGGGCATTCGGAACTCGTCTCAGAGAGCTGCACTGGACAGCCAACCTGTGACTTTGGGGACAGAAGGGAGGCAAGATAAACCCATGTGGTACACCCTAAGCACGTCAGGAATACCACTGGAGAATTAGGACCCTGCACACCTTCCTTCTAGTCTCAATTCAGTTAAAAATTGACCGTGTGAACTGGGCTGAAGCTGTTTCCTCATCTCCTGAACGGGCTGATCATATCCCCGCCTTGCCTGTTTCACGGGGTCAGCGTGAGGGTCAGGAAGGGTAGTGGAAGTGAAAGCATCTGTACTCTGTAAAGGGAATTATAATTGTATTAAGCTTTATAAAATGTTCACTGATTAGCTCAGTGTTTCCAGGGCAGGGATGTTTTGTAAAGAAGCGATTCCCTTCCCATAGCACACCCTGGAGAATTTGGCATCTCTGGCCCCATCGGAGATCCTATTACTGATCCTTCCTAGGAATCGGTCCCAAAATAACTACATGAAACCCCAGAATGCCTCAGCAATCGGGCCTGGGGAGGAGGAGGAAAGACGAGTGGCTTGGATAAGTTGGTTAAGAATCAAACAACCCTAGCTGGTTTCATCTTGGCAGGGAAAGTTCCTGCTAAATTCTAAGTCTGCAAAGTCCACACTTTCCTGCGTGAGCAGTACTGCTCGATGATCAGAGCTGGTTGCCTCTTGGTGGCCTGAGTGGCCTCACAAACCCTCAGTAACCTGTCCCAGGGATCAGCTCTTTCAGGCTGGAGTTGGAGAACAGGGCACCGGAAGAGACGGGGGACGGGTTCAACCTGTTCTGATTCCCAGGCATTCCTCACCCGGATTCCAGTCGGTTCTGTATTTATCTTTTCTGACTCATTTAGACGGACTCTTTTCTTGTGACTTGAGCATTTCTCCTTGTGGGGGAGAGTGGGTACAGCCCAAAAAGGCCGATCAGTTGAGAGGGTTGGGTTAGGTGTGGTCAGGCCGATGGAGGTATTCTTGGAAAAATAGTGAGTTCTTTGTACATACACTGGGGGCTTTGGTTCTTCTAAATAGCTCTCACCTTTTGAATATCATTTAAGCTTGTTGAATGCCTAGAGTGCAGGCAACAGGCAGAGGTCATTCCAAGTTAACACATGGGGAAACTGGGGCGCAGAGAAAGCCTGGGGTCACGTAGCTAGTTAAGGAAGAGCTGAGTGCTTTCACTTGATTATCTCATTGGATCCTCGTGGTAAGCAAGCCTGGGAGAGTTGGAGTGAAGGGAGCTGTGAAACCGTATTCACAGGTGAGAGTCAGAGAGGTAAAATGAGATTGTTCTGGAAAATGGTAAAGGCTAGAGGAGAACTCAGGATTTCTGATCTGAAGTCTTTCCCCTCTATTCCTAAACGTGATCAGATCCAGAGGTCAGAATGTGCTGTAGGACCATAATTGGTGGCTGGGTCACCTTCCTGGTGTGTCTTTCCAACCTGTTTCTCTTTAGCTTCTCCCCACCGCAAGCAGATGGCTGAACTTAAATACCCGACAGGGCTGCACGACCTCCCCTGGCCATCCTTCTCTCCTCCCCAACTCGTCTTCATGCCCTGCTCCCACCCGACTCAATCCCACGGGGAGGCCAGGACCTTTTTCCTAAAGGAGTTATTCCTAGCCACTTTTTGCTCACGGATCCCTTGGAGAATTTGATGACACAGCAATGAAGTCTCACAGGAGACAAAATGCCCATTGGTGCAATTTTACATACAATGTCAAGGGGCTTCATGAATCCCAAAGCCCAGCCAGCCAGCCCACAAGTCAGAAAGCCCTGCCCTCAGTCTTATTGTCCCTCAAGTAAGTTTCCCTCTCAAGGAGGTCAGTGACCCTGTGATCACAGCAGGGACCTGGGAAAGGATCCCAGTGATGCCAGAGGGGTGCGTCCCCTCTTCCTCGGCCTTTCTTCCTGGAGCCTGGTGGGCATGGAGTGCCCCTTGGGGATATCTGTGGCCAGGACCTGGTTTCACATCCTGCTAGCCTGCCTAAGGGGAGACAAGCAGAGCAGAAGAGTGGTGGTGCCAACAGGGAGGGTTGAGAGCCCACCCAGGTCATAGGCTGCCCCTCGCAGCCACCCTCCTTGCTCCTGAGGAGTGGAGGGAAGGCTGGTTGCTGGGCTCCTGTGTCTTCTGTGCTCCTCCCCTCTTCCCTGGCTGGGCATGGCTCTTCCAGGGCAGAACTGTGGCTCCTTCCTCCAGGCCTCCTCAGTCCCCACGCAGGGCCTGGCTTGTCTGTGTTGAGTGGATTGTCGTGGGTTGGGTGCAGAGTCTTTTCTGTGTCTTGGGGTCCTAGCCATGGTCCTGAAGATGAAAAGGATGCTGCTTGGACACAAGCTGGTCAAAACTTCCTCCCACTGCCTTCAGTAGGTAGGATGTGGTGTGTGAGCAGGTGTGTCTGGGGTTGGTGAGCAGTGATGAATGGACCATGGGAATGAGCATCCGGGGCACCCTCTGGTGAGGAAGGTCCGAGTCTAATGTCCCTTCCCTTTGATTCTCAACCCATAAGTGTCTCTGTCCCGGTGGTGGCTCCTCTGCCCTCCTCTGTTGGAAGGGAGCTTCTCCTTCTGCACCCCCACAGCTCTTTCGCCTCCATCTCTGCTCTTCCCTGTCTCCCCCACCTGCATGCTTTCTCACCTGTGGCTGTCTTACGCTCGCCTCTCCTGCTGGGCCTGGCCCCCCATGCTGGCCCTCTAACCCGCATGTGTCCTAGCTGCAGTGGCTGTTCTGTGTCGCATGGTCCCCCCTGCCCTCCTCCCCCGCCAGCCCCACCCCTTCCAGAAGCTGCGCGGGGGGGTTGGGGGGCAGGGGCATCACGAACCCCCGGGTGGAGGGGGATGGGGGAATTGTTCCCCCGTTTCCTGCTTTTACTAACGAACCTGCCATTTTTGTGTCTGGACTTTGATTTGTCTGAGGGAACAGTCGGGTTTACTAATCTCAGTCATCTCCTTCCTTGCCTACCCCAGAGACCTCCCTCCATGCCCCCTGCCCTTGGCTTTCTTTCCACCCAGTGCCCGTCTCCCCCTTTCTCCCTCCACCTCCCCACCCCTCTCTGTACACCTCCTTATTGTCACCCCCGCCTCCTGCTACCCTGTCCCCCCAACCTCTGGGTCAGGCCTGCTCTAAAAAGATAGTTGTGAATCTGAGGGACAGATCCAGGGGTGATTAAGGAGGCCCTCTTCTGATGGGGGGGCACCACGTGGCAGTGATTTGCATAAACCCATGGGGGGCAAGGTCATATCTGCATCCACTCTGGAGGGGAGTTAAGGAGGACCCTCCCAAGTCAGGTCCTTCTACCTGTAAGAGGGCAAAGGTAGGTGAGCTGGCCGAATGGAGTGGGCCAAAAGGGCCCATAGAGTGAGGAAGATGCCAGTAGCCGGTGCCCTGGCTAATGGGCTGGGGAGGAAGGACACAGCTGGGACGCTCAGGTGGGCTGAAAGGCCAAGCGTACTGGTGGAGGCCAAAGGAAGGGCCTCTTCCTGGGGAGCTCCAGGGCCAGGAGGGCCCTCCACCTGCACAGAGGCAGGCGCGCCCGGCTCAGAGCAGAGCAGAGGTTCTGGCCACCAAAGACTCCCAAGGTGCTGGGTTTATGGATGGGACACAGGCAGTGAGAGCCAAGTGTGGCCCTGAGTCATGAGGTGAGTTGACGTTCACCTTTAATGACCACGATGTGTCCCCTGGATTGTGCTGGGATTAGTACGGTTACAGGGACATGTCGGGCCGAGTGGCCCCCCTTCAGCGACTGACCATCTAGTTGGGGTGACCAGACGCAGGCTCAGGAACGAAATAGTGGCCCACTCCCTGGTCTCTGAGTGTAGCGCCAGGAGTGGAGGCGGAGGGTGGATGGAGCTGACTTTGTCCCAGAGAGACCCTTTCCCCTGCCACCTCCCTCTGCCTCATCCCCCCCGTTCATCCCAGTCCCCTTCCTCCCTTCTTCCAGCACCCCTCTGCCCGTTCTAATCTTGTCTGCATGTTTTTGTGACTAATACTTTGACCCCACCCTTTTCCACCCAGGTCCCCACTTCCCAGCCTCGGGTGGGGTGGAGGGAAGAAGAGATGAACAATAATGACCAACTCTCCCGTCAAAACAAGACTCAAAAGCTTCAAACTGCCCCCTTCCAAAAATACACCCCTTACCTTCCGTCCTTGAACCAAGTCCCCCAGCACAAGGTTTGATGGTTCCCAGGAGGCGGCCCCTTCAGCCCTCGCTTTGCTCAGCCCCACCTCACTCCGTGTGAGGCTCCAGCCCAGCACAAGGGGACTCGGGGGTCTTGCAGGGGAAGTTCCCTTTGCCCAGGTTCTGCCTATGTCCCTTAGGAGTTCCTAGCACCCACCCCCTGCCCCCGTGACAATGGTGCCCTGGAGACCACTTGCTGGAAGATGGCTGATGGCACGTGCGTATGGACTGGCGTGGGTGGGCACGTCGCAGGATGTGACTGGAAGGCCCCAGTCTCCAGACGTTGCCTGAAAAGGGGGTGCCGAAGCACATTTTAGGGGGGACAGGGGAGTAAGCTGTGGCCTGTGGAAGCACAGTGTTGGGTCACCGTAAGCCAGCTGCCTGCTGGCCCCTGCAGGAGCCTGCCCACTTTTCTCAGCTGACTGTCCTAAATGGCAGCCTTCCTAGAGTGGGGACCGTGGTCCCGCAGCCCTCAGCTCTTCCCCCACAGCCTGGCTGGGTGTCTGGAACCTTTGTGGGCTGCTCCTATGGCTAGACTTTTCAGGGCCCAGGTGGGCATTTGCCTGGGAGGGGGCGGTCAGAGTGTCAGAGGGGGCAGGCCACTTCTGCCTTCTCCAGGCCACTACTGAGCCTCTCTCACCTCCTCGGAACACCACGGACTCCCCCATCCCTCCCCGTCTGGCTTTCTTACCTGACTTTGCAAACCAAGGTCAAGGAATCATGAGGTTGCCCTGTTCCGCTGACCCCGTTCCCTAACCTGGCCCTGACTCCTTAGAGTATTGCTGGTGGCGTCAGACGGAAGACAATGAAGAAAAGAAGGCGGGCTGATGCATAGGTAGATGTCTGCCCTCTCCTTGGGAGACAAGAGAATGTCCCGAATACAGATGGGCCTGGGAAGTAAAGACTCAGGAAGAGGGCTAGGACCAGCCTGAAGCCAGGGAGTTATGGTGGGAGTGGTTTATGCATCTGCCAGGAAGTCCCAAGACTGCCCCGGAATATCTGGTTCTTGTTCCTCATGCCCTTGCTGTCTTCCATCTCCCTACTGGGCTGAGACTGAAAGGACTCCTCAGCGCCCCCAAGGGAGAGCTGCGGGTGAGTGGAGGCCACCAAGATCCAAGGAGAACGGGTGTTCTCTGCCTCATTTATGAAAGACGGTCTGAAATCACATGTGGGTCCAGGGAGCACATTCAAGAGGAGAGAAGCGAGGGTGCCATTTGCATCCCCCCGTAATGGGGCCCTGTCCTGGGGTCTCCACTCGCACTCGGAATCACTTCCAGAAACTGCCTCTTGGCCTTCTTCATGGTGAGCTCTTCAAGTGCCCTTCAGTCCTCTGCCTGCTGAGCTGGGGACCATGGGCAGCCTTAGCCGACCCTGAAACCATCAAATCTTGTGCTGCCTCCTAACCCCTCTTCCTTCTCTCCCCCCACTGTTCCTCCTCTGAGACAAGCAGACATAAAAATGGGGGTCCCCTCCCCCGCTGCCCCCTGGCCCCTCCCTTGCCCAGCCTGTGGGTCTTCGTGGGGAGTTGACACCCGTTGTCTCCTTGTCTCTCCCCCTCCCTCCCTGGGCTGGGCAGGTGACCATCTCGGTGGACGGGATCCTGACCACCACAGGCTACACGCAGGAGGATTACACCATGCTGGGCTCTGATGACTTCTTCTACATTGGGGGCAGCCCCAACACTGCTGACCTGCCAGGCTCGCCCGTCAGCAACAACTTCATGGGCTGCCTCAAGGACGTGAGTAGGGCCAGGAACGGGCTGGGTCAGCCTGGGAACACTTTGACCCCTCCCTTCAGCGGGATTCAGTCTGACCTGGCCAGCTGCCCTGGGCCACTGTTCCTTCCAAGTGCATGATGGGAGACTTCCTCTCCTCAAAACCTAAGGCCCATTGACACCATCAAGAGGCTTCTCCTCTCTCATTTCCTCGAGCCTCAGAGGACCCTCGAGGCAGCTGTGGTAGAGAGGAAAAGAATGTTGTATGCGAGAACTGAAGACCTGTGATGGGGTCCCTGCTCTTCCACTCACTAGCTCCGTGCCCTTGGCCATTCCCCCGACCTATCTGACTCAGTCCCCTCATCTGTAAAATGAGCGGTCAGTACCCACTTCTTAAGGTGCTTGTGAAGAGCAGATGAGAGCATAAGTGAAAACACGTTTGTCAGTTGGAAAATGTCAACCGGATGCTAACAGTGATTGTCTTGCTGTTATTCCGAACTGCGATTCCGCAGGCACCGAGGGCTGCTGTGCTGCGCTGGGCAGGAAGACCGGACAGAGAAATAAGGGAGGGAGGCGCTTGTTCACAGCCTCTGTGTGTGAAGTTCGAGAGCAGAGGCCCAAGCCAGTGGTCTGGTGGCGCTGGGCAGGGCCCCCCAGGGCTGGGTGGCAGGGTCCCCTGGTCCTGGCTGCTGCTGGGCAGGAGTGGCCAGGCCGTAAGCTGCTTTCGCTTCTTCACCCCCGCCCCCGCCCCTCCCTGCAGGTGGTCTATAAGAATAACGACTTCAAGCTGGAACTCTCCCGCCTGGCAAAGGAAGGGGACCCCAAGATGAAGCTGCAGGGGGACTTGTCATTCCGCTGTGAGGATGTGGCTGCCCTGGACCCCGTGACCTTTGAGAGTCCTGAGGCCTTTGTGGCGCTGCCCCGCTGGAGCGCCAAGCGCACCGGCTCCATCTCCCTGGACTTCCGCACCACGGAGCCCAACGGGCTGCTGCTCTTCAGCCAGGGCCGGCGGGCTGGGGCCGGGGCCGGGGCCGGCAGCCACAGCTCTGCCCAGCGGGCCGACTACTTTGCCATGGAGCTGTTGGATGGCTACCTCTACCTTCTGCTGGACATGGGCTCTGGGGGCATCAAGCTGCGGGCATCCAGCCGCAAGGTCAATGATGGCGAGTGGTGCCACGTGGACTTCCAGAGGGACGGGCGCAAAGGTCAGGAGGCCTCTCGACCCTTCTCACTCTGGCCCCTCCTCTTCCCCCACTCTGACATCCTCTCCACGTCTGTCTCTTCTGTTCTATACAATTTCCTATGATCCTCCCTGCCATTTTCCTCTGCCCCTCCTCTGGCCCTCCCAGTCCCTCTGTCGTCCCTCCTGTCATGGTGCCTTGGTGGACCAAGCAGAGCATTCGGAGTCAGTCAGACCTGGGTTCACTCCTCAGCTCTCCCACTTTCTGCGTGTGTGACTTTAGGCCTCTTACTCAACCCCTTGAAGCCTCAGTTTCCTTATCTGTAAAAGGAATCATTGTACCAGAGTCATCAAGAGGAGAAAGTAAGAGAATACCCATTCTCCTTAAAAAAAAAAAAAAAAACGCTTCGCAACCATGCCTCCTTTCTATCTAGATCCATTCAACTTTCTTTTATTAACTCACGCAACAAAAATTTATTGAGCACCTACTGTGTGCCAGGTGCTGTCCAAGGTGCTGGGACAGAGACAGCAGTGAACCAAACAGCAGTCTTCGCTGTCACAGATCTCGTGCTCTGGTGGAGGACACTTCTGCAGCAGAGCAGAGAGTGCTGGGGTTGGGCAGGTGCTATTTCTTGAACCTTCTGTTGCTTCTAGCCACCCCTCCTCCACTCTTCCTCTTCAGTCTTCCTTTCTCATCCTCTTCTTGTTTTCTGCTTAATTCTCTCCTCTTTGCTCTTCTCCATCTTGCTGAACACAGAGGAAAAATTGATATAAATGAGAACTGACACATTATCCAAATTAAGCACTTATCAACGTCAGCTAAATTTTCATGCTCCCCCAGCTGTCACTGCACCGGGTCTTCATGTCTGGGTGCAGTGACCGCTCCCCCACACACAAGGAGGAAAGGGGCTGGCCTCGAAGCATCGGCTTCTCCTGGGATTGCTGTCGCTTCCTCTCTCTTTCTCAGAAAATGTTGCCTTTCCTGGGCTTTATAGTAAATGGGTTCTCCCCCTGGTTTGTCTCATGATGGCACCGGGGGTTTTCACAGGCCACTCGCTGCCTCCCAGGGTTTCCAGAGGTTTCCACACTCTCTAGATTGGAAATCTGCCCAGGCCTTGCAGAGAACTCCAGGGCCCTCCGCTCCTCTCTGCCTTCAGGAAGGGGTCTCGGTAGCCTCAAGCAGACCTCCAGAGCCCACACAGCAGGTCCTTGGGCCCCTGTCTTGCGCATCTCTGGCCGCTTCCGATGGCCCATGTTCATTCGTGCACACAAGCACTGACTTGAGGCAGTCATTCCCACAAAGGACTCTTTGGCCTTTTCCATGGTTTAAAAAAATTGCAGTACATTATACATAACATAAAAGTTACTATTGTAACCATTTTTAAGTATACATTTCTGAGGCTTGAAGTACATTCACGGTGTTGTGCTACCATCGCCCCCATTCATCTGCAGAAATTTTTCACCTTCTCAAACTGAAACTCTGTCCCCATTAGACGCTGACTCTCTGTTCCCTCTTCCCTCAGCCCCTGGCAACCAGCATTCTATTTTCTACTCTGTGCATTTGACTACTCTAGGGACCTCCTCTAAGTGGGACCATTCAGTACTTGTCCTTTTGTGTCTGCCTTATTTCACTCAGCAGAATGTTTTCAAAGTTCATCCATGTTATAGCACGCGTCAGCATTTCCTTTCTCTTTAAGGTTGAATAATACTCCCTTGTGTGGATACCCCACATTTTGTTTATCTATTCAGCCACCTATGGACACTCGCATTGTTCCATTTCCATGTTTTAACTTGACCTTGGCGCGAGATCAGTCCTCACTACAATTTCCTCTTGCGTACTCTCTTATATAGTCTTTCCCCCACCTCTTCCTTCCCCTCCCTCTTCTTTCTCCAACCTTTGGTTCATTTGTTGAGAGTCCAGTTGGGCGTTGTCCATGTCCAGGAGGCCCTGCAGCGGGTGGTGGAACAGACATCTGGGGAATCTGCTCCAAATAGAGGTGTGGGTGATGGGGGGCCACGATGAAGGCCCTCGCGGGGGAGTGGGTTTGGCAGCAGGACCCTGGGGCATCTAACACCTTGTCAGGGGAGGACAAGCTATGGGCCATGTGTTAAAGTGGGGCACGGGGGAATGGCTTCTCTGGTTCACGGAAGGTTGTGAGCAGAGGAGGATGAGGAGCTGCGTCCGTAGAGGGCTGGCCCCTCAGTTTCACACTGAGCGCTCACGCTCTGATCTCCTCCTGCACCCCACCCCCATCTCTACCCAGTCAGGCCTAACGCAGACCAAACTCTCCTTATCTCTCTTTGACCCCACTGAGACAGGTGGACGTTTTGCTTTTTAAAGAATTATTCCGAACTTGAGAAAGGAGAGAGGAAGGAAAACATATGGAATAGAAATTACAAACAGAATAAAGCTTCTAACATATAAGTTTCTGCTTCTTAAGATCTCAGTAAAGGCTTTGAAGCTCCCACCTGATCCCAAATCTTTTTTCTGAGATAACCAGCCTCTCCTTCCAGAGAACTCTGACAACTCAGAAGCTCCGTGCCTGGCTTGCCTCCTCCCGGCTGCCGTGCTTTCTCACAGGCCCCAGGAGCTGACGGGCCTGCCCATCCGGGCCACCAGCCACAGGGGGGCTGCAGGCTGGAGGGTGGAGACTGCGGGCGGGGGTCCTGCTGCCTGGACGGTACTTGGGCTCTGCTTTTACCACTGTGGCACTTTGGGAAGGTCCCCATCTCTCTCAGCCTCATCTGCCATTTCAAAATGGGATTGTAAAGGACCAGTTTCACAGGGTTACCGCGAGACTTTAGTGCTATAATATACGGAGAGTGCTGAGTGCCTGGCATACAGTCAGAAAAGCTCAATAAATGTTACGGGGGGAAAACCCTTTGGAGTCAAACCTGTCAGCCTCCTTAGGGTTCTCTGCCTCTGTTTCCAGCTCTAAGGGGCGGGCTGTGGGAAGGACATGTGGATGATCCAGCCGTTTTTGGGCATGTCCACCTCCTGTGCATCCTCTGAGGACTTGCTCAGGTGGGGAGGGAAGAGTCTGGACAGAGGCCCATCGCACACTGCAGCTGGGCTGGGGCTGGCTCACGCCACTTCCTGAACTTGGGACCTTTGTCAAGCAGTATCTGCAGCAGGCGAGTGAGGCTGAGCTTCCGGTCCAGGGCTGCTGCAGGTTGCGAGGTCAGGGCATCCCCTTCTGGCCTGTGGCGTCTCGATCCCGCCTTCCCCACTGAGGCCCACTCTCCCTCCATCCCCAGGCTCCATCTCTGTGAACAGCCGCAGCACACCATTCTTGGCCACTGGGGAGAGCGAGATTCTGGACCTGGAGAGCGAGCTGTACCTGGGCGGTCTCCCTGAGGGGGGGCGGGTGGACCTGCCCCTGCCCCCGGAGGTGTGGACGGCGGCGCTCCGGGCTGGCTACGTGGGCTGTGTGCGGGACCTCTTCATAGACGGCCGCAGCCGAGACCTTCGGGGCCTGGCCGAGGCGCAGGGGGCTGTGGGCGTCGCCCCATTCTGCTCCCGCGAGACGCTGAAGCAGTGTGCATCCGCCCCCTGTCGCAACGGGGGCATCTGTCGAGAGGGCTGGAACCGCTTCGTCTGTGACTGCATCGGGACCGGCTTTCTGGGGCGGGTCTGTGAGAGAGGTGAGGCCAGTCTTCATCCCAGGCGTCCCTGCCCTCCATCCCTGAGCCCCTTCCTCCTCAGGGAGCCCCTCAGGGACCCGCCCTGGGCCTGTCTTCCTTGTAATGATTCTCTCCATTTTCTCTCTCCCTCCACTGGCCCTTGCCTGTCCCCCCCTTCCCCCTTCCCCCACGCCTGGGGCAGAGGCTACGGTCCTGAGCTATGATGGCTCCATGTACATGAAGATCATGCTGCCGAACGCCATGCACACGGAGGCGGAGGACGTGTCTCTGCGCTTCATGTCCCAGCGGGCCTATGGGCTCATGATGGCCACCACCTCCAGGGAGTCAGCTGACACCCTGCGCCTCGAGCTGGACGGGGGCCAGATGAAGCTCACTGTCAACCTCGGTAACCACCCTGCCCCGCGCTCCTGACCCCTTCCCTTACCTTGACTCTGACCCACACCCCCTCTGTCTGGAGAAGCTGGTGGTGGCAGCAGTGCGAGTTTGGAGGTGGGGAGGTGACAGTCAGGTCAGAGCCCCCAAGGGTGCTCACGTGGGTCTTGGCAGTGTCTGTCCTGCACATACGTGCATAGCTCATTCTTGGCTGTCGGCTCTTCACTTGCTCATTCATTGGTTCGTTCACTGGGGAAAGAACTCGCAGACAGACACCTGCTGGTGTGAAGTCTGAGCTCAGTGCAGCGGCAGATCCGGAGAGGAGGTGGACCCAGCCCCGCACACAGCTGCCCTCTCTGCTCTACTTTTTTAAAGAGCCTTGTCTGTGTGTGTGCGCACAGGGGCATGTGTCACACTGGACGCATTGGGACATGTCATCTTCCCCTTGTCTGCTTTCCCGTTTGAATCCCATAGCTCCCTCTATTTTATAGATTGTGAATTCATATACTGACCTATCCAACATCACAGAGCTAGGGATGGTGGGGGGAGGAGCCGGGCCTCAAACTCAGGCCATTTGCACGCAAGTGCAGAGCATTCCCACTGCCTCTAACAGAGCTGAGGGGTGGAAGGGCGTCAGGGGCCTCGCTGTGGTTGCTGGGTGCCTCTGCCGCAGCCCAGAGCAGGCTGCGGCTCCACTCTGCCTGGCGTCCCTGGGGTGTCCATGTGGGCAGGACCATGAGGCCCACTGGACTCTCTGTGGGCTTCAGCTCTCATGATCAGGGGCAAAAAGCAAACAGCAGGTTCATTCATTCAGCTCCTATTTATGGGACACCTTAGAAAGGCCAGGTGTGTTGTGCACCTGGGGTAACAGGAGGGAAGAGGAGAGGTCCCCACTTCCTGGAGCCCTCAGTCAGGGGGACACTGGAAGGTAGAGGTGCTAAGCCGTCCAGGCTGGCGTCACATCGTCCGTTTCTGACCAGCCTCTCTAAGAGGGGCGTCCAGGGCCTGCCACGTGGGGAGATTCAGGCCACTCGGGTCGCCAGTTTGCCCCCAGCCTGGAGCAGAAGGAGGGCTCTTCTCAGCGTATTGGAATCCTCAGCTGGAGTGAGCACAGAGCTTTGAGCTTTTAAGTATTTATCTAGAGTCTCATCCTAACATTGGTCTCTAGGCCTTTGTGGGACAGACTGTGGCCTTTTGGGGCCCGTTATCCGGTTAATAAATTTATACTGAGTCCTTCCCTTTCCCCTTTCGGCCACCTGGCCTTTGTACTCCTAGGACAACGATTTGCTGAGTGAGGCGGGGACTGGAGTTGGGGAGAGGTGTGCAGGCGGCCAGGGCCCTGGAGTTGGGGGACTGAGGGCGCCCCGAAGCTGTGCTCCTGACAGTCATCACAGCCCACAGAGTGGTGGCGGGTGGTGGCGCTGCGGGGGAAGGCGGGATGGAAAACGCCCTCTGGCCAACTCTCCACGGGTCTGTACTATATCCTCTGGCACCTCGGAAACGGTCACAGGAGGAAGGCACCAGCCCAGGACCCTGTGAATGGCCTGTGCTTCTCAGCGTGCCCAGGTCTGGGTACCCATCGTGAGATGCCCCCCTTTGCCCCAGGAGGTGTGCATTTACTGCGTGGTAGGCACATGGCTCTGTACTCGGTGTGGACACAGCAGGGAAAATCTGGGGCTTTCTATTTGCGGGGAAAGCAGAGGCTTCTTCCTTACTTGGACTGTCTTAGGTCCCCTGCAAAGAAGCTTGGGTTCCTTTAGATCAGACAGGAGGCGGCATCCTTGGCCAGGACAACGTTCTCTGGTCGGCCCTGGGGACCTTTCACCCTTAGGATCTACCATCTCTTTCCCATGGACATGCTTTCCTGTCTGTGCCACATAGTACTTAGAAGTTAGAGAAGAAGGTGGCCCTCAGGCTGATGGCCAGCAGAGATTCCTCCCACACGCCTCTCGCCCCTGGCTGTGCCTGGCCCCATCCACAGAGATGCTGCCTCTAATGGCTTATGATAAGCCACGACCACACGGATCTGTCCACAAATACTGAGTGATGGGCATACAGGGAGGCTTGTGGCCGCCCTGTGAGCCATACAGACACACAGGTGGTCGCCACCCAGCCACCCAGCCTCAGGCTGCAATGGGAAGAGCTTTGGGCCTGGAGCCAGAAGATCTGGGTTCTAGCCCTGGTCTCCTTAACTGCTGGGTAAGTCCTTGTCCCTCTCTGAGCCTCTGTTTTCTTTTCTGTAAAATGAGGATAAGTATCCTCGCTTTGCCTGCTTTCTGTGGTGGTTTTGAGGCTCAAATGGAAAAGGGGGTGAAGACATTATACAGATGCAAGACACAGTGTGGAGACTCACCCAGCCTTCTAGAAGGAAAATCACACTGGGACAGGGAGCTAAGCTTAGAGTCGGGGCGGGGGGCTTGCTTCCACACTGCCTGACCCTGTCTGGCCCCCGCCTCAGGAGCCCCATTCTGATCCCCATCCTGCTTGCTCCCCAGGGCCCACGGGGCCTCACAGACAGGCAATGCCACTGAGGCCCTGGTCCTAGGCTGGACTCGCTGCCAGGAAACAGAGAGAAGCCCACTGTGGCTTGGTCTCCAGCCTGGTGCTCTCCTCACGTGGGGAGGGAAGCCGGCCTCACACAGGCAGCTAAGCAGCCAGCTCCTCAGGTGCTCAGTGGAATGACACAGACTTGGTGCTGGTCCTGAAGAGGGAGCTGAGGCTGCCAGTGACCAATTGGTGAGCTGGCTGTGGGGAGGTGCTCAGTATAGCCTCAGGAGACCGGGTGTCTGCTGGGCCAGAGAGGGCCAGAAACGAGCTACTGCCCCCTTCCAGCAGAGGATGCCAGAGAAACTGGTGCGTGCCTCCTGCCCTGTCCCCTGGCCTCCACCACATCGTGGACCCTGAGCAAGTACTGCCCTCTGCAGCCCCTGAGCGCGGTGGTTGATCTCTGTTCCTAGAGGACAGGAGAGTCCCCTGGATTCTTCACCTGTTCCAGTGTGACCTGGGTTCCTGGGTTCCCTCTGCCCTGGGTACGGCCTCTGGGGCCAGTGCCCAGCCCAGCCTGTCCCCTTGTCACCCTCCCTGGAGTTGCCCTCCTCGAGGTGTGCCCATGTGGTCCTGCCTGTTGGTGAGGCTGCCATGAAGGGTGCATTGTAACTGAAGGCTCTCCGAGCTGGAGGGGCCCTTAGAAGCCCCTCAGTCAGCCCACCCCTGTGTGCGAATCACCCATGCCTTGCCCCTCCAACCCCAGGCTTGCCACCTGTGCTCAGACGCCGTCTGTCTGTGTCAGGACCTCCCCACCTCTGAGACGGCCATTCTAATCACGGGCTCGTTCTTAGTGCAAATGGCCTCTTCTGAAATTCCCACATGTTGACCTCGTTCTACCCTCTTGGGCCATACAGAGGAAGTCGAACTCTCCTTCATGTTGTAAGCGAGGCTAAATACACATGACCTCCCAAAGCCCTCTAATCCCGGGGACCCTGGGAGGGCACTGTGTCCCCGCTGGGGCCGTGAAGTAGCTCTCCAGCCCCTTCTACACGCTGGGCTGCTCGGGAGCCAGCTCTGCTTCAGGAGTGCACACGGCCACTCTGCAGTGCCACTTCCGAGACGAGATGCCAGCCAGTGGTCTCCTTGCCTGGGAGCCCTGCCCCCCACCTCCCGTATCTAATCCGCAGGGCAGGAGCCAGGTGGGGCACAGGGCGGGGAGCCCGGGTTCTTTACCTTGAGTCCCTTTCCATGCAGGTGACTTCTTCCCACCTGCGCCATCACACATCCATACCCTCAATCTGGTCTCTATGTCCAGCCAGGGCCTTGGTGGGTCTGCACAGATCAGTCCCTTCTGTCTATTCCTGAACTTGAGGCGTGGGTTACTGGTTAAGAGGGTACTAGCTAATGCTCCTGAGCTGTGCTCTGGTGGGGGGGGGGGGAGGTTCATGGAGGGCTCCGTTTCTCCCACTCACTTGCAGTTCCCGGCTTTCCTCCGGAATGGTGCTGGCTCCCTCCTGGGGTGTCCATCTTCCAGGGGTGTTCGCTCTCCTCTCCACTGGAGCGGAGGCTTCTGAGGGTGGGGTCACTGCAGGGGGTGGGCCTGGAGCTGACACCTCTTCTCTGGACAGATGGGCTCCCTATTCCTGGTGGTCTCCTGCTGGGGAGGGAAAGAATTGAGCTCCTCCCTGGGCCTTTTCCCCAAGGGGATCGGCCTGCCTTCCAGGTCCCTTTTTTCTTTTTTGGACCCTTCATTGGAGAAGACTCTGCTGGCCCCGAGAGAGCCCCCGAGACCTGACTCCAGGCCTGGCACCCTCCCACCCTCGCACTGACATTACTCCCCTTCCGCCTCTGTCGAGCTTCTCCTTCCCTTTGCTCCGCCTTTCTTCCTCTTTTCTCTCTGTACCCTCTTGACCTCATTCCTCTCACTGTGGTTTCTCACTTCCCCTGTATCTGCCTCTTGACCTTCCTCTGCCTCCTCTCTGCTCCCTTGGTGCCAGGCTGTGACTCAGGGTCCTGGCTGCTCCCCCCACTCTTCTGCTGCGGTTGACAACGCGTGTGGAGCTCAGCCGTACCGCCCGAGGGGCCCACGCCCCCCAGAGCCACAGGGGGAATCTGTTTACCTCCACTGCAGGAACCTTCAGGGGCCCAGGGCATGCCAGGGGCCCCCAGCCCCCTTTGCGTCCTGGGCCTTGGGGTTGCGGGCAGAGCCTGTTCTGGGAGGAGCCACAGGATGCCAGGATATTGCTGGAAACTGCCCCCTCTCTGAAAGGCAAGGGTTGGCCCAGTAAACACCCGTTTCTTGCTCCAGCTCCGAATCTTCTTATCCAGGTCCCTCAGCTCACAGGGAGGGGCACTGAGGCCGAGAGAGAGGAGTTTGCCATGGTCACATAATGAGATTCGGACCCAGCTCCTCTGCCACTGGGTGCCCCAGGCTGGCTGGGTCTGATGGAGCGGTGCAGGTGTCCAAAGGGCCCTAAGCCCCAGCCTCATAGGTCCCTAGTGCTCTGCTCCCCCTGCAAGGCTGGCCGACTCTCATGTTGTGGGTAATGTGTCCCACCAGCAGGATGGCCAGACGCCCTGGGGCCCCAGGCTGCAGCTCTGTGTAGACAGTGCACTTTCTAACCACTGAGCCTGGAGTTGGAGGATGGCAATGCTGGGCTGTGGACGGGGCAAGAGACTGTGCTTATGGTGCCTGCTTGTCCGTGACTTGCTGTGTGCCCTCAGGAATCATACTTTGGGGGCCTCAGTGTCTCTATCTGTGAGGCTTTGGCCCCTCTGTAGGAAAATGAGTGAATACTGGTTCCTCTTCAGGGTGCAGGACCACCCTGGTCCCCAGTGGCAGCCTGGCATCCCTCAGTTTAGGAAGCGTAGAAGGAAGGTTCCTGTAGTGGTGGTGCTAGCCCCCTGGGACTTTGGGAGGAGTATGGCCACGGGAAGGGGGCCCTGGGGCAGACCCCTCCATTTAGCTCAGAGCCCAGAGGGCACCAGAGTGGCATGTCACAGCCTGGGCTCTGAGCGGGGAGTCGTCCCAGAGCAGGGGATGCAGGGACTCTGGCCATCCGCATCCATCTCCTTCCCAGAGGCGGGGAGATGTGGGGTTGGTCAAGCCCTCAGCCCCCGTCGATCCCCTGTACGACTGGGATTTCCAAGGTGCCCATCTCCCTCAGACAGGAGAGGCCTGGGCCCCTCTAAGAAGGGAGATGCAAACCTTCTTCCCATCACCTCACTGCCCTGCCTTCCAGCTCTGGGGAGGGTTGGCGCCCTCTTGGGGGCAGGAGGGACAGGGGTCCAACTGTGGAAGGGGAGAGGGCACCTGGGCACGCGTGGTCCCCGGAAAGTGGCCCCGGGGGGAACCCCCGCCTGCAGACACCCCTCCCTGTGAAGGATGTAAAAAAAAAAAAAAACCTTGTTCTACCTTTTTGTCTCCCCTCCCCCTCTGCCCGCCCCATGGCCCCCCCAGACTGCCTGCGCGTCGGCTGCGCACCCAGTAAGTGGCTTCCCTCTTCTTCTGTAGACCCCCAAGGGGCCTGGGACGCTGGACACTGGGATCTGGGGAGGGGAGGTGGGGGGAGGAGGAGCCTTCATCACTGGCTTGTGTGGGGCTTGGGCAGCGGGTGTGGGGAGGGGTGCTGGCCTGGGGCAGATGGCGTGTGGTGTGGCTGTGGAGGGCAGAATGGGCCACATGAAGTCGAACCAGGGAGAGTTGGTGGAGGGTCGGGGGCCAGCATGCTCACTGGGTCTGGGAAGGGAAAGGCTGGAAACCCCGTCATCTCAAGTCCTCAGGAGGGTGGGGCGAAGACGTGGTGGCACCTGCAGCAGTACCGCCCATCACCGTCTGGGCAGGAAGGAGCCGGAGAGGGGCTAGGATATCCCGCTGCATCTCCAGAAGTGGCCACAAGGGGGAGGGCGAGGCCCACGGGAAAGAAGATGAGGGCGGGAGGCGAGCGCTGTCAGGGCCTCAAAGTTCAGCCCCCCGCAGCTCCTGTGTCCATGGGGGCCAAGTTTCTGCCAAGTGGGGGTGCTTTCAGAGGTGACAGTGAGGCTGTCAGCAGGGGTGAGATGGAGAGCGGGTGTGGACATTTCTGAGCATCCCGGTGTGCCGGCCTCCATGCTCTGTCTCCAAAAGTGTTTGTGCATGGTGTGCCCTGACGTCACGCGAGGACACAGGAACCAGGCAGGTGCAGGCAGAGAGGCTGTGTGTGCTTGGCACCTCTGTATGTGTTTGGTACCTGTGTGCGCATGCGTGGTGAAGCGTCTCCCGGCTGGCGAGAGCACTGGGGGGGCCCAGGGGTGACCTGGGAGTGCTGCAAAGTTCAGCACCATGCCAGAGATAAATATGTTTTGTTTTAGACTTGGAAGCAAATAATCCTGGTCTTGAATAAACGCTCATAATTCCTAAGAAATATTCCCCTCTCTGGCCGTGCTGGAGGTGCTGTTCATGTGGTCGCATGTCCTGGTGCCTGGAGTTTGTGCAGGAAGATGACATCCGTCCGTCTGTAGATGGGGGCGCTGTAGTGTCTGTGTGGAAGTTTCACGGCCAGCCATGAAGATGTGGGTGCATATTCCCATTTGGGGGTGTGGAAAGTGTCTGTACTTTTGAAAGTTAGGCCAATGCCTATATGCTGGGAATTTGGCTGCTGGCTACACACATTGACACTGAAGGTCCTTAGGAGATTTGAGAAGAGTGTGTTGGTTGTAGGTGTGAGTGTCTGTGTTCAGGGCCTCAGGGCACAACTCCAGAGGCACATTCATATCAGATTCTATTTGAATGGCACCCTGGGAAGTCGCTCAAGTGGCAGGGCTGAGGATGTCTGGGTTCATCTGTTGCGTGAACGTGTGTGCCCGTGTGCATGGGTGTGTGGTGCAACTGAATATGTGCCACAGGTGGCATGTGTATACCCACGTGCACACGTGTGTGCAGTGGTGAGGCTCTCTGTGTGCCTGGGGTGGTGCACGAAGCCTCACGTGAGCGTGTCTGGGCGCCACGCTCACTCCCCCCTTGGTGCCGCAGGTAAAGGCCCCGAGACGCTCTTTGCGGGGCACAAGCTCAATGACAACGAGTGGCACACGGTGAGGGTGGTACGGCGTGGCAAGAGCCTGCAGCTGTCTGTGGACAACGTGACCGTAGAGGGTAGGTGGTCTGGGACCAGGGAGGTGGACACATCTCTAGTGACCTGTGCTTGCCCCCGTTCTTCTGGGTGACCACTGCCTAGGGCAGCATTCCAGCAAGTTGCTGCTGCATCTCTCCCTCGGGGGTGGTATATAATGGGGACCTGGACCCCAGGGACCATTTCAGCTCCCGCAGGCAGCATTTCCCTGCAGGCCTGTTAGCCCTACACAAGCAAGTCCCACAATTTCTCCCGGATCCAGGAGCTGCGCTTGCTGCCAGCACCTACCTGAGGGCGTCTGCTGATGTCTCTCCCATGTGGCCCTTGTGTGGAGGGGAGGACCCAAGGCCCAGCCCCAGGAATGATCCTACAGTCTGTGCCCCAAAGCCACCCCCTTCATCTCCATCTCCTGTCCCGAGCAGGACAGATGGCAGGAGCCCATACCCGGCTGGAGTTCCACAACATTGAGACGGGCATCATGACGGAGCGGCGTTTCATCTCCGTCGTGCCCTCCAACTTCATCGGGCACCTGAGCGGGCTGATGTTCAACGGCCAGCCCTACATGGACCAGTGCAAGGATGGCGACATCACCTACTGCGAGCTCAATGCTCGCTTTGGCCTGCGCGCCATCGTGGCTGACCCTGTCACCTTCAAGAGTCGCAGCAGCTACCTGGCACTCGCCACGCTCCAAGCTTACGCCTCCATGCACCTCTTCTTCCAGTTCAAGACCACGGCCCCCGACGGGCTTCTCCTGTTCAACTCCGGCAACGGCAATGACTTCATTGTCATCGAGCTGGTCAAGGGGTGAGGTGCTGGGCACTGCACCGCTGTCGAGGAAGTGGTCCCCTCCCCCTGCTGACTAGGATAGAGCTCCCCCAGCCACTGGCTGAAATATCTAATCCCCCCAAGCCACAGGTCAAGATTCCACTTGGGGACCAGCCACTAGCCAAGATGGAGACGCAGCACCCCTCTTCCACCTGGTGACTCCGCAGTTACTTCCTTGCCAGGACTTTCCCAGTTATATGTGTTCTCCGTTCCCCATCCTAGCTCAGGCCCTCCAGCCCTCTCTACAGGCAGAAGACAGGGCCATGTTCCTATGGCCTCTCTTGCCTGAGGAGACCCCATCCTACAGCAGCTCTGTCCTAGCCCCCAGAGGACCCTGCTGCCCCCACAGACCTCCCCCCGCACCAGCTCCTCTTCTGAGCCTGTCACAGGAGCCAGCTCATCTGTGGCCCTCCCCCCTCACATTCTCCCCATGATGGGACCTCAACCAGAGTCCTCTTGCTGTTTGTTCTGGGTCCGTCCACTATGGGGTCTCCCTCTCTACCCTTCGTCCCATGGCACTAGGACCCCTGCCAGCCATAGCTCCTCCTTACCCCGCCTTCCCAGCGCCGCCCCCACTTGACCCAGTGTCTCCTCCCTACTGTGGGGCAGGTACATCCACTACGTGTTTGACCTGGGGAATGGCCCGTCCTTGATGAAGGGGAACTCAGACAAACCAGTCAATGACAACCAGTGGCACAACGTGGTGGTGTCCCGGGACCCAGGCAACGTGCACACGCTCAAGATTGACTCCCGCACTGTCACGCAGCACTCCAATGGCGCCCGAAACCTCGATCTCAAAGGTGGGGCCTGGGGCCTCTGCAGAAGGCCTGGCCCTAGCCCAGATACCCCGCGACCCCAGCAAGATCACCCCGACCCGGGATGCTCTTTCACTCACGTGATTCTCCCTCTTTCCCCCTCATGGTTTCCATCTCTCTTTCCCATTCTCCACTCTGTCCAGCCTGACACTTTCCTGTCAAAGTTCTGCTCAGCTCTCCTCCGAGGCTGCCCTCTCAACACGGAAAGCCTGATCACGGGATGGCCTCACTCTAGAGCTAGGAGTAGGTGGCACAGGGCTTCTGAAGACCTCCTGGACCTCCGAGGTTGAGAAGCCTGCCTTGGTTGAGGGCTGGAGAGCGAATAGGGAGCTTGGTGTCCTGGCAGATGCCTCCCCCGGCTGGGGTAGGAGGGGGCGGTGGATGAGGGGAGGAGGCAGTAACAGTTGCTGGGGCCTTGCATGCTGCCCTGGTCATGCACCTCGGGCATTGGCTGGGCTAGCTCTGGGGACTTTTTTGGACCCAGGCTCCCTGGTGGGCTCCGTGTCCCAGCAGGGCCCCACATTCCCCAGCGCCTCTTCCATAGCTAGGGAAGCAGTCGTCACCTGCCCCAAGAACGGGTGGCTGAGAGAGCAGGGAAGGGTAGGGTGAGCCTAGAGGTTGGGGTGTTGCAACAGGAGTGAGGACGAGGCCCACAGCTTCTCCAGAGCCCATTGAGACAACGTGAGTGACCTCCTTCACACACCCAAAGCAGCTCTCAGCCCTGGGCGTCAGTGTGACTCAGACTGTTCAGGCTTGGAGAAGGTGCTCAGAGACCATTGAATTCACCCCCCTCTTGGAGAGGAGGAAACGCAAGCTTCAAGAAGCTAGATGGCTTGCCTGAGGTCACAAAGCGAGCTGGAGGCAGAGTTGGAACTAGTAGCCTTGGTCAGACCCTAGGCCAGATCAGGAGGCATAGTGATGCCAATTCTCCCTGCTCCCAGAAGGGGGCGATGTGTCACAGATAATCCAAAGTGGCAGCAAATCCAGGGGTGGACTAGGCTGGGCTTGTGTTGTGTTGAGACCAAGGCCAGGGCAGCGGGATTGACTCAGATCTTGCTGAGGCTCTGTACGGGGTGGCCAAGATTCCCGGGGGTTCAGGTGTGACGTGGCCAGGCAGGGATGCGTGGTTTCACGTGTCCTTGAGGAGAGCTTCTCCCCAGAGTCTCCCAGAGTCCCCAGGCCAAGCCCTAGCTGTGGGTGGAAGGGAGCTGGGCTTAGACCCCCAGGAGAGAACTCGGTTGGGAGAGGCTGGGAGAGGCCTGAAGGAGTTCTGGGAAGGGAGGGAGTGGGGGTGGAGGGGCTGGGGCTGCACCTCTATGAAAGGCCCTGATTACAGGCCGGAACTGGAATCAGATATGTGGGAGAGAGCTCCGAGCAGGTTCCTCCAGCTGCTCGCCCCCTCCCCCAGGCATCTGGGCTTCTCCGGGAGGGGAGCAGACAGATGGCAGAGTGAAGGAGGAAGGAAGAGGTGGGGGGTGGGGATGTGCAGGTCGCTGGATCGTTGTAAAGAAAGAGATGGGACCCCACAGGCCAGGAGGACCTGACAGCTGGATGCTGATGTCCTGGGAGGGGACTGGGGGCCGGGATGCCAAGGTTTTGACCCCTGTCCCTTTGCAGGGGAGTTATACATTGGCGGTCTGAGCAAGAATATGTTCAGCAACCTGCCCAAGTTGGTGGCCTCCCGGGATGGCTTTCAGGGCTGCCTGGCCTCGGTGGACCTCAACGGGCGCCTCCCAGACCTCCTCGCCGACGCCCTGCACCGCATCGGGCAGGTGGAGAGGGGCTGTGACGGTGAGTGTAGCGTGGAGGAGTTAGGGGCGAGCCGGCGGGCTGTAGGAGGCCCAGCTGCAGAGGCAGACCAGGGCGCAGAGTGGCCTTCTGGGAACCTGCCCCCCCACAGCTCTGGGGCAGGGGTACAGGGGAGTGAAGAGTCATTTGCCCTTCCAGTTGCTTCCCACCCTGGCCCCTCATCACAGTTCAAGGCCAAGCCTAGCAATCCTTGAGTCCCCCACCCCTCCCCACCCCCTCATCAGTACTTGGCCCCTTCAGCCTGGCTGAACTGAGAGCAGGCCTCTCGGCCTGGCCCTGAAGCTTCCACACATCCTGGGAGGGAGGGGGCTTGGCTGAGCAGGGGGGTGTTCCTTCCTCCTGCCTCTTCCAGGCCCCAGCACCACCTGCACCGAAGAGTCTTGTGCCAACCAGGGCGTCTGCTTGCAGCAATGGGATGGCTTCACCTGTGACTGCACCATGACTTCCTATGGAGGCCCTATCTGCAATGACCGTGAGTGCCCAGGAGGGTTGGCGGTGTTAGGGGGACATCCTGGCTCATCCCCAGCCCTAGGGACTACTCTGGGGGAGGGAGGGTCTTTGAGGGCCATGCTACTTGCTCCCTTCTCATCTCTTCTTGTCATGAGAGCCCAAGGGTACTGCTAGCCACAGCTTGGAGTCATCTCTTGGGCTTGTGCTGGATTGCTGCTGCCCGAGTTTCTGGGGCGATCTGTTGATGGATGGCCCCTCCTCATTCTGAGCTGGTGGGACGCTGCTCCCTTCACCCATAACCAAAGGTGTCAGCCTCTGTTGCTCTCCCCGTGTGATTTTGGTGATGGTCCTACATGCTGTACTCATAGCTCACACGTACACACTGTTGCACAGAGCGGGGGGCTGTTGTCGACCTGCACCCCTTTCCTCTGGTGTCCTCAGAAGTGTGCAGTGGAAGCCTGTTATTTCCTGCTCAAAGAAGGCCCACGCCCCGGAGGACAGGCTCAGGAGAGTCCCAGGAGGCCAGGCCGCTGGACAGCTGGCTTCTGGACACGAGTGTGCAGTTCCCTCTTTGCCCCCAGCTGCAGTGGTCCCTTGGAGCCACAAGGACACTCCTTTGTGTCCTTGCCTGGTTATTCTCCTCCCTGGCTGGGCATCTGCCTGCCAGCTTGCATACTGTCAGAGGCCCCTCCGCAGAGAGGGCGGCTT